>NC_089511.1:5399293-5699293 GCF_036850995.1 Saccopteryx leptura
GTGGGCACAGCCACGGTCAGCGCTGCCTCCTTTCCTGGCCCCGTCCTGGGTCCCCGGGGTTGGAAGAGGTTCCTGCCTCAGGGTTATGTTACTGCTTTCCCTCTGCCTAAAATTCCCCCCGCCCCAGGCTGCCGTGGCCGCCTCCTCAGCCTCCCCTGTGGCAGGGCCCCTTAAACATCTCCTCCTCTGAGAAGCCCTCCTTGACCACCTGGCTGAGGGGAGACCATTTGGTCCCAGCTTCCGTCTGCTCTGTGAGTGGCTCCCTTCTACTAGATCACCTCAGCGAGGGCCAGGACCCTATCTGTCCTGTCCCCTGCTCTGTGTCCTCAGATTGTCGCAGTGTCTGGCACATGGTAGGAGCGTCATCAAGAGTGACTCATGAGGCCCTGGCCGGTTGGCTCAGCGGTAGAGCGTCGGCCTAACGTGCGGAGGACCCGGGTTCGATTCCCGGCCAGGGCACACAGGAGAAGCGCCCATTTGCTTCTCCACCCCTCCGCCGCACTTTCCTCTCTGTCTCTCTCTTCCCCTCCCGCAGCCAAGGCTCCATTGGAGCAAAGATGGCCCGGGCGCTGGGGATGGCTCCTTGGCCTCTGCCCCAGGCGCTAGAGTGGCTCTGGTCGCAATATGGCGACGCCCAGGATGGGCAGAGCATCGCCCCCTGGTGGGCAGAGTGTCGCCCCCTGGTGGGCGTGCCGGGTGGATCCCGGTCGGGCGCATGCGGGAGTCTGTCTGACTGTCTCTCCCCGTTTCCAGCTTCAGAAAAATGAAAGAAAAAAAAAAAAAAAGAGTGACTCATGAGAAGGTGAGAACATGCAGAGATGGGTGGGTGAGGCTGGTGCTGACCGGGGGTGGGGGGGGGACTCTGTGCGTGGCCTTGTGTGTGTCGGGGGCAGCAGGGACCTAACAGGGGTGGGACTCTGTGCATGGCCTTGTGTGTGTCGGGGGCAGCAGGGACCTTTGCTTGCTCTTAATAAGGGGCACCGTGGCAACAACTAGAGCAGTGGTCCCCAACCCCTGGGTCGCGGACTGGTACCGGTCCGTGGGCCATTTGGTACCGGTCCACAGAGAAAGAATAAATAACTTACATTATTTCCGTTTTATTTATATTTAAGTCTGAACGATGTTTTATTTTTTAAAAATGACCAGATTCCCTCTGTTACATTCATCTAAGACTCACTCTTGACGCTTGTCTCGGTCACGTGATACATTTATCCATCCCACCCTAAAGGCCGGTCCGTGAAAATATTTTCTGACATTAAACCGGTCCGTGGCCCAAAAAAGGTTGGGGACCACTGAACTAGAGGACAGTGCAGGTCTAGGCTTTGGTGGACCCAGAACTCTCCCCCCGTCTGGTGGGGAGGTCTTACGCGATATCAGGTCCATGTCACAGCTGCAGGATGGAGGAGCTGTGGCCTGGGGTACCGCCTCCCACCTGGGGTGCGGGAAATCAAGGATGTCAGTCAAACACAAAACCAGGCTGTGACCGTGACCGTGACTGAGGGGCTGGAGAACAAGCAGAAGTGAATACAAGGCTTGGGGACTGAGGGACCAGGGCCAGGAGCAGGGAGGGAGCCCCCAGATGGTCAGGGATGAGCACAGACAACCTCGGGAGGCCCGGGCCACATGTCAGAAGCTTCCTGTCAGTATCTTCCAGTCTCTCTGAGAAAAATCAAAGAGATGTCTCAGCTTGGTGATACCAGGTCTTGGTCACTGGCCTTTGTCTCTCTCGGTTAACAAGGCCCTCTGACAGCCTCAGACTGTCTCAGACAAAGGCCTGTGAAGTGTCATCACAGTCAAGGGTTTCATTGTGTTTATTTTTATAGCTAATTACGGCAAGTGATTCTTATTTTCCATTTGGGGTGGTAATAGGAAATTTCTGTAAGTAAAAGGGGACTGCCACAAGGAACAGAGTGGCTGCTGGAATAGGTGGTGGCATTGCTGGCCGGGAGGGAGGGAGGGGGGAGGCAGCCCTTTGTAGTTGTTGCAGGAAGTGTCTGCAGGAGCCCAGGAGAGGCCAGCTGGGGACACCTGGGAGTGCCCCTCCCCCAGCAGGCGGAACCAGAGCTGGTTTTGCAGCCCCCAGGCTGAGTTGCAGCTGGGGGTGCCTCGGCCTGGGGGCTGGAGCCCACCCTGAAGTGAGCTTCCTGGCCGTAGGCTACCAGCCTCTTCCCAGGCCTCAGAGCCATGCAGGAAGGGAAAGAGGAAGGAAGGGGAAGGGGGAGATGGAGGGGGTGGGGGAGGGGAGGGGAGGGAAATGGAGGGGGAGGGGAAGGGAAGGGAAGGGGAAAGGGAAGGGGGAGGGGCCTGACCAGGTGGTGGCGCAGTGGATAGAGCGTCGGACTGGGATGCGGAAGGACCCAAGTTCGAGACCCCGAGGTCGCCAGCTTGAGCGCAGGCTCATCTGGTTTGAGCAAAGAGCTCACCAGCTTGGACCCAAGGTCACTGGCTCCAGCAGGGGGTTACTCAGTCTGCTGAAGGCCCACGGTCAAGGCACATGTGAGAAAGCAATCAATGAACAACTAAGAAGTCGCAACGCGCAACAAGAAACTGATGATTGATGCTTCTCATCTCTCTCCGTTCCTGTCTGTCTGTTCCTGTCTATCTCTGCCTCTGTAAAAAAAAAAAAAAAAAAAAAAAAAAGAAAAGGAAGGGAGAGGGGAGGGGTGGGGAAGGGGGAGGGGGGCCCAGCCGTTGGGAGAAGACGGGTGGAGGAGCCCTGAGAGCAGACTGCCTGGGCTGTGAGCACACTGCTCAACAAGGTGCCTTCAGATCACGTTAACAGTGCGTCTCCAGCTTTAACCCATGCACACAGGAATCACACGTGAAGAAGGGGAGGGAGCGTGTTACCATGCAGGCTCTGAGTCAGTAGGGCCGGTGTGAGGTCTGAGATCCGGCGTTTCTTACAAGCTCCAGAAGAGAATGAGGCTTCTGGTCCCGCCTGGGTGTGGTGGTGGTGGTGGTGGTGGGCCACGGGAGACTTCCTGAAGGAGGGGGCTTGAGGAGATGGAGGACTTGTTTCAGAACCCAAGAAGTGAATGGGGCTCTGACTTCTGCAGCTAAACGGGGACACCAGGAGGAGACAGCCGTGCAGGGTATCGCCGGCCCTCAGACACCTGCAATGGATGAAGACTGTGTCTGACCAGGGGGAGCGCCCACGACCAACGGGCCGCAGCTGCAGAAGACCTCGGAGGGCAGCACTGTGCGTCACTGGGGCGAGGTGAGGTGGGACCCTGCAGCTGCCCTTTGAGGGCGGCCCCTTTTTACGGAGCCAGAATAAATAAGTTCATTCCCTGTGTACAACGTGGGGAGCCAGCCCTGCACTGAGGTCCTAATGGGGAACCCCGGTGTGATTTTGGAGGTCCCCTCTACCCCATACAGGATTTAAAGAGTTCTCTCTCTTGCCTTGGCGGGATGACTTGGTTGGTTACCCATCATCCTGAAGCACAGAGGCTGCTGGTTCAATCCCCGGTCAGGGTACATACAGGAACAGATCGATGTTCCTGTCTCTCTCTCTCTCTCTCACTAAAATCAATAAAGAAAAATTAAAGAAAAATTCTTTCTATCGCACACATATACTATATACGTGTGATTCCGAGGTGCACACTACTCCCACAACTGACCCCTCTGCACTCAGTGACGTCCACCCTCTCGACTGAGCCAGACCGAGGCTGAGATCCTTCAGAGAGAGCAGGCCTTCGTGGGGCCAGGTTCCTGGAAGGCCGCCAGCTGAGACCACTTTGGCACAACCTGTCCATGGAAGTCTGGCCACGCTGCATGTATTCTGACCCCGAACCTTGCAGTTCAGATTCTAGGAGGCTCCCCACCCTCCCCCCCGGGAGCCGCTCTGCCCCCCGCAGGTTGAGTCCACGTGGACCCTTGCATCCAGGGCTAGCTTGTTACCTGCCCAGCCTGCTGCCCGAATCTCTTATTAACCCCCGACCCCACCCCACCCCACCCCATCGGGCCCTTTTTCTTTCTTAGTGTACTACGTGCATCGCACCATCAACAACATTTTATCCTTGATGAGATAACTTGTAGAATCAAGTGTGAGTCACCACAACAAAGAGAGTTAGAGGGCTTTAGTTTTTCCATCCAACGCTTTAATTTCCCAGCAGTCCAGTGTTACCCGCCCGAAAATGTCCTTCCCCTGGAGCAAAGGGAGAGACCGGACCCGGAAATGTCCTTCCCCTGGAGCTAATGGAGAGACTGGACCCGGAAATGTCCTTCCCCTGGAGCAAAGGGAGAGACTGGACCCGGAAATGTCCTTCCCCTGGAGCAAAGGGAGAGACTGGACCTGGAAATGTCCTTCCCCTGGAGCTAATGGAGAGACTGGACCCGGAAATGTCCTTCCCCTGGAGCAAAGGGAGAGACCGGACCCGGAAATGTCCTTCCCCTGGAGCAGAGGGAGAGACCGGACCCGGAAATGTCCTTCCCCTGGAGCAGAGGGAGAGACTGGACCCGGAAATGTCCTTCCCCTGGAGCAGAGGGAGAGACTGGACCCGGAAATGTCCTTCCCCTGGAGCAAGGGGAGAGACCGGACCCGGAAATGTCCTTCCCCTGGAGCAGAGGGAGAGACTGGACCCGGAAATGTCCTTCCCCTGGAGCAAGGGGAGAGACTGGACCCGGAAATGTCCTTCCCCTGGAGCAGAGGGAGAGACTGGACCCGGAAATGTCCTTCCCCTGGAGCAAGGGGAGAGACTGGACCCAGAAATGTCCTTCCCCTGGAGCTAATGGAGAGACTGGACCCGGAAATGTCCTTCCCCTGGAGCAGAGGGAGAGACTGGACCCGGAAATGTCCTTCCCCTGGAGCAGAGGGAGAGACTGGACCCGGAAATGTCCTTCCCCCTGGAGCAAAGGGAGAGACTGGACCCGGAAATGTCCTTCCCCTGGAGCTAATGGAGAGACTGGACCCGGAAATGTCCTTCCCCTGGAGCTAATGGAGAGACTGGACCCGGAAATGTCCTTCCCCTGGAGCAGAGGGAGAGACTGGACCCGGAAATGTCCTTCCCCTGGAGCTAATGGAGAGACTGGACCCGGAAATGTCCTTCCCCTGGAGCAGAGGGAGAGACTGGACCCGGAAATGTCCTTCCCCTGGAGCTAATGGAGAGACTGGACCCGGAAATGTCCTTCCCCTGGAGCAGAGGGAGAGACTGGACCCGGAAATGTCCTTCCCCTGGAGCTAATGGAGAGACTGGACCCGGAAATGTCCTTCCCCTGGAGCAGAGGGAGAGACTGGACCCGGAAATGTCCTTCCCCTGGAGCAAAGGGAGAGACTGGACCCGGAAATGTCCTTCCCCTGGAGCAAAGGGAGAGACTGGACCTGGAAATGTCCTTCCCCTGGAGCAGAGGGAGAGACTGGACCCGGAAATGTCCTTCCCCTGGAGCAAAGGGAGAGACCGGACCCGGAAATGTCCTTCCCCTGGAGCTAATGGAGAGACCGGACCCCGAAATGTCCTTCCCCTGGAGCTAATGGAGAGACTGGACCCGGAAATGTCCTTCCCCTGGAGCTAATGGAGAGACTGGACCCGGAAATGTCCTTCCCCTGGAGCTAATGGAGAGACTGGACCCGGAAATGTCCTTCCCCTGGAGCAAAGGGAGAGACTGGACCCGGAAATGTCCTTCCCCTGGAGCTAATGGAGAGACTGGACCCGGAAATGTCCTTCCCCTGGAGCAAAGGGAGAGACTGGACCCGGAAATGTCCTTCCCCTGGAGCTAATGGAGAGACTGGACCCGGAAATGTCCTTCCCCTGGAGCTAATGGAGAGACTGGACCCGGAAATGTCCTTCCCCTGGAGCAAAGGGAGAGACTGGACCAGGAAATGTCCTTCCCCTGGAGCTAATGGAGAGACTGGACCCGGAAATGTCCTTCCCCTGGAGCAAAGGGAGAGACTGGACCCGGAAATGTCCTTCCCCTGGAGCTAATGGAGAGACTGGACCCGGAAATGTCCTTCCCCTGGAGCAGAGGGAGAGACTGGACCCGGAAATGTCCTTCCCCTGGAGCAGAGGGAGAGACCGGACCCGGAAATGTCCTTCCCCTGGAGCAGAGGGAGAGACCGGACCCGGAAATGTCCTTCCCCTGGAGCAGAGGGAGAGACTGGACCCGGAAATGTCCTTCCCCTGGAGCAGAGGGAGAGACTGGACCCGGAAATGTCCTTCCCCTGGAGCAGAGGGAGAGACTGGACCCGGAAATGTCCTTCCCCTGGAGCAGAGGGAGAGACTGGACCCGGAAATGTCCTTCCCCTGGAGCAGAGGGAGAGACTGGACCCGGAAATGTCCTTCCCCTGGAGCAGAGGGAGAGACTGGACCCGGAAATGTCCTTCCCCTGGAGCTAATGGAGAGACCGGAAGGCGTCCTCTGTGCCCAGGTGTCAGCCTGTTTCTAATCTTCGGGACAGGGCGGGTGCTGCCACATGGTGTTGCTGTTGAACACCTCCTGGTGCCTCTCAGTGAATGCTGATCCCTCTGCTGAGCCGGCTTCCTGCCAGGGCCAACATGGCGCCCCACACTGAGGTTCCCAAGCCACAGCCTCTGTAGTTCCCCCTGCGAAGCTCAGCCTGACAGGTTAGGGCCTTGGGGACTTCCAGCCTCAAACGTATATTGGGCCCAAACCAGCCTTCACCATCTGCTCCACGTCTGGTGTTGAACCCCAGCCATCAATCCAGACTTCTCTTCACTCGGGGCCCTTGGGGGCCACCCCAGTGCAGCAGAGAGCTGCCAGGAAAATGGTGCCTCAAATGGGGGAGGTGTTGAGCATTCAGCCTCTTTTCTGTGAGCCCCCCCCCCCAGTATCTTCTGCCACCTCCCTTCAGGGCCATGTCTCCATAAACCAGAAGGGACAGGTGCCTTAGAGATGAACATCTACCCCTAGGCAGTGAGTTATAGCATCATAACCAGAGGAAGGCTGTCAACAACCCTTGTTAAAATTGCCGGGAATCTGGCCCTGGCCGGTTGGCTCAGTGGTAGAGCGTCGGCCTGGCGTGCAGGAGTCCCGGGTTCGATTCCCGGCCGGGGCACATAGGAGAGGTGCCCATCTGCTTCTCCACCCCTCTCCGTCTCCTTCCTCTCTGTCTCTCTCTTTCCCTCCCGGAGCCAAGGCTCCATTGGAGCAAAGTTGGCCCTGGCACTGAGGATGGCTCTGTGGCCTCTGCCTCAGGCACTAGAGTGGCTCTGATTGTGGCAGAGCGACGCCCCAAGATGGGCAGAGCATCGCCCCCTGGTGCGCATGCCGGGTGGATCCCGGTCGGGCGCATGCGGGAGTCTGTCTGGCTGCCTCCCCATTTCCAACTTCAGAAAAAAAAAATGCCGGGAATCATACACTCTTAAGACAGGATTTGCTTTACCCTTCAAAGGGTGGCACTGACGCCCTACCCCGGGGCCCAAGCTGGCCTTGAGGAGCGGGCGGTGACCTTTTGTTTTGTGAGCTGAGTCTACAGGCTAAGAGGAAAGAACCAGAATACTTAGGATAACAGGTGGAAACGTTTGCTATTGGCTCAGGTAGCAACTTCAAGGGGGCAGGAGCGCACAGAATATACCAAGACCAGCTACAGAGAGGAGATGGATTGTGCCCTGTCCCTGGCGTGCAGTGGAGACCACCACTCCAGCTGCCTACGGAAACAGCGGTAAGACGGATCTGACTCCCCAGCGTTCCGGCAGCTGGACTTGTGGTTTGGGAATAAAGTGTGCCTGGCAACCAAGGGACACAGGACACAAGCAGAGGCTTCCATGGACACCCGGGAGAACCTCAGTTCAACACAGATGGGCGAGTGGAGGACCAGAGAAGGGGCTCGTGTGTTCAAGGCCACTCTGCAAGCTGGAGCCGGGAGTGGCCCAACGTGGCTGTTCCCATCCAAAATGCACCCCAAGCCCTGGCCGGTTGGCTCAGTGGTAGAGCCTCAGCCTGGCGTGCAGGGGTCCCAGGTTCGATTCCTGGCCAGGGCACACAGGAGAGGAGCCCATCTGCTTCTCCACCCCTCGCCCTTTCCTTCCTCTCTGTCTCTCTCTTCCCCTCCCGCAGCCAAGGCTCCATTGGAGCAAAGATGGCCTGGGCGCTGAGGATGGCTCTGTGGCCTCTGCCTCAGGCGCTAGAATGGCTCTGGTTGCAACAGAGCAACGCTCCAGATGGGCAGAGCATTGCCCCCTGGTGGGCATGCCGGGTGGATCCCAGTCGGGCGCATGCAGGAGTCTGTCTGACTGCCTCCCTGTTTCCAGCTTCAGAAAAATACAAAAAACAAAACAAACAAACAAACAAACAAACAAAATGCACCCCAAACAGCCGGCAGAGCACTGGCGATCCCAGATCCGCAATCGGCAGCTCCTCGGCCAGAGTGGCTCAGCACAGATATTCCCGGACAGCCAGTTCCTTCAGGGTGAAGCCGCGGGGGGCGGGCTTCCGCAGCTGGCTGTCCTCCAGCCTCTCCTGCAGTGACACGAAGTCCTTGCCCAGCGCGTAGGCCAGGCGGATCATGGCGTCCAGCAGCGGGGCGTAGTAGCGGTGGCCCTCCCGGGCCTGCAGGCGCTCCAGGGCCCTCTCGCCGGCCGCGAAGGCCTCCAGGGGGCGCTCGAGCTCGCGGTGGCACACCAGCACGGCGCAGAGGACCGGCACCAGCGTCAGCGGGCAGTGGCGCGTCAGCTTCTCCTGCAGGGGCATCATGTGCACCAGGATGTCCAGGGCCTTGGTGTACTGGCCGGCCCGCAGGCAGCCGAAGGCCTCCTTCAGCTCGGGCCGCGTCAGGAAGTCGAGGAACTCGCGGGACCTGCGGACGCAGCGGATGGCGTAGAGCTGGCTCAGGTACTCCTTGAAGGCCAGCTTGCGCTCCGAGATCATCGCCGGCGTGAAGTTCCCCACCAGGTGCTTCTTGGGGAAGGCCACGTCTTCGATCTCCTCCCTGAACGTCTTCAGGAGGCTCTTCTGGAGCGCCTGGAAGTCGGAGTAGCGCCGCTCCAGGATGGCTTTGTTGCTGTCAAAGCTCCCGGTCTGGATGACGACTATCTGGTACATCTGCGGTGCAGAGAGAGACAGCCTTTGAGTGCATCCCGGCGGAGGGGTTGAACCGGCCGAGCGGAGCCCCGCGCAGATAAAAACAACGATGGGCCCTGGCCGGTTGGCTCAGTGGTAGAGCGTCGGCTTGGTGTGCAGAAGTCCCGGGTTCTATTCCCGGCCAGGGCACACAGGAGAAGCGTCCATCTGCTTCTCCACTCCTCCCCCTCTCCTTCCTCTCTGTCTCTCTCTTCCCCTCCCACAGCCGAGGCTCCATTGGAGCAAAGATGGCCCGGGCGCTGGGGATGGCTCCTTGGCCTCTGCCCCAGGTGCTAGAGTGACTCTGGTCGCAACAGAGCGAGGCCCCGGAGGGGCAGAGCATCGCCCCCTGGTGGGCAGAGCATGGCCCCTGGTGGGCGTGCCGGGTGGATCCCGGTCGGGCGCATGCGGGAGTCTGTCTGTCTCTCCCCATTTCCAGCTTCAGAAAAAATACAGAAACAAACAAACAAACAAACAAACAAAAAAAACAAAACCATGGTCGTAATTTAAAGCGCACCCTGAAAACGGGAGGTTGTTATAAGGCGGTTCTGTGTTAAATTGCCGTCGGGGTCGGCTGAGCTGTAAACGGGGATCGTGCCAAGAGTCAGCCCAAGAATAACAAGCACTGTAACAAACAAGGAGGCATCTTGGGGGACAGACAGCCCAGGGACAGGTGGGCAGGGGGGTCTGGGGGGTTGAAACTGGGCCTCAGGTTCCTGAAAGGGAAGCTTGGGTTGGCTCTGGGTTCCCCAGGTGCTCGGCACTTGGGGGGGGGGAGTTCGGTGCTATACTGGCTGCAGTGCTGTTACAGTAAGAAGAGTCTGCCCTTTTAGTTCTCTGTCAAGAGGCTACTGATGAAGGGTACAGGCTGCCTAGGTTATAATGCCAGCCCCACCACGGTCTAGCTGTGTAGCCTTAGGTAGGTAACTTAACCTCTCTGATCCTCGCTCTGGGTGGATGAAATGAGTTCATGCACTGAAACCAGTCAGCAATCAGCACTCAGTGTCAGCTCGCATCATAACTCCAGTCCCAAGGAAGGTGAAGCAAGGCCCTTCCGTGGTCCTCGGCGCCTCCCCCAACACAGGCTAAAAGTCCATCTTTAACAGGGAGGGCAGCCCCTAGGCACAGAGCTTTCCCCCGGCTGGGCTTTCTCCATCAGGAACCGGCTAGAGTTTAATAACAGCGCTCAGCTTTCCTGAGATTCACTTTTCCCACCACCGTTTCTTTATGCCATGTGATACTGATGGTCCATTTAAGGTATTTGATTTTTAGAGAGAAATATATTTAGTGTGTTTTTTTTTTAATATTTTTTTTATTTATTGATTTTTAGAAAGAGGGGAGAGAGAGAGAGAAAGAGAGAAGGGGGAGAGGAGCAGGAAGCATCAACTCCCATATGTGCCTTGACCAGGCAAGCCCAAGGTTTTGAACCGGCAACCTCAGTGTTCCAGGTCGACGCTTTATCCCATTGCGCCACCACAGGCCAGGCCTAGTGTGTTTTTTTTTTTTAAGTGATCCAATTTAAAGGAAAAAATTATGTGAATAATAATAAGTGATAGAAGGATACGGCAGCAATGGCAAAGGGACACAGACGACGAAGACTGGATAACGTAGGCTGAACGGCCGGTTCCTCGTGAGAGCCGGGGGCCGTGACTCATCCGTCTCTGGTCCTCATGGCACCGGGCACAGTGCTGAGCGTGGAATCTTGCTTTTTCACCGTTTTCCCCAGAACTTTGTGAGTTAACTAACGGTGAGTGAACCCATTCCACAGCTGGGAAAGCTGAGACCGGCCCCCGCTTCGCGCCCCTGCCATCCCATCCCCAGAACTTGCCCAGGGGCGGCAGTGGGGGGGGGGGGAAGCGGTGCTCACCACGAACTTGGCCACCCTTCTCTCCTCGATGCGGGCCGAGGCGATCTCGAAGAGCAGCTTGACCGGCTTCCGGCAGCCCTTCTCGGTCCTCCAGTACTCCTGCAGCTCCCGCGTGGTCATGCTGGAGCTGGGGCCCCGGCTGCCCTCGGCGTTGGCGTCTGCGACAACAGCAGGGCCAGGTCAGGGCCCTGGGGGCACGGGCACACCCTAGCCCAGGGGTCTCAAATTCGCGGCCCGCCAAACAATTTTGTGTGCGGCTCGCAGACTAATCCACGAAATTCAAAATATTTTGGATAAAATTAAGTAAGCCTAGGGGCCTACTTGTATTTTTCATTTCTCTAGCATCCTAGCTAGATAGTAGCTTAGTTAACAGCAGTTGTGATGCGAACTACAGTTTCTGGTCGTTTTGTGACACTGAAAAGTGTTGCGTAACAGTTGCCTTTTGTAGACCTAGTGCGGCCCGCCAAACGGCTGTGATCTTGCTCTGCGGCCCACATGCTGAGTTGAGTTTGAGACCCCTGCCCTAGACGGCTGGGTCTGTCTGCGATGGGACACCGATTCCCAGAACAGCTGTGACTCTCCCCTCCCCCATCCCACCAAGAGCAGGTCCGCTGGGCATCAATCAGCCAGACCCTGTGCCCCACCCGGCTGAGACCACCCCGCCACAGGCAACCCGGAGTAGCCCGTCCTCCCCAAGTGCTTTTGGTCCTGACGTGCAGCGTGTGCTGCAGGGTCCGCATGCGGCTGCATGCTGCTGACGGGCGGGCGGGGACTGTGACTTGGTCATCTCTGCACTCCCCGCACCACTGACTCCATGGTTGCCGCCGGCCTCCTGAGCACAGGTCGGTGGGTGGCACGGGCAGCTAGGAAAACGTGGGGCTCCGGACTCAGCCTGGCTGACCCTTCCAACCCTCCCCTCCTTGCCCACCTTCTGCGCTTTTTCTCGCAGATGCCCTCTATGCCATCCTCCTCCTTTCTGCCTCAGAAACTGACCCCGTGGCCTGACCAGGCGGTGGCGCAGTGGATAGAACATCAGACTGGGATGCGGAGGACCCAGGTTCGAGACCCCGAAGTCACCAGCTTAAGCGCAAGCTCATCTGGTTTGAGCAAAAGCTCACCAGCTTGGACCCAAGGTCGCTGGCTCAAGCAAGGGGTTAATCGGTCTGCTGTAGCCCCATGGTCAAGGCACCTATGAGAAAGCAACCAATGAACAACTAACGTGTCGCAGTGAAAAACTAATGATTGATGCTTCTCATCTCTCTCCATTCCTGTCTGTCTGTCCTTGTCTATCCTTCTCTCTGACTCTGTAAAAAAAACAAGTAAAAAAAAAACAAAAAACTGACCCCGTGTTTCTGAAACCTCGCTGGAGCCCTGGGCCATTCTGGGAATCTTGCGAGAGATGAGAATCCTTCCTCACCAAAAATGCACAAATCATCCTGTATTTTTTTTTTTTTTCAGGGGATACGGGTCTCAGGAGCTGTTCTCTGCCTGTCCCTCAAGACCCAGCCTTCGTGTCACTCACTTCCTGGCGTTAGAGCGAGAGCCTCCCACGCTGGCCCTGTAGCCTTTTCCGTGGCACTTCAAATGATCTTTCACGGCTCTGCTTCCCGACTACAGGGAGGGCCAGCTCGGTGTTGGATCTGTTCCTGTTTCCCCGTGCCCTGCACAGGGCCAGGGACAGAGCAGGCTTCAGTGACGGAGCAGAGATCTGCCCCAGGAGATGGCGCTATAGCAGACGCTGTGCCACTCCCAGTTCCGCACCCCTCCCACCGGCTTCCTGGGACTCCCGCCCTGGGGGCTGTCTCTGCTGGAGGGCTGGTTGTGGGACTCCCTCAGCGATGAAGGACGGAACTGGCGGGTCATCGCCCGGTCTCCTCACTTCTCAGATGGGACCACTCTGAGGCGTGCTCCATAGAGGCCCCCAGAGGACCCCTGTTGCCCAGCGATCTGTTCATTAACACCCATGTGCCTTCCCTCCCTTCCCAGATGGCTTTCCCATTGCCCTGACATTCCGCCTGGGGTCATCTGGCAGCAGATAAACCACCTGCACGACTTCCCCGTCTCCGCATCTCCTTCGGGATAAACCCCAAGCTGAGAGAGCGGGCCTGCTGTCCGGTGGCCTCTGCTTCAGTACTCGCACGTGAATTTCAAACGTCTGCACACCTCTGTTCCCCTGACCGAGCTGCATGCCTCCAGCCCACCTGAATCCCCCTCAGGCCCCAGAGGGGGGAAGTCTGGGCCAGTGGCTGATGCCTCCTGCATGGCCTCTGCTGTGCGCTGGGCTCTGGGTCCTGTCCGTCGGGGGCTCCCGGGGGGCTCTGCGCTTGCCATGCTCCAGGGCTGCCGGGGGGACAAGAGAGAACAGTGAGTGCCCACTCACGCACGGTGGAGCTCCCGGTGGGCCCTGGGATGCCTAGGACCCATCCATGTCATAGTCTCCGCTGCCCACCTAGCTGTCCGCCCAACTGCCAGATGCAAAGCTGGGGTCTGGCCCTTCACCGGACCAATGGGTGCAAGGCCGAGCTGATTCTCCCTCCTTGTTAGATCCTTAGATCATCGAGTTGCTGTGAATTTTTTTTTTTTTTTTTTTGTATTTTTCTGAAGCTGGAAACGGGGAGAGACAGTCAGACAGACTCCCACATGCGCCCGACCGGGATCCACCCAGCACGCCCACCAGGGGGCAACGCTCTGCCCACCAGGAACCAGAGCCACTCTAGCGCCTGGGGCAGAGGCCAAGGAGCCATCCCCAGTGCCCGGGCCATCTTTGCTCCAATGGAGCCTTGGCTGCTGGAGGGGAAGAGAGAGACAGAGAGGAAGGGGGGGGGGGTGGAGAAGCAAATGGGCGCTTCTCCTATGTGCCCTGGCCGGGAATCGAACCCGGGTCCCCCGCACGCCAGGCCGACACTCTACCGCTGAGCCAACCGGCCAGGGCCGAGTTGCTGCGAATTTTAAATGAGGTGACTTCAAGCAAAGGTAACGGCTTTCGTGATGAGTTGGAAGAAAGATGCTAGCTTGTTCGGAAAAACATCCCGATACCCTATTTGATATGACACCCTGTAAATGAACTCTCAGGGTCCAGAGCAGGGATTCTGTATCTACCCCCCCTTTATCGTTAAGCACACATTTGCCACAGCTTCTTATACCCACTGCATAGTTCCCCAGTCCTCCGTCCACTGTGTTGCATAGTTCCCCAGTCCTCCGTCCACTGTGTTGCATAGTTCCCCAGTCCTCCCATCCACTGTGTTGCATAGTTCCCCAGTCCTCCCATCCACTGTGTTACATAGTTCCCCAGTCCCCTGTCCACTGTGTTGCATAGTTCCCCAGTCCCCCATCCACTGTGTTACATAGTTCCCCAGTCCTCCCATCCACTGTGTTGCATAGTTCCCCAGTCCCCCGTCCACTGTGTTACATAGTTCCCCAGTCCCCCGTCCACTGTGTTGCATAGTTCCCCAGTCCCCCGTCCACTGTGTTACATAGTTCCCCAGTCCTCCCGTCCACTGTGTTGCATAGTTCCCCAGTCCTCCGTCCACTGTGTTACATAGTTCCCCAGTCCTCCGTCCACTGTGTTGCATAGTTCCCAGTCCTCCGTCCACTGTGTTGCATAGTTCCCTAGTCCTCCGTCCACTGTGTTACATAGTTCCCCAGTCCTCCGTCCACTGTGTTGCATAGTTCCCCAGTCCTCCGTCCACTGTGTTACATAGTTCCCCAGTCCTCCCGTCCACTGTGTTACATAGTTCCCCAGTCCTCCCATCCACTGTGTTGCATAGTTCCCCAGTCCTCCCATCCACTGTGTTACATAGTTCCCCAGTCCCCCGTCCACTGTGTTGCATAGTTCCCCAGTCCCCCGTCCACTGTGCTACATAGTTCCCCAGTCCTCCCGTCCACTGTGCTGCATAGTTCCCCAGTCCTCCCATCCACTGTGTTACATAGTTCCCCAGTCCCCCGTCCACTGTGTTACATAGTTCCCCAGTCCCCCGTCCACTGTGTTGCATAGTTCCCCAGTCCTCCGTCCACTGTGTTGCATAGTTCCCCAGTCCCCCGTCCACTGTGTTGCATAGTTCCCCAGTCCTCCGTCCACTGTGTTACTTAACAAGCACAAAAAGTCAATCATGACTCCCAAGAACAAATGAGGTTTAGCCCAAGGTCTCATGGCTGGTGACTGTGCCCATGACGTGCCAGGCTGTGTCTTCCGCGTGCATCACACCCACTCTCTTTCTCTGTGTGAATCCCTGTGTGGTAGGAGCTCTGAATCTCCACTCTGTGATAAAGGAACTGAGGCTTCCAGTTGCCCACAATCAAGAGCTGGTAGGTGGTGGGCAGGACACAGGCGTAGACTGGTCTGACTTCGGAATCCTCTCCACCCCGCCCAGCTCCGGGGAGGGCCGACAGCGGGGGCCCTGGGCTGCAGTTCAGGCAGTAGCTGTCTGTGGTACGTGAATAAAGTGCCTGACAAGATCCTTGACTTCTCTGAGCCTCAGTTTCCTATCCAAGGGGCATGCTAACAGAACCCGCCTTCCTGAGGCTGGTGTCCAAGCAAAGCATTAATGCTGGGCGCCCCCTAACACCAATATAATAGTCCCTCTTATTCTGTGTCGTGTGATAGATGCTTCAAGAAATAATTGAGAAATAAATGGCTCTCAATCAAGGTATTAGTTAGAATAGAATTTTAAACGTCGGAGACATATGAGTAAAAGGGACAATGGAAACATTAGCTGAAATTCAAAACAAGAAGGGCGACCTTCTCTCCCAGATCTGGGGGGGTCTGCAGGTGGATCACGGGGTTGGAGCTGGAACTTGGACTCTGGTCTGTTGGATTCCAGGCCTGGGTCTGAACCCCTTTGCTGCTTGTGGCCTAGACCAGGGGTCCCCAAAGTACGGCCCGTGGGCCGCATGCGGCCCCCTGAGGCCATTTATCCGGCCCCCACCGCACTTCCGGAAGGGGCACCTCTTTCATTGGTGGTCAGTGAGAGGAGCACATTGACCATCTCATCAGCCAAAAGCAGGCCCATAGTTCCCATTGAAATACTGGTTTGTTGATTTTAATTTACTTGTTCTTTATTTTAAATATTGTATTTGTTCCTGTTTTGTTTTTTTACTTTAAAATAAGATATGTGCAGTGTGCATAGGGATTTGTTCATAGTTTTTTTATAGTCCGGCCCTCCAACGGTCTGAGGGACAGTGAACTGGCCCCCTGTGTAAAAAGTTTGGGGACCCCTGGCCTAGACAGAGGTGGGGACATGCCACTTGAACAGTCCCAGCTGTGTCCCTGGGTGTGGCCAGAGCCTGTCCCTGTTCCAGGGGGAGGAGGACCTCCTGGAACCAGCCTGGCCTGGGGAGAGGTGAGGTCAGCTGGGGCCAGGGGCCCTGTTTTTAGGGGACAGCTCTCTCTGTGTCAGGTGAAAGGACCCTGGGCCATTTTCCTGGTGGCTCTGTGTAGTTGTCCAGTGAGTCAGGGATCCTCTATCCAACCTCTCCTAAGACAGATGGGAAACTGAGGCACAGAGCTGGGGCATGGGCTTGCATACCTCAGTCATCCCTCATCACCTCCCCTTAAGGAGTCAGGCCTTTCGTCCTCGTCCTGACCAACTGTGGGTCCATAGGCAAGTTATTTAATATCTCCAGGCCTTGGTGTCTCCATCGAGAAGTCTGCCCTCTTGACAAGACGGTGCATGACTTGGGGGGTCCCCTGTATTCCAGGAGCTGCCCAGGCAGTGTGCCACAGTGAGTGGTTGGCACACTCTGGACCCCTGCTGACTGGGATTCTAGGGGCTGGTGTTTCCTGTGGGTGTTCCTGGTCCTGGGCGCCTGACTCTGTCAGCTCATCTGTAAAATGGGTGTTGGTGAGTGTCACTGGCCTCAGTGGTCCCAGCCCTGCCAGCTCTGCTGCCCTGGCCAGGCGGCTGGTGCCAGGTCGGAAGCCGGGCACTGTTTGCCCAGAGACCTAGGAGACCCCAGGAGCGAGGGCCTTGGCTGGGTCATTCCGTATAAAGACCTGGGGAAGCCGAGCAGTCTTAGTCTGAGAATAAAAATCCAGCTCAGCAGCCAGGGCCGGGCCCACGGGGTCAGCCGGCATCACCCACTTAAGAGGAGTGACAAGGAGAAGCTACGGCATTGCAGGGAATCCTCGCAGCTTCCTGTTCCTCGCTAGGCCTCAGTTTCCCCATCTGTGAGATGGGAAAAGCAATCCTGTCACTGCCAAAGCCCTTTGGGGACCGTGACACCTGGATGTTGTGGGCCTTTTCCTCCCTTCTCCACACCCTGCATAGCAAAGGTTTCTAGACTTGGCAATGAAATGCCACAGGTGTTGAGGCTGGTGGCTGAGGGCCTGAACCTGGCCCAGGGGACACAGCGCTTCCCAGCCCCTCCAGGGTCCGGCTCCGTGGGCGGTCATCCTGCTCCCTCCTGGGTCCCCCGAGAGCATGGCGCCTCCCTCCACGGGCAGCCTGCCCTGTCGAGTCTTCCGATGGCCACTCGGGGCCACCTTTAAAGCCCATGCTACCTTTCTGAGGGGGCTGCAGAGGGCTGGTCATCGGGCTGAGGCCCCAGTGGACCCAGCCGGACCCGGGCGCCAGAGGGCCTGGGCATGGGACAGACACACTCCCAACTGTGAGTGTGCATCGGAACCTCCTCGCGGGAGGGGTGCCAGGGGCTTGTGCAAAGCAGATTTCCCTGGTCCCAACCTCAGAGAGTCCAGTCCCGCAGGTCTGGAGGTGGTTCCCGGACTCTGCACTTTGCACAAGTCCCCCGGGACTATGCTGGGGCAGGGGGGGGTCCTGGCAGCGCGTTTTGTGAGGTGCAGGTGTGGTGAATGACCATCCCCCCAGGTTCAGGAAGGGCTGCAGGAGCGTCATAGGGCGCTTCAGAAGGAACCGAGAGTGCAGAGGGTGGGGGAAGCTGCTCCCTGTCGGTCCCAGGGCGCTGGCTTGGGAGAGCCCCCCCACACAGCGGCTGTCCCAGCCCTCCTCCCTCCCCCACTCCCCCAACAGGTAAAGACCGGCAGGAGGGCGGGGGCCCACCAAGCTGGGGCTCACACACTGACCTCTGACCTGCGGCGTCTGGCCTGTGGGTGTCCGGGGTCCGGTGGCGTGTCACATGGCCCCTTCGCTATCCGATCCAGCTCCGGGGCAGCAGTTGAACACAGACACCGTCCTTTGCTTTCCTGAGTTCCCCCATTTGAAAACAGGAAGTAGGCTGTGTGACTTGCTCCGGGTCACCCCAGCCCATTGGCTGGTGAAAGACGGTGTAGTGAACCCCAACGACAGACACCGTGAGACTCCCTCTGGCCCGGTGGGTGGGGCAGAAGCCTGACAGTTCCAGCCCCGAGGGTTTGAGAGTTTCGAGTTGGGCCCCCCGCGGTCCCACAGCCTTGCAGTGGCCTGGCTGTCTCGCCGAGTCCTTGGCAGCCTCTGGCATTCGGACCTTAGCTCTCAAAGCTCTTCAGTGTTCATTATCCTGTACTATGCACGAGGCATCTCAGGGGCCATCACATCCCATGAACAGATGGGGAAACTGAGGCTAGGAGCACAGAGCTAGTGGGACGTGGAAGGGAGATGGGATGGACTCACGGTCCCAGCTGCTGTTGTCCTCTGGGCAAGGCTGCTGCCAACACTCCTGACCAGGAAGAACCAGGGAAGCCCAACCTCCGGGAATAGACGGGAGCCATGGTCACCAGGACTGTGGCCTTGAGGGCGGGAGGCCTCCTCCAGCTCGGACTCCGTCTCTCCCTCCCTCCCTGTCAGAGGTGGCAGCCACCCGGAGTCTGACGGTGCTCGCTTCCTCGCTTTTCTTAGGAAAGAACCACCTCTGGACAGACCCCAAAACAACAGAGTTTCATTTTGCTCTTTTTTTTAAAAATTTTAATTTTCTATAAATTCAACCACACGTCCTATTTGCATGCCCTTGTGTCTGACTCTTTCATTCCACATTTGTGTGCTTAAGGGGCCTCAACTTCAGTGTGTAGGTGGGGACTTTTCACTTCGACTGTTGTATTGCTCCGTGTTCAAATCCATACTTATTTATTCTTTTCTTCTGTTTTGTTTTGGTCTGCTGATGCCCATTTGGGTTGTTTCATCATGATCCACGCTGCTGGGAATACTCTTACCCGTGTATGCAAGTGCACGTGTATTTGAGGTGAGCCGCCCGGGCTTTAGGGTATGGAGGGTGACCGGTTTCCCTGAGCGGCTGTACCGGTTTGCATGCCTCCCAGCAGTGCACGGGAGTGCCGGGGGCCCCACATCCTCGCCCACCCTGGGTGGGCTCGGTATCTTTGATTGCAGCCACGCTCGTGTGCACTGCTGTCTCATCGTGGTTTTAAGTTGCATTTCCTCCTGACTAGTGATGCTGAGCGTTTTTTCGTGGATGTATTGACATTGTTCCATCGCCTTGGGTGAGGTGGAGAGGTGCCCGTTCGTGTCCATGGCTGGTTGTTGGGTCGGATTGCTCTCCTTCTGGTCTGTAGGTGTTCTTCTGTGTTCACCGGGGCGTAGGGCTTCTCAGTCTCCTCCTCCACCCTGTGGTTTGCATCTGTACTCTCTTCATGGGCATTTTGATACAAAGCAGTTGCTAACTTTAAAGTATCCAACCATAGCAATCTTTTCTCTCACCGTGGGTGGTCTACACTGGGGTTCTGGAGATTTCTCCTTTATTATTATTTCTGCAACAACTTCACACAGGCCGTCGTCGCGAGGCTTAAGATGAGCCAAGATGGGCAAAGTGCTTAGACCAATGCAGGCACAGAGTAAGCACTGGGCGGGTGCCGGCAGTACCAATAGAAACCTTCCCAGTCTGCCTGTCCTATTTAGCATCGAGTTCTGTGTGCGGCGCGAGGTAGGAGGTGCCATGTTTACTCCCCCGTGTTACCTTACTGGTCTTGCTTACTGAAATGGCCAGTCAGCCGGCAGTGCCACCACAATTATAGAGAGTATCCGCCTATGTCAGGGTCTGTCAGCTGCAGGGGAGTGTGCTGGACCATGTGCTAGCAGAGAGCCCCTTGTGTGCAGGGATTGCGTCTCATTCATCCCTGTCTTGCCCTGCCTGCAGGTGGCCTGCTGTGGCCAGGTGACACGGGCTCTGCCTAGAGTGAGGCTGGAGCTCCCTCGCCCCTCCTGTCCTCGGTCCTGTCCTGCAGATTTCCAGTTTTCTCCCCCACTCTCTGCCTGGGCCTGGAGTCTGCGACATGCCGGGGCCCACGGGCTCTGAGCCCTTCTCTGCAGGGCAGTGAGTCTCACCCAGCAGCCGGCAGCCACAGGGGAGAGTGTGTGCAAGTTTCTGCTTCCTCTTCTGGGGCGGGAGACGCTCTTTGGAAATCCCCCGATGCACAGGGGGCTTGTCTGGCCTGTGCAGGAAGAGCCTCGCTGGACCAGGGTGACCTGCCAGGAACTGGCTTTTCTTTGCAGCACAGGTCAAAGTGGTCGAGGAGGAGCTCTGTGGATTTACAAGGGCAGACAAGGCCCCCCTGCCATGAAGGGGGCGGGGACAAAGGAGTGGGCGGCTCGCCATTGTAGTTCCGGGCCAGATGGTGAGAGGGGGCACCGAAGGGTCCTGGGGCATCAGGAAAGGAAATGCTGGCACCTCAAAGTCTAGGTGTCTCTTCTAGGATTTCAACTGTCTGGACCCTTCCATGGCTTCTGGCTGCATTGGGAGTAAATCCGGACCCGACCTGAAACCCGCTCCCTCCTAACTTTGTTTTGCAAACCCTCAAAGCATCACTTACGTGCAGCAGTGTGGTGGTGGACGGCCTTCTGTGCTCCGACACGCCCCGCAGCCTTGGCCCCCGCACTCCCTCCAGGCCGGACATGCCCCGCAGCCTTGGCCCCGCACTCCTCCAGGTGGCAGTGCCCATCTTCCGGGCGGCAGTGCCCATCTCCCGGGTCCTCCTCCACGGGCTCTCTCTCACCCTCGGGTAGCGCCTTGGTTGTCTCTCCCTCCCTCGTGCAGCCTTCCCCGACCCCCTCTGTCCAGACCTGTCATCGCTTTGCTAACTTGTTTCCTTGTTTATAGCTGGTCTCCAAACACCGTGATGGCAGGGACCTTGTCTGTGTCAGCATTCTGTCCCTACAGCAGTACCTGCCACAGAACCTTGGGTGCTCGGGAATAACTGTGAGTGAATCAATACACAAGTGGGTGATGCTGAGGGGTGGTGATCGGGGCTGTGGCCCCAGCTCGGGCCTGACTCACTGTGTGCACCCTGGGCAGGCACCGCCCCTCTCTGAGCTCCAGTTCCCCTCATTGCAACATGAGATTAAGTTATGGATCCTCCTCACACCATTGGGCAAGGAACTGAATACCACACAGTGCTGCTCACCACTGCTCGGGGTGTACGGGCTTGGGACCCCAACGCTGAGGCACTGTTTTTGGGAAATTCCACAAGGATTGATCACTGACAGGTGTGCCTCCACAGGTCCAGCAAAGAAAACCCAAAATCAGTGATGTGTTTGTAGGTGACACAAAATCCAGTCATGTCCATTTTATTTCTTTGCAGCTGGGTGGACACAGGTAAGCCTTTTCAAAATCTCAGAGGTTCTTCTACCCTATGGTCTAGCAATTCCACTTTTAGGTATTCATAAAAATAAAAAAAAAGAAAGAAAGAAAACAATGAGAACACTAACTCAAAAAGATATGGTCTTTTGGGTGAGACTGACACCAAAGAGAATAAATAAGAAAATCTATAGTACGCTGTATTACAGATAAGTGCTATGTAGAAAAATATGATACAAACCAAGGAAAGAGGGAGCCATGTACGTGTCTACAGGAAGCACATTCCAGCAGAGGTGCAGGTCTGGCATATTCCAGGAACAGCAGGAGGTCCATCTGAATGAGGGGGAGTGTGAGGAGGGGGTTCTGAGAAGATATGGGGTGCCAATAGCAATGCTAAGGCCATTCCTCGGCTGTTACTCTGAAATGGGAGCCACTGGAGGGGTTTCAGCAGAGGAGTGATCTATAACTTGTCTTCCCCCGCCCCCTCTGGTAACAGAGCCACACAGGGTGGTCCAGCCCTGTGGGCAGGGCAGGGCAGGGCAGGGCAGGGCAGCTGGGCAGTCTCAGCTGAGCTGTGGCAACCCAGGAGGCGGGCCCCGAGGGGCGGGAACGCCGGCACAGGAGGGGCGTGGCCGGCGGACAGGTGGGTGGGACCGAGCGCGGGTGGGGCGGGGTAGGTCGGGGGCTGGGCCGAGCACAGAAGACTTCGGATCCTGGAGTCGTGATCCCGATCACGCCGAGGGATCTGGGCGCCGGCGTCCCGAAGCAGCGTGCTTCAGTGCCCAGTCCCCGGGACTCGGACGCTTGACTTCGGAGATTTCCGGGCCGCCTGGCGTAGGTAGGGCTACCTCGGTTTCCTCTGTGCGGGGCGGGTCCCAGGGTCTAAATGAAGGGTAGACGGAAAGGGGGCGTCTCTAGGTGGGGGAGCCCCCTGGCGGGCTGTGGCTACAGAAGATGAGGCGGCTTGGGGACACAGGCAGGAAGGACTTCTGGACCCATGAGCCTTTGAGTTCAAGAGAGAGGCAGTGATTTGGGAGTGGCAGGGGCTGTGGAGGGAGTGGGAAGAAAAGTCCCAAGGCACGGGCTGGCCTGGGAGCCGAGGAGGCCAGGCACCAGACCTCAGCAGGGGCTACTCTCGCCCCTCTCCGGGCCTCAGTTTCCCTTCTTTCCCATGCATGCGTGTGAATGGGTGGGTGCAGCTGAGAGAGCGCCTGGATGATCTCGAACCCTTCCTGCGGGCCTGGTAACTCTTCAGGGAGTCCCCTGCCTCGTCCTCCTCTCCCCTGGTGGGTGCAGCTGAGAGAGCGCCTGGATGATCTCGAACCCTTCCTGCGGGCCTGGTAACTCTTCAGGAGTCCCCTGCCTCCTCCTCCTCTCTGCGGGCCTGGTAACTCTTCAGGGAGTCCCCTGCCTCCTCCTCCTCTCCCCTGGTGGGTGCAGACCCCTGCTCATCCCCTCATCCCTGCCAGACAGACCCCAGGACTGCCCAGCATCACACCCCGTGTGCCATTGGTCCTCTCCTTTGTTGGGAGTAGCCATCTGGCCCTCCGTGCTTTCTAGCAAACTAAAAAGCCCCCGCCCCCAAGTCCCTGCGGGAGGGCCTCCCACAGCTGGACCTCTGGCTCTCAGTCAGCCCTTGTTTCTCTCCCTCTTTCTGAGCCCGCGGGCTTCTTCCTGTCGTGGCTTTGGTCTCCGCATGGGTTGTACCCTGGCCACAGAGCCTTTTGTCCATAGAGGGAAAAGCCTGCTATGTCCCCTGTCCCCTGACCCCTTGGTGAAGAAGACCAGAGTGACATGCCCATTGCCTCTGCTCTCGTGTCCTAGTCACTCTGCCCCTAAGTGTGTTGGTTACTCATGGCCCTTTTGCCAATCTGCACACTGGGATCTGAGGCTGGAAGGGACCCCATGCAGCTCACGCCCCTCCCACCGGGTGCAGGCTTCTTCTGCTGCGCATGCTCAGTGATGGCGCGCTCCTTAAAGAGGCGCTGTACATTGCGCTGCCGCTCTCGGTTCATTTGCCTAAAATCCATGACTTGCAGATTCTGCCCCATGGTGTCCCTTCTGCCTCCTGCAACCATGCAGAGTAAGTTAATTCTTTTGTCAGTTCAAACAGTCTTTATCGATGCGCCGGGTGACACACTGAGCATAGAGCAATGGAAAAAAAAAAACAAAAAACCCGAAAAAACTCCCTGCCCTCATGGTGTCTGTATTCTAGAGGAGAGCCAGATAGCAGTCAAATGAGTGAATACAGGGTATGTCAGGTGGCGAGACAAGCTGTGGCAATAAATAAAGAAGGTGAGGGAGATGGGGTGTCGGGGTTGGCTACTGCAAGTTTATATTGCATGGTCAGAGGTGGCCACTCGGAGACGGTGGCAGTTGAGCAAAGCCTCGAAGGACATGGAGGGTGAGCTTGGTGAGAATCTGGGGAAAAGGGCAGTGCACCCACGCAGGGAAGAGCACACGTGGAGGCCCTTGGGCAGAAGCATGGTGGGCAGGAGCAGGCTTGTCTTGTTCTGGGAACAAGGAGGGGCCCGCGTGGCTGGAGCAGGGGGGTGAGGAGCTGGTGGGAGGTTAGCAGGAAGCGCGTGCTGAGAGGTGAGAGCTGGCGGGGTGGGGTCCAGTGCAGGGGGCCTTGAAGGCCCCCTGGAGGGCTCTGGGCTTCATTCGCCCTGAGTGCGGAGGGAGCAGTCGCCTGCTGTGCCTTAAGCGTCAGCAGATTCGT
This sequence comes from Saccopteryx leptura, assembly GCF_036850995.1. Classification (NCBI taxonomy): domain Eukaryota; kingdom Metazoa; phylum Chordata; class Mammalia; order Chiroptera; family Emballonuridae; genus Saccopteryx; species Saccopteryx leptura. The sequence goes on from NC_089511.1 coordinate 5,423,373, forward strand.
CTGGCTGTGGGCGGGAGAATAGGCTGGAGGTGGGTAGGGGGGAGAGAAACAGAAGGGGGGGGGGGACCAGTGACGGGACCACTCTGGTCATTCTGGGGAGTGACCATGGGAGCCTGTACCCATGGCATAAAGATGGTGAAAAAAATATCAAATTTTCAATTTGGGGATATATTTTAAAGGTGGTGGATAGGACAGAGATGCAAGAGAAAGAGGGAGTCGAGAGTGACTGGGGGGGTTTGGGGCTGTGCCTCTGGAAGTCGGGAGCTGCCATCAGCTGAGATGGAGCTGTTTAGGGGGAAGGAGTTGGGTTTGGTGCCTGCTGAGTTTTGAGATGCCCAGTAGGCATCTCTATGAAGGTGCCAGTGGGCAGTTGGGGAAAGTTTATTGGGGCGGCAGGAGCTGGAAATAAAATGTTGGATGACATCACCACGTAGCCGGCGTCTACAGTGGTAAGAGCAGTGAGTTCTCTTAGGGAGAGAGCAGTACTGAGAAAGGAGGCCCAACCAGGGAGCTCCGGGGCTCCCAGCATCAGGAACCCGCCCAAGAGACAGAAAGAGCGTCCAGTGAGACGGAAGGGACATCGGAGAGTTGGGGTGTCCCAGAGGCAACGAGGAAGGAGCTTCCGGGAGGAGGGGGGAGCCGTGAGGACAAAGGCCGTTGGCGGAGTGAGCGGATGAGGGCTGAGGATCAGGCAATGCGGGGTCACGGCTGAGGTCCCTGGTGACCACAACAAAAGCATCTGAGGGTTGGGGAGGCCCAGCTGGAGATGCTGGAATTGGGGACAGCACTGCAGACAGCAGACAAGGAACCCTGCCCGTGAAGGGGCTGGAGAAACGGGGCTGGAACCAGAAGGGACGTGGGTGTGGAGCGAAGGCTTTTCCTTTGGGGTGAAGTGACAGTCTGTTTGCGTGTGGGTGGCGAACGTGGTCCGAGAGAGAAGCTGGTGCAGGGGCCAGAATGGAGGACCGACCGCTGTGGGAGGCGAGGGCTCCCATCCAGGGCCGCCGGGGAGGCATGGCCCCAGCCGAGATCCAGGGCAGTTCAGAAGTCTGGCTTCTGGGACCTCCCTTCCTCTCCTGTCTGCAGGGACCCAGCGGCTGAGGTTTCATCTCCGAAGCAAATCAGCTGTCCAGGGCCCCAAAGACCCAGGCTGGCTGTGGTCACAGGAAAGAAGGAGGTGTCAGGGCCTGGGTTTGGGGAGTAGGGAGGGTCTGAGTGGGTTAGCCCTTCCCCTGGGCCCTGTCTCAGCAAGGGAGTGCCCCCTCTCTGGATGGATGGGCCTCACCTTCTTGGAGGAAAGACTGTAGTGACTCCAAACCTGTAGTGAGTGCAGTGGAGAAGAGTGTGTCGTCCGAAGAGGGGAAGACCGAGCAGGTGGTAAAGGGGTAAGAGGCGGGACTTCAGGGACAGTTTTGATTCAGTAGAGGATGAGCAGACATCTCTTTTCTTTCTCTCCCAATTTAAAGTGGAGCAGGAGACATTTAAGCTAGACGTAGTGAGGGCAACAACAAGGCCAGGTCCTCCCTCCTGGGTGGTGAAGAGGAAGCAGCAGGACCACACCTGCTTGCAGACAGAGTGCTGGCCAATTTGGTCCCTGGGGATTCTCCCTGCTCTGAGGTTTCTGGAACAGGGCCCGGGCAGAGATGGGACTTTCCAGCTGCGGGTAGGAGGACAGAGTGCCGAATGTTAGGGCTTCGCCCTGCCTCTCCCCACGGGTGTCCACTGAGCCCTGACGTTACTAGTTGGGTGTGCGTGGCTTGAGCCTCTGCCGACGGCCCCAGACTCAGTGTGTCCAGGAGGGGCCCTGCTGACCTGTCCCCTGGGGGGTGAGCACCTCTGTGGGCGCGTCTCCAGTCGCCCTGCAGTCTCAGTGCTGGCCATGGTGGACGCACAGGGCTTTCTGCCAGGACTGCCCAGAATTACCTAGTTCTAGACCACTGGCTGGCCAGCCGGGCTTCCGGCCCATTGTTCTGGGGTTTCCCCTGGCTGCTCTAGACCTGCCAGCCCTGTGTCACCCGGCCTTGCCTTTCCTGCTCGGGGCCTGCCCGAGATGACCTGACCATGGCTGCTCACCGAGCCTGCTGAGCCGTGACGAGGGAGGCGGGGAGGCGGTGCTCCGGGCTCTCCGATGCAGAGGACAGAGCCGCTGTCCATCTTGGGTGAGAGGATCAGGTGCTGTCCTGAGTCATGTTCACTTTCTTTTTTTTTTTTTTTCTTTTTCTTTTTTCTGAAGCTGGAAACAGGGAGAGATAGTCAGACAGACTCCCGCATGCGCCCGACCGGGATCCACCCGGCATGCCCACCAGGGGCGATGCTCTGCCCACCAGGGGGCGATGCTCTGCCCATCCTGGGCGTCGCCATATTGCGACCAGAGCCACTCTAGCGCCTGAGGCAGAGGCCACAGAGCCATCCCCAGCGCCCGGGCCATCTTTGCTCCAATGGAGCCTTGGCTGTGGGAGGGGAAGAGAGAGACAGAGAGGAAGGAGAGGGGGAGGGGTAGAGAAGCAAATGGGCGCTTCTCCTATGTGCCCTGGCCGGGAATCGAACCCGGGTCCTCCGCACGCTAGGCCGACGCTCTACCGCTGAGCCAACCGGCCAGGGCCTAGTCATGTTCACTTTCAAACATCAATTCCTGGCTGCCCACATGTCCTCCAGGGGTTGGGTCAGAAGGAGAGCACCGAGCCCACTGCTGGGCTGCTCCCTGAGGGAGGGAGGGGAGGGTGGTTCTTTTCCCCCAGGACCTGGGCATGGGTGCTGGCGGGGGGGTGGGGGGGCTGGTGTTTCCACAGGTGAGAACTATTCCAGGCTCTTCCTACCCCCTCCTGTTCTCTCTTCTCTGCCCTCCCCCCCACCTCTACCCTCTTGCCGCCTCTGCTTGGCCGTGGGCACGGGCAGGTGGTCTGCTTGGCCAGGGAGAACAGTTCTAGATCCTGGTTAACTGTACCCCCTGCACAGGGGGCTGCCCTCCTTCTCAAGCTGCTGGACACTGAGGCAACCTCGCTGTCTCGGTTTCCTGATCTGACCAGCACGAAGCTTCTAGTTGGAGGTCTCTCCCTTCCTTTCCCTTGGTGGGCAGCGGTGGCAGGCACAGGCTGTTCCAGCCCCTCCCTTCCCCCATGGATTTTTGATTCACGAACATTCCCACTCTGCCTCTCCAGGGCCCTGCCCTGTGCCAAGCTCCTGAATGCCAGGATGAGTAAGACCCAGGCTCCGAGCTGGGCCCAGAGGAAGTAAGACACAAAAACAACCGATGGGAGAGACGCAGAACCAGCTGGCTCCTTGGTGGCTGCGGCCCTGAGTGTCTGGGAATGTCCCCGACTTATAAAAAGGAACAGGCGTCCCTCTTTCTTCATGCCTGTACCCTTTTACTTTCATTTTCGCCAGCCCACGCCCCCGGGACCTGTAACAATTGCAGAACCGACTCTGCTGAGAGGTTTTTCTCGGCTGCTTGGGGACCTTCCCAGGACCCGAATCTTTGAGAGATTGTTTGCCCTCAGTCCCCGGAACCCTGAGTCGGAGGGCTGAGCCCAGAGCAAGCCGTGGACAGAGGCGACAGCATGTACTATTTGGTGGTGAGGGAAGCGAGGGCCTGGGGCAGCTGGGAAGGGGACAGTGAGGACTGGGGTCAGCGTGCCCACGAGCTTTGCAACTGCTTAGTCTGCACCCTGATTTCCGCTCCGCTGGAGTCGGGCTCTTCCTAGTGCAATGTCCTGGGTCTGCCGACAGGCACGGGCTTGGGGCCCTCGTCGGGAACCCAGGTACAAAGGAGTTAAAGCTATTCTTCTGGAGCCGTACTGCTTGGGTTCAAACCCACCTCCCTTGGCTGTGCACCCTTCCTTGTACGGGTCCCCTCGCCTCTCAGTGCCTTAGTTTTTTTCCGTCTGTAAAATGGGGTTGATCATACAGCATCTACTTCAGAGCACATGGGGAGGGGGTAACTGAATTCATGCAGGAAACTGCTTAGAACGGTGCCCGGGACGTTATTGGTGCTTAATGAGTATTAGGCATTCTTGAAGAGGAAACCGCTGTGGCCTGCACCCAGCCAGCGTCGGGGAGCCCTCTCTCACTGCCGCAGAGCGACTGCAGTTCCTGATCCCTTGGAGACATTGCTCTTAATGTTAGCTCAAACTGTCTTAACTTTCCTAAGCCAGGGATGAGGCATGGGTGCATATGTGTGCCAGGGGTCTTGGTTTAACTTCTGCCTGCTTCCAACTCTCCCTGGGAGGACTTGAGCCCGATTCTTGCATTCTCTGTGCCTCAGTTTGTACATCTGTACAATGGGGAACTTGGGGCTGGGGGATGTCTGAGGGCAGAACCACGCCGGCTGGGACTCAGGGTGCAGCTGACTGACCACCTCGGCTGCCCGTCCCTCCCACGCCTGCCAGCTTCCGGAGCAGTCATGCTGACCTCACTCTCCTCCCCAGGTTGTGAAATGTGCACGCAGGAGGCGTTCCGGGCACAGAGGAGCCAGCTGGTGGGGCTGCTGGTCTCGGGGTCCCTGGAGGGCTTTGAGAGCGTCCTGGACTGGCTGCTGTCCTGGGAAGTCCTTTCCTGGGAGGACTACGAGGGCCTCAGCCTCCTGGGCCAGCCCCTCTCGCACCTGGCCAGGCGCCTCCTGGACACGGTCTGGAATAAAGGAGCTTGGGGCTGTGAACAGCTCATCGCGGCTGTGCAGGAGGCACGTGCTGAGACCCCGCCCCCCGAGCAGCATGGCCACTGGGACCCCCACTCACCCCACCCAGCCCGGGACCTGCAGTGCCACCGGCCAGCCATGGTCAGGAGACTCTACAGCCACGTGGAGGGCGTGCTGGACCTGGCGCGGGCGCGGGGTTTCATCAGCCCCTACGAATGTGATGAAATCCGGCTGCCGATCTTGACGTCATCCCAGCGGGTAAGGCCCTTCTGTCTCGGGCGATCAGAATTCACAGGAAAAATGTGCTGCTTAGTCACCGAGACTCACTCGTCTTTGTGAAGTCAGTCCTGTGGTGACACATGGGCTGTGGATCCTCCCCCCACCCCCCCCCCAGGAAGGCAGCCAGGAGGTTTCTGCAGTTGGGTACCACCCCCCTTCTGATGAGAGGAAAAGTGTGACGTGGTGGCCGAGGGCTTGGATGCTGGCGTCAGAATGATGTGTGATTTCCTCTGTGTGATTTCCCTCTCCATGGCAGCACTCCAGCCCTAATTCCTCCTGTCTCAGTTTCCTCGTTTGTAGAACCACCATGAGGTTCTGGGGAGAATTCAGTGAATGGGTTTATGTGACACTTAGAACCGCACGGAGTGTATTGTAAGTGCTCATTGGCACTGCCATTGGCTGCTATCAATTCTGTTTTCATGATATTGTATCCTGTGTGCTCCTATTACTGTCTGTTTTCAAGTAACAGCTCCACAGATCGTAAAAACCCGTTACATTAAATCTGTATTTAATAATTAACATAAGCACATGACATACTGATACAGTTTAAATGGCCACGTAGGGTTTCTGATATGGAATTCTCTGTGTTAGGTCACAGACACTTGGAGTAAGAATATAGCTGCCTCTGAAAATGCCCTTCTATAAGAACACAGCTTTGTTTTACATCTCCCACAAACAGTGACCTACAGGACTCTTGTGATGCTGGATGGAACGGGCATTAATGTCTCACTGTATAGATTGGGGAACTGAGGGCCAGAAACATGGTTTGAGGAAGGTCACAGTTGTTCACGAGAGGGTTGGTGCTGGACCTGGTGCCTTGACTCATTCATTCATTCATTCATTCAGCCAGCTAGCCAGAATCTAATTAGATGCCTACTATGTGCCCGGCTCTGTCTTAAAGCTTATTGTGCTCAGTGTACCTTGCACAGAATAGGAACTCACTGCGTACTTGTTGATGAAATACATGAATTGTTGAATGAATGAATTGGAATAACATTGCAGTGTTAGGATAGGCTGGAGCGGGCGACTTGCTAGTTTATATTTTTGTCCATTTAAAAAAACAATGTAGGCCTGACCTGTGGTGGCGCAGTGGATAAAGCATTGACCTGGAAATGCTGAGGTCGCCGGTTTGAAACCCTGGGCTTGCCTGGTCAAGGCACATATGGGAGTTGATGCTTCCAGCTCCTCCCCTCTTCTCTCTCTCCTCTCTCTCCCTTTCTGTCTCTCTCTCTCTCTCTCCTCTCTAAAAATGAATAAATAAAATAAAAATAAAATTAAAAAACAAAACAAAAAAACCCAATGTATTTGGTGTCCAAGTGAGTTTAGTTAGGTAAGCCTAAATTGAGACTGATAGAATAAAACCAGTCTGTCTTCAAGGCTGTTTTATGGCTCAAAGTGGCCAAGTATTTACAGAGCAGACATGGTGTGGTCCCCTTGCACTAGTGCATGTGAAACCTACAGTTGTACGCTGAACACCAGCTCCATGAGCCTGGCCCTGGGGCGGGGGGGATTACAGAAGACATGTTTGTTATTGTACCTACCATGGTATCTTTGTGATCTGTTGGTGAAATCGAAATACTTGACGCGGGAAGTTGCAGGCTTATGTCTTGTCATCTTTGATCAAGTGTTCAACAGTGTGGCCTGCTCTGGATGTTCTGAGGGTTTTAGAAAAGGCAGCCTAGGACCTGAGGACCTGGAGGAGTTAGGGTATAAATAGAGGAAAGATTTAGATTGACTGAAGAAAATAAAATAAGATTATTTATGAGTCAAACAAGAAAATTATAATGGATATCAGAGCCAAGCAATAATGAGAATGTGATGTATAGAAATTTATGAGATGCAGCTAAAGCAGAACATTGAGGAAAATTTATAACCTTAAATGCTTATTTTAGGAAAGAAGAAAGGCTGTCTTCTAATGAGCTAAGGATTCATCTTAAAAAAGGACCAGGGAGATAGCAAACAAATCAAGAGCTGGGACTGATCTGAGGATGACAGGCAAGAGATATAAGAACTGTAGCAGTTTACAAAGGGACTGGGCTGTCTGAGGTTTAAGTTTTTAGAATCCAGCACTCTGTGAGTCACCTTCAAGCTCTGGCTTTGATTCTCGAACTTAGTGGCCTTCCCTCAGTGGCTGAATTTCTGATTCAGTTTGGGTAGCACTTGAGGTATATTCACTTAACATATCCTCTTTCCCTCAGTCTGGGACTACCTCATATACTCTTGTAAACTGACCATATCATTTCCTATAAGGAGGTGGTTGTCACAGGTTGCAGGCTGGGAATTGGAAAATGCTATGGAATGAAACACAATGCAAGTGAAAGAAATACGTCCCTAAAACACCCATGGCTACTCTTTGCTGAGTGAGTGCCTAGTGTGTGCTCCGTCCTTTTCATTTATTATCGCATGTAAGCCACACTGCTACCTTCGGGTGGCGGGGGTGCGCAATTAATGTGGCTACCTACACTATCTCTTAATGATTAAGAAACTGCTCAAATCACCCATCTGGGAAGTGGCCCAGCTAGAATTTGAATCAGGCCTGTTTGTTTCCAAAGCTTGTGTTCTTCTCTCTCTCTGTTATGAAACGTGGGGGCTTCATGTAGCAGACTTGCTCAGGGTGCCCTAACAGTTGTTAGCAAACCCAGGGCTGGAACACTGGCTGCAATGCCAGCCGTCCATCTGACTCGTGCAACTGCTACAGTTGGTATGGCCGGCCGGAGTGGCAGACTGATTGCTTGTCTCCTTCATAATCCCGACTTCATTTTAACATGGGGAAGATACCATGCCTACAGAAAAGCATATAATCTCATATGTTATGGTATAAACATGCCCATCACCCAGGTGAAAAAATAGAATGTCACTAGTACCTGTGCCCTTCCTCAATTACGACTGCTCGTGACTTTTTTTTTTTTTTTTCATTTTTCTGAAGCTAGAAACAGGGAGAGACAGTCAGACAGACTCCCGCATGCGCCCGACCAGGATCCACCCGGCACACCCACCAGGGGCGACGCTCTGCCCACCAGGGGGCGATGCTCTGCCCATCCTGGGCGTCGCCATGTTGCGACCAGAGCCACTCTAGAGCCTGGGGCAGAGGCCACAGAGCCATCCCCAGGGCCCGGGCCATCTTTGCTCCAATGGAGCCTTGGCTGCGGGAGGGGAAGAGAGAGACAGAGAGGAAAGCATGGCGGAGGGGTGGAGAAGCAAATAGGTGCTTCTCCTGTGTGCCCTGGCTGGGAATCGAACCCAGGTCCTCCGCACGCTAGGCCGACGCTCTACCGCTGAGCCAACCGGCCAGAGCTGCTTGTGATTTTTGTGTTAATCTCTTTTTTGCTTTTCTTTATAGTTTTCATACCTTATAAAATAGATCCCCAAATGGCGTAATGTTTTGTTTTGAAAAACGGCATAGAAAGCACAAACGTAGCTGTGGCCGGAGAGGAAGGTGTTGTCTTTCCTCTTTAGGATGAAGGCTCTCAGGAGCAGGGAAGCTTGACATCTCAGGGACATGGCCTGGCTTTACTTTCTCTGAGAGTCCTAAGGGCCCCTCTTGGGAAGTCAGTGGGCAAGGTCATAAGTGAGTGCTGGGAGATGCAGGATTCACCGCAGCTGGAGGACCTTGTCAGCTGGGTGTTAGTCAGGGGCTGGATGTCCAGCAGGCATTTGGTCAGAGGAAGTGGGCTGCTCGGTATGTTCCATTGGAAGCTTGACAAAGGCTCTTCCAGCTCCCGGGAATAAGGCCAGGCTAAACACTCTGTGGGATGAAATGAGTGTCCCCAGCTGTCACAGGCAGCAAGGGTTGTGGGAAAGGATGATATCAGCCCATGGCGCAGATACAGATAAGGATTAGAGCCAGGCCTGCATGGACATCTAGAGGATAAATGACCTCCACATGTCCGAGTCTTGAGTCACACTTTTCCAGTGTGTCTGGACTGACGTCACTCTGCTTGTGGTCCAGAGCGGTCATCCTGAGACTTTCCGTCATAGTCTTGTGTGGCTTCTCCCGTATTCTGAATTGTCAGTCTTCCTTTTTCTTGGTTTGCTTTATTTTGGTTGACTGTATCTTCTGGTCAATTCTTTAGAATGAATGTACAGGGGTTTAAATTTCTAAGCTCTTACCTGTCTAAAAGTTCCCTTGTATTTGGTTGATGGTTTGGCTGGGTATAAAATTCTGGGTTATCATTTTCCTTCAGAATTTTGAGAGCATTACTCCATTATCATCGCTCTTCCAGGGAAGTGTGGTTGGCAGAATTCCAAAACCACTTTATGACTCTTCCTGGAAGCTGGTAAAATTTTCTTTTGGTCCCTAACAATCAAGAATTTCACAACTGTGTTACCTTTGTGTTCTGTTGTGCTGGACACCTAAGATGTACTCTGAATCTGGAAAATCATGTCTTCTTGTTTTGGAATATTTTCCTGATGAGTTTATTGGTGATTTCTTCCTATTTTCTCTTTTCTCTCTTTATGGAATTACTACATTTAAATTTTATTTTATTTTATTTTTATGGCAGAGATAGAGAGAGGGACAGATAAGGACAGACAGACAGGAAGGGAGAGAAATAGGAAGCATTAATTCTTTATTGTGACACCTTAGTTGTTCATTGATTGCTTTCTCATATGTGCCTTGACCGTGGGCCTTCAGCAGACCGACTGACCTCTCACTCAAGCCAGTGACCTTGGGCTCAAGTTGGTGAACCTTGCTCAAACCAGATGAGCCTGCACTCAAGCTGGCGACCTTGGGGTTTAGAACCTGGGTCCTCCGCATCCCAGTCTGATGCTCTATCCACTGTGCCACCTCCTGGTCAGGTGTACTACATTTGAATTTCAGAACACCTGGACTGACCCTCTAATCTTCTTCTACTTCTTGGCTATTGTCCATGCTGTGTCTTTTTGCTCTACTTTGTTTGATATCCTCAACTTCCTATATAAACCATCAATTTTTCCTTTATTTTTTTCTTTTTTGAACTTATTGGGATATATATAATATATAGATTTAAAATTTTTATTTATTGATTTCAGAGAGAGAGGAACATCAGTTTGTTGTTCCATTTATTTCTGCCTTCATTGGTTGATTCTTGTATGTGCCCTGACTGGGGATTGAACCTGCAACCTTGGTGTATCAGGATAGTGCTGTAACCAACTGATCTATCCAGCCAGAGCTTAAACCCTTAATTTTTTTCTCATTTTTGCTGTCATTCTTTTAATTTTTAAGAGCCATTTTTTGAATATTCATTATTATAGCATCCTGTCCTTGTTTTATAGGTGGATTCTGTTCTCTTGCTGAAATATCATTATGATAGGGTGCGTTTTTTTGGGGGGGGGAGGGAATATTTTACCCTGCATACATAACTCTTCCATTCTACAAATTTCTTTCCCCTTCCCCACTTCTTTGGCCCCTGTTTCCCATAATCTAAGCTTTCTTTGGACTGTGATAGTCATTGGCTGTCTGCTCATGACTGAAGTTTTCCAGGTGAGCAGTGACAGTGGCTGCCCCAGGACAGTAAGTAAATAGTAAAGGAGGTGACGAGGAGTGGGTGGGGGGGCTGTAGCAGCGTGTCCGGCCTAGCCAACACTGGCCACAGGTAGCTACCGAGCATTTGACATGTGGCTGGTCCACGATGAGATTCCCTAAGTGCCAACAACACATACCATGTTTCAAAGATTTAATATGAAAGGAAGAATGCGGAAGATCTCACTAATATTTTTATCTTGATTACATGTTGAAATGATAATACTTGAGCTATACTGGGTTAAATAAAATACAGGGTGGGACAGGAGTAGGCTCACAGTTGTTCGTGTGGGAAATAACACAATAATTGATGAACAACAACACAAGAAGAAGAAAATGCTGTGTTTCACGTTCTCACACTGTAGACCTACTTTTGCCATGAACTGTATATGGTTAAATTAATTATATATATAATATATATATAATATATTTTACTTTAAAAAATGTGACTATTAGACTCAAAATAACATGCGTGTCTGCATTTCTGTCTTGCATCATGTTTCTACTGGGCAGTGCTGTTCTGGACATATTTTGAAGGTGGAGCCAACAGGATTTGCTCAATGTGTTTTGATTTCGCCACTCAATGCCGTGTGGACTTCTTTGAAGTCACGCTACTACTTGGCTGTTTTTCTGGCCTTCCATTGTGCTGGAAGAGAGATGCCTAGGAAATCTCAGTGATCCGTAGAAACCTTCCCACACCTTCTTCGTCAGCCCTTCTGGAAAAATAATGCCTTTTGCTTTCCCACAGGCAAGAAGGCTCCTGGACCTTGCCACGGTGAAGGCGAATGGGTTGGCTGCCTTCCTGCTGCAGCACGTCCGGGAATTACCCGTCCCGTTGACCCTGTCCGTCCAAGGTATATATATATACATATATGTATATACTTATCTGTTCTTCTTAGTCCATCAGAAAAGGAAAGAACCGCTGTGCAGGTTCACGGTTAAGATGAAAAACTCCAGAGTGAGACGTGACAGTTAGAATCCCGCCTACTGGCTGAGCAAGCACCCCCCGCCCAAGACTCAGTTTCCTCATTTTAAGGATAATACCACCTCTGGCTCATTGGGAGGATTAACAGGATGAATGTGTGTTGTAGTAAGGTGAGTTTTTATTAGTTCCAGCATGACCACTGGAGCTACGCCAGACCGAGGGCTGGCTACAGGTGTTCCTCACTAGCCAGACTCTCCTTACCTGTACCAACGAGATGTGCACATGCTTGGAGATCGCGCCAGCCTCTCTCTTAGTTTTACATCTGTTTTTCAATTGTGGTTGACAGACAACATTATATGAGTTTCGGGCGTACAGCAGAGTGATTAGACATTTCTATACCTGACGGAAGTCTGGCACCCGTTGATCTCTGCAGTTAGCTGCTCTCTATCAGAAACTCAAGAACCGAGTGGGTTCAGATAACGTGGTGTCTCGTTGCACAGGGTCACCAACCCGGCACAGGCATCCCGCCAGGTGCTTTGTTTACAACCTGGCCTCTGAGAAGTGGGTGTTGTTTTCTCTGCTTTACAGAGGTGAAAACCAGGGAGGGAGGTCCAGTGAGGAGGTAGGGAGGCACGGGTCTGGTTTTAGACCGTCTCCACCCACGCTTTCTCTTTTCTTGGGAGAAGAGCTTGCCAGCTGTAAAGAGAAGAGACAGACCTGGTGTTCTTTGAGTCTGGCTCCCATGTCAGTGCTGGGAAAGCTCACTGGGACTGAGGACCGCTGTTGTGCGTGGTGCTTGCAGAAAGATTTGTCACCGTGGGACTTGCCCTCTGGGCAGCAAGGGTGCCCATGGGAGGGATGGCTGGAAGCCTGTGCTTGGCACCAGGCTGTGCACCCTCTCGCCCGAGAACAGAGCATGGGCATCGGTGCACGCCTGGGGATGCACAGCACAGAGCCAGTGCCCGCTGAGCCCTTGGTTAACATTTAAACATTTGTTGTTGAATTCCCAAGTATTGCTGGCTGATCATGCATTGTAACGCCGTGCCGTGGTACAGGATGACGGTCCTAAAGGTGACGACTGACACTGTTTGTTTTTAAAATGAGAGATGATTTTTTTTCTGGAGAATTTTGCTGTCATCGGTGATGGCTGGAAGACCTGCGTTGGAAATCAGGGTATTTAGGAGCAAATGTATTTTTGCGGTCTCCATTCGGTGCTCCTGGTGTGTCCAGAAGACATTAGGAGCAACGGTCATCAGCTCCGGGAGCAGAAGAGGAGACCCAGGCACAGGGCATCCCCCCTGTGTGACCAGTCCAGCTTCCGTGTGCTGAGGGCGCTCGTGACAACGGCCTGTTAGCCTCTGGGGTGAGAGCAGATGGGCCAGTGTAGCCGTTAGGGGCAGCGTAGCCGTGATGGGGTGCACATGAACCATGCGCTGAGGTCCCACCAGCACTTCCCCATTTCCTGAAAGGGGAACTGTTCCCCGACTAGGAAGTGGCTTGCTTGGGCATGGGGACAGTGAAGGAAAAGTGTCCCCCATGTGGACCCCAAGTGCAAAGGGCGGGTGAAAGGGACGGGGGAGTGACCGTTGATCAGGAAATCTTGTCCAAGTGCTTGACCTGTGCTAGGCCTACCCAGATGATCCAGGATAATCTCATTTTAAGGTCTCTAATCACATCTGTCTAGTTCCTTTAGCAAATAAGGTAACATCTTCACTGATTCCCAGGATTAAGATGTAGACTTTTTTTGGGGGGGGGGGCATGGTTGTGCCTGTCATACTCACTAATAACGATAATACTCATCAAGGTTTTTTTTTGAAAGTTGACCATGTGTCAAGGCATTCTTCTAAATTCTATTGTAACTTGTTTCCTCCTGAAACAATCCTTTAAGATGGAGGTTGTCCCCATTTTTACACATAAGACCAGTGGTAGTCAACCTGGTCCCTACCGCCCACTAGTGGGCGTTCCAGCTTTCATGGTGGGCGGTAGCGGAGCAACCAAAGTATAAATAAAAAGCTAGATTTAACTATAGTAAGTTGTTTTATAAAGATTTATTCTGCCAAACTTAGTGAAAATCCGACATAAAGTACTTGGTAAGTGATTATTATTATATGCTTTAACTTGCTGTAACTCTGCTTCATAAATTTTATAAAGTAAAGTTACTCCCCTACTTTATAAATCACCATGACTGTGGAACCGGTGGGCGGTTAGAAAATGTTACTACTAACAGAGATACAAAAGTGGGTGGTAGGTATCAAAAGGTTGACGACCCCTGCATAAGACTGCTGAGGCCAGAAAAGTGTCCTGCCCAGGCTGATGGCGGACCCAGGTTTCAAGTTCAAGTGTGTCTGACCTCAGAAACCGGCTCCTCAGCTCTTCCGCCTTCTGCTTCTTTTTAGAATTTCTCAGCTGACGCTGAGCGTGAAGGGACTTGCCGAGGGCTGCTCGGTCTATAGGGACAAGGGGCGTCGGAAGGCAGGTCTCCTGGGCTGGCTCGCTGCTCCTCCTGATCCACAGCTCTCCCCGACGTCATTAATCACAGTAACAATAACAATAACGTCTGATGAGCGCTTGTTTTGTGTTGAGCCCTGAACGAAGCGCTTGATGTGAATTTTCTCAATTGATCCACGTAAAACCCCTCTAAAGTAGGGACTGCCATCTGTCCCACTTCCCAGAGGAGGAAACTGAGGGTAGGAAGGTTATGTGTCCCTCCTCGAAGGCCATAGCATGTGTGGTGCGTGGAGAGCCCACCAGCTGCCCTCTCCCACCTGGACTGTCTCACTGCCCCACGTAGCCCCCTCTCTCTGCTCAGGTCCCACCTCGCCTGCCCCTTCCTCTCTCTTCCAGACGCCGCCTGCAAGAAGTACATGTCCAAGCTGAGGACCACGGTCTCGGCGCAGTCTCGCTTCCTGAGCAGCTACGATGGGGCGGAGAACCTTTGCCTGGAGGAAATATACACGGAGAATGTTCTGGAGATCCGGACGGAGGTGGGCATGGCTGGACCCCCGCCGAAGAGCCCGGCCACCCTGGGCCTGGAGGAGCTGTTCAGCACCCGCAGCCACCGGAACGAGGACGCGGACACCGTGCTGGTGGTGGGCGAGGCGGGCAGCGGCAAGAGCACGCTGCTGCAGCGGCTGCACCTGCTGTGGGCCGCGGGGCAGGACTTCCAGGAGTTCCTCTTTGTCTTCCCGTTCAGCTGCCGGCAGCTGCAGCGCGTGGCGAAGCTGCTGTCGGTGCGGACGCTGCTCTTTGAGCACTGCTGTTGGCCCGACGTCGGCCAGCAGGACGTCTTCCAGTTCCTCCTGGACCACCCCGACCGCGTCCTCTTGACCTTCGACGGCTTTGACGAGTTCCGGTTCCGGTTCACGGACCAGGAGCGCCACTGCTCCCCCACGGAGCCCACGTCGGTCCAGAGCCTGCTCTTCAACCTGCTGCAGGGCAACCTGCTGAAGAACGCCCGCAAGGTGCTGAGCAGCCGGCCGGACGCCGTGTCGCCGCTGCTGCGCAGGTACGTGCGCCTGGAGCTCCGCCTGCGCGGCTTCTCGGAGGCCGGCATCGAGCGGTTCCTGCGCCGGCGCCACCGGGAGCCGGGCCTGGCCGACCGCCTCGTCCGCCTGCTCCGGGCGGCCTCGACCCTGCACGGCTTGTGCCAGCTTCCCGTCTTCGCGTGGATGGTGTCCAGATGCCACCGGGAGCTGCTGCTGCAGGGCGGGGGGTCCCCGAAGACCACCACGGACCTGTACCTGCTGATCCTGCGGCATTTCCTGCTGCACGCGGCCCTGCCGGGCGCGGCCCCCCGCGGCCTGGGGCCCGGCCTGCTTCGAGGCCGGCTCCCCAGCCTGCTGCACCTGGGCCGCCTGGCTCTCTGGGGCCTGGGCACGAGCTGCTACGTGTTCTCAGACGGGCAGCTCCGGGCAGCGCGGGTGGACGGCGAGGACGTCTCGCTGGGCTTCCTGGTGCGGGCCAAGGCCGCCGTGCCCGGGGGCGC
This sequence comes from Saccopteryx leptura, assembly GCF_036850995.1. NCBI lineage: Eukaryota > Metazoa > Chordata > Mammalia > Chiroptera > Emballonuridae > Saccopteryx > Saccopteryx leptura. Next base: position 5,438,695 of record NC_089511.1, read on the forward strand.
GCCCCCGCTGGAGTTCCTGCACGTCACCTTCCAGTGCTTTTTCGCCGCCTTCTACCTGGCGCTCAGCGCCGACGTGAAGCCGTCCTCGCTCCGACACCTCTTCAGCTGTCGCCAGAGCGGGGGCCGGCCGCTGGCCCGGCTGCTGCCCACACTGTGCGTGCGGGGCTCCCGGCGCCAGGAGGGCAGCGTGGAGGCTCTGCTGCGGGAGGCCGAGCTGCACAACCTGCAGATGACGGCGGCCTTCCTGGCGGGGCTGCTGTCCCGGGAGCACCGCGGCCTGCTGGCCGAGTGCCAGGCGTCTGAGAAGGCCCTGCTGCGGCGCCACGCCTGTGCCCGCCGGTGCCTTGCCCGCAGCCTCCATAAGCACTTCCACTCCATCCCACCAGCCCTGCCGGGAGAAGCCAAGAGCATGCACGCCCTGCCCGGCTTCGTCTGGCTCATCCGGAGCCTGTACGAGATGCAGGAGGAGCGGCTGGCGCAGCGGGCCGTGCGCGGGCTGAACGTCGGGCACCTCAAGCTGACGTTCTGTGGCATGGGCGCTGCCGAGTGCGCGGCCCTGGCCTTCGTGCTGCGACACCTCCGGCGGCCCGTGGCCTTGCAGCTGGACCACAACTCCGTGGGCGACATTGGTGTGGAGCAGCTGCTGCCTTGCCTCGGCGTCTGCAAGGCTCTGTAGTGAGTGGCTGGCGGGGCGCTGCGGGGGTGGGGGGCATGGTGGGTACGCGGACGCCACCATCCGGGTGCAGGTGTGGGAGCGCCTGCTGGATCCAGGAGTTCAGGCTGTCTCTTCTGTGCAGCCCCCCCCCCCCCCGGGTCCCTTCTTCAGTCTGGGCCTTCATTTACTTTATTATCTTACTTTTTATATTAGTTTCAGGTGTGCAGCATCATGGCTAGACAATTGAATAAGTTTCAGAGTGATGCCCCTGGTAATTCTAGTACTCACCCGGCCTGGTCCTATGTCATAACGGGAGCTGTAATTCATAGGACAGCCTGTGTGACAGGCACCGTGCCATGCGTTCCCCAGAATGACCGCTTTGATCTCCATCGCAGCCCCCCAGGGCTGCCGCAGGGATGTTCTTTCCCCCGTCATCCTGGATTTGAGGCTCAGAGATGTGACCTAGGAAATGACAGAGCTGGGAGTCACAAGTCCCATCTTTCTGGTGACGGGTCCCTGCTCCCCACAAGCAGCCTGTCTGCGCACGGGCTTCAGAGGCTCTCTGACAACCTTGAGGTCACAGGCCGAGTTTTGTGTCACATGTGTCTGTGTTAGGAACTGCGCTAAATCAGAGGCGACTTGTGCCCCACCAGAAACTTCACAATCCCAACAAGATGAGCACGTCGGGACCCCGGAGGGAAAGCGGCTGTGGGATTTCGCCTGGGCTTTTATCCCTTGTGTAGCGCTGGGTCCGGGTGCGGTGTTGCTGTCCCCCCACCTCCCTCAGCCCCGTCTGGAGGTGTGAGGTTCCCCCTGGGAAGGCCGCTGCCTCGGCACCCGTGGGCCTCCCTCCCTGTCCTGGGCCGGGCGGGTGCAGAGGCTGTGACGCGGTCCGGCAGCCAGCGCAGTGCAGGTCCCCAACTTCCCTTCCAGCCTTGAAGGGGATGTCCGGCTCCCTGTTTATAACCTCTGAGGAAGAAGAAGTTGTCTCAATGTTAAGATCTATGCGCGGCCTCCCAAGCAACTTGATTTGACCCTGCACAAGGGACAAACCTGTTCTGGAACATGTTAGGGTGACATCCTTTCTCTAGGCCAGAGTAGCAAGAAACACATAGACAGCTGGTTGGAAACTGAGCGGTGACCTCTATCTCTTACGTAGGGACTGTGGTCCCAAGTTTATAAATAGGATGTGATAACATATGTCGTATAGAATTAATATGTCTCATATAGAATATACAGTGAGTGGTACCTTGAGATACGAACGGCCCAACATAATTTTTTTTTTTTTTTTTTTTTTTTTTTTTTTTTTTTTTTTTTTTTTAAGATACGAGCTGTGACTTGGGTCTGTATTTTTGTTCAAGATCCAAGCAAAATTCTGAGATACGAGTCGTGATTTGGGAAGCTGCCGCTAGTGGGCGCGTTGGCGCACGGGTCCAATATTGGCAATTTGATAATACGAGTTGACTGATTGACGAGCTCCGTTACAGAACGAATTAAATTCGTATCTCAGGGTACCACTGTATGGTATAAGTAGGAATATTTCATGAGGAAAGAGATGGCACACTCAAATGAGGTGATTTGAAGAGAGTTTAATAAAGGGAATGTTTTTGAACTTGGGCAGGTGTCAGGAGGAGCAGAAAGGGGTGGTGCCGGGCCCTGGGCCGAGCCACAGTGGGGCACGGGTTGGGGACAGGGTGGCGAACTTCTCCAGGCCTGTGGGGCAGAGGAGGAGGAGTTATTACCTGGGAGGAAGGTGTGGAGAGCTGATGGCAGCTGGGGTTGTGGCCACCCGGAAAGGTGACAGCTAGGGAACACACCCTGAACCTCACTCCCTACCTTTGCCTTAACCCCACAGGGAGCCAAGCGGGGTGCCTGCTGGCGTTGTCCCTGGGAAGCGGCTCTCCGGGCCCAAGAGCCGGGCAGAGAAGTGGGAAGTGCTTCTGGCCCGGTACACAGAAGTGGCCAGTACGAGCCCCTGTTTCCCGTGGAAGGAGGGATCCCGACTTTTCACTCAGGAATTTCTAGACCAGTCTGTGGGAGCTGTGACCCGAGAGCAATAGGAATGTGCATTTTTCTGGCACCCAATTCTTAGAGGGGGCCTTGAGCCCCAAGAGGTCAGGACCCACGGGTCTGGGTGATCCCTCACAGAGCCATTCCTAACCTGAATGAACCCTCTCTCCTTGGTGAGGAAAGCCCACAGGGCCCCTACCGAGCTCAGAAGCATGGGAGGGAGGCTTGGGGTCTGTCTCTAGTTTCGGAGGAAGCTGAGGCTGGCTTGGTACTTGTCCTGTGGCTTAGACTCCTGAGGCAGGAGGGCGTGTGGCCATGCAGAGCTCAGGCCTGTCCCCAGTGGTTCCCATTCTCTAGGTCTGGGGTGGGGGCCCAGGAATCTCTAGTTTAAACAAACATCCCTGGTGATGCTGATACAAGTGGTCCAGAGGCCACGCTGTGGACACCACTGGCCGGTGGGAACCAGCTGGATGTTCTGTTAGCAAGGCACGTCCTTGACCACGCCCAACTGCTCCTACCCTAGACTCATAGGATTAGAATTGCCAGCTCTGTGGGGGAGGGGAGCAACCACAAGTTTGCCGTGTGGGCATTTCCTGTGTGTGTGAGAGAGGAGGGAGAGACAGAGGGAGAGAGAGACAGAGACGGAGAGAGAGACAGAGACGGAGAGAGAGCCTCTTCTCCCACAGCCCCACACGCCTCTTTCCCAGTTGAAGTGTTTCCACGCCAACCGAAACCCTCAGCCTCCAGGAAACCTATACACAAAGTGCCCTTACGTGGGTTTCTTCAGACCCTGCCTCTGACTCATGGGTGGTGCCTTTCAAAGTTTTCTTGACGGTGACCCACGGTGAGAAAGGGAGCGAAAGACAGAAACCAAAGCTTCACAACACGGCTTTCCCTTCTGCAGCTGGACACACTCCGCTTTCTTCCTCTGTTCTGTTCTTTCTGCATCACAAGTAAAAAATGCTGCTCGTGACCTTCAGAGTGCATGACCCCCCCGTGGGTCGTGCTCGGCGGTCTGGACGTCCTTGCTCCTTCCGCCCCGGAGAAGAGAGCGAGGCCGAGCGGTGTGCAGGTGGGGGCTGGGCTCGGGAGCCAGACCGCCCGGACCAGGCCCTCTCGGTGCTGTGGGAGCCAGACCGCCCCGGACCAGGCCCTCTCGGTGCTGTGGGAGCCAGACCGCCCGGACCAGGCCCTCTCGGTGCTGTGGGAGCCAGACCGCCCCGGACCAGGCCCTCTCGGTGCTGTGGGAGCCAGACCGCCCCGGACCAGGCCCTCTCGGTGCTGTGGGAGCCAGACCGCCCGGACCAGGCCCTCTCGGTGCTGTGGGAGCCAGACCGCCCGGACCAGGCCCTCTCGGTGCTGTGCGGCCGTGTCTGGGCCTGGTTCCTTCTCTCTGCCGCCTCCACGGGCTCGTGGGGATGAGGTGCTGGTACTCCTAGGCCATGCCTAGGACAGCGCCAGCGTGTCACAGCCCCGTGTGCGCGGGCGGTCATGATTACGGGCAGCTTCTCCATGTCCCTTGTCTCCTTAAACCCGCACGAGGACTAGCTTTTAGCGAACAGCTAGTGAGTGGCCGCTCAGGATCCGAACCTCCCCCTGGGATTCCAGAGCTTGTGCTGTTACCCTGGAGCTCAGGGCCTCCCGTTCACCTGAAGAATCACACACACACAGGTGTGAACGTTCACAGATCCCAGGCCCCGCCCCGCCCTGCCCCAGCCGCATTGCCAGCTCCGGCTTGGGGGAGGGACATCTGTATTGCAGGGGTGCTTTCAGATCTCATGGTGGTCAGGTGAGCTTGGGAAACACTGAGCCAAGAAGCATGTCAGGGGGCCCCCCAGGCAGGGTGTGGCCTGCAGGAGGGATGTCACTGGGGTGAAGGGCTGGACAGCAGGCCTCACTAGCCACAGCCTGCATGCTGGGTTTCCGAAGTAGCGGCCACTCTCGTCTAACTGGTCTACCGCCTGCTCAGCCAGCTGGCGGTGCCGCCGCCGCCCCTGGGGTAGCCCGTTGATTCCTCTGCACCTTTGCTGTGCACCAGTTCCCTCCCATACCGGAACCTTCTATGAGGCTGCTCTGATGACCACGTCCCTTTCACGGAGCCGGAAAGGGTGCCCCGATTACATCCGTGACTGCCCGAGGAGTCCAGCGACCTTTAGCAGGAGCTCTGCGTCCCCAGTTCCCGAGCCGTCTCCCATGTAGTGCGTGGCCGGGGCGGGGGACATGCCCCTTCTCTGGGGGACTCCATCTTTGTGGCATTTCCCAGAAGCAGAGATGCTGGCATTCTGGGGATGACAGAAAGTCTCTTTTGAGGTTTCGTTCACTTATTTTTTTTTTTCCCTTCCAGGAGCTGTTTTCAAAAATACTCATTTGGTGTTTTGTTTTTTTTTTTAGCCTGCGTGATAATAATATCTCAGACCGAGGCCTCTGCAAGCTCGTCGAACACGCCCTTCGTTGCGAGGAGCTGCAGAAGTTGGCGTGAGTTGGGCGGGGCTGTGAACACCGGCCCATATCCCGGGGAGCGGCGGTGGGCCGGGACAGGCCGGGCAGGCGTCTGCATGGCCGACGGGTGCAGGGCGACCCCTGTCCTGAGCGAGGGGCTGCCCTGGGCGGTGGGCCAAGCGTCTGCATGGCTGACGGGTGCAGGGCGACCCCTGTCCTGAGCGAGGGGCTGCCCTGGGCGGTGGGCCAGGCGTCTGCATGGCTGACGGGTGCAGGGAGACCCCTGTTCTGAGCGAGGGGCTGCCCTGGGCAGTGGGCCGGGACAGGCCGGGCAGGCGTCTGCATGGCTGACGGGTGCAGGGCGACCCCTGTCCTGAGCGAGGGGCTGCCCTGGGCGGTGGGCCAGGCGTCTGCATGGCCGACGGGTGCAGGGTGACCCCAGTCCGGAGCGAGGGGCTGCCCTGGGCGTGGCGGTCGCTCTCCACGGTGCCTTGTCTTCACGTCTCTCTCTCCAAACTTCCCAGTTTATTCAACAACAAGCTGACCGACGGCTGCGCAAAGGCCCTGGCCACGCTCCTGGGGAGCCGGCAGAACTTCCTGGCGCTGAGGTGAGCCTCAGCAGCCCTGCTCCTCGTTGTTTCCCCCTCAGGCCCCTCGGGGCGGTCTGGCCTTGGCCCTGGCCCGGTCCGTGCTGGGCGCGTGACCTGGCTGAAGACAGAGGCCGGGTCCCCTTCGGGACAGGGATTTGCTGGTGCTGTGACCTCCCCGGTGAACTCTGGACTCGGCTGTGTGAGGGCCTTCTGCCCGGGACCTCTAAGGCCCAGGCTGAAGAGGGTTCCCGGGCCCTTTCCCCACCGCCCCGCGTCTTAGAGTGTCACAAGCTCTCTGGGTTTCCGAGGTCCCTGCCGTATGCTGAGTGCGTGCTCGGGGGAGGCAGGCCGCAGTCACATGTCATCACGCTGTGGCTGCCAGTTGCCAGAAAGCCCCCAGAAGGCCTCCCACGGGTGGGCGAGTGCCGGGTCTGCGCTCCCGTCGTCCGGGAGGTCTTCGTGGGTGCTGCCTCCACCCTCCTGGGCTCGACTGGTCTCCCCGTCTGACGGCCCTCACCGCCCCTCCGGCGGTCCCAGGGCGGCCTGGCTTCCTTCTCTCTGGGCTCGTCCTACCGCCCGGACGGACGGCCCGTGGGAGAAGGCGAAGTGAAGAATTGCTTCTCTCGGTTCTTCCTACCCGCAGGGCTGGGTCTGGGGACCGGAGCTGCCAGGGGTGGGGTTCGCTTCGGCTGCCTTCTCCGCGCCCCTCGTTCACAGACCTGAGCTTGACCGGGCCGACCTGGGTGGGGTCCTCACCCCAGGGACGGCTGTGGGTCACAGACGGGGCTACGCTCAGAGGCGGAGGCCCGGGCGTCTGGCTGGTAGAGCCTTGTAGTTGAGAGCCAGACAGACCAAGGTTTGAACCCATGGTCCCTGCAATCTGAATCTTTATTAGCTGCGTGACCTCGGGTCAGTCCTCTGGGTGTGCCTCTGTCTCCCTTTCCGTAAGGCAGAGATGGTAATAACAGCTACCTTCTCGGCGGCTGGACGATCAGGGGAGCTAATATCCACCTGCACCCGTACAGTAGGCGCTTTCCGTAGAGTGAGCGAAAGGTTTCCGGAAGTCCCGGGAGTTCTGGCTGCCCCTCCCTGTCAGTAGTCTTCCGAGCGGGGACTCGATGTGCAACCGATGTATCTATGGGGGGGGGGCCGCCTAGGAGGGGGAATAGGGAGGGGGGGAGGCCGGGAGAGCCATCAGGTGCAACGCAGGCCTGAGCCCAGCGAGGGAGGGAGGGAGGGAGGGAGGGAGGGAGGGAGGGAGGGAGGGGGTGGGGTGGGAGGGTGACACATCTCAGAAGTCAGGCCAGTTCTCAGAATGGAAGGCGGCTGGGGGTCCTCCAGGGAAGTCTGCCTGCCGGGCAGGGGTTGTCTCCGGTCTCCCGGTCACTGCCTGGGAGCAGGCGTGGACAGCTGGCCTTGGTGCTGAGCTGATGCTGACTTTCCCAGCCCAGAGCTGGGGCCCTTAGTCACACATCCTGCGGGCTCCTGGCCTATAGGATCGTGGTGAGTTGGAGTGGCTTAAAGCGTATGAAAGTTCTTCCAAACACATGAAAGCGCGCTCCTAGTCCAGGGAGCCTGGGTTAGTGGGCAGGAGTTCTGGGGGCCTCTCTGAAGGGTTCAGATTTCAGTGAGATCCTCTCCCCCAGCCCCCCACCTACCCCCAGAAGGCTCAGCAGGGGCCCCTCCTCTCTCCCAGCACTAGGCTCCTGGGAAGCAGGTAGCTGCCACTTGCAGCCTGCAGGGGCACAGGCCTGGGCAGCCCGGTGGCTGAGACGGAGGACAGGCCGTGACGGCGTGTCACCCTCGCTCCCCTGGGACACCAGCTTCCAGGCCCTCTGCCTAAAGCAGCTCTGGCCAGTACCTGTCATCCTACTTTGCAGAACAGCCTCTCCCGCCCCTCCCTTCCCTTTGCTGGTGGGAGGTGTTGTTATTGGGCAAGCTCCCCTCCCACAGACAGCGCGCGCAGGAGGAGGGCTGGCTTCTGCGTGCCCCCCCCCAGGTTTTTCTGTCTGGGCCGCGCCTTCCCCAGCAGACCCCTGCACGCCTGGTCCCCGTGTCCTGCTGGTCTCAGCCTCCTTTGTCCTTCTCTTCCAGGCTGGGGAACAACCACATCACGGCCGAGGGAGCCCAGGTGCTGGCCCAGGGGCTCAGGGCCAACACCTCCCTGCAGTTCCTGGGGTAGGTGGGAACCTGGGGCTCGGGGCCGCGTGGCGGGGTTTGGGGCAGATGGAACTCCAGAGTCAGAAGGCCTCCGGTGGGGAGGACCACGAGGCAGGGAGACAGTGGGCGGGCCTCGGCTGCCTGGTGCCTGCTTTCTACTTGATAAACAGGAAGTTCAGGATGTCAGGGTGGGGGGAGGGCAGTGCCCATGAGGTGGCATCTTCGTCAGTGTGCATTGGGACCACTGGGAGCTTCCGAAGGCGGCCGTGGCCTGGGCCCCACCCCAGACGAATGACTCGAGCTGTCTAGAGGCAGGACCCAGCCATCAGTAATGCTCAAAAGCCCCGCAGAGGAGGTGCAGCCCCGGTGGGGCCTGAGGCCACGGAGAGACAAGAAGGAGGGGGAGACCAGAGACTAGCCCAGGATGGAGGTGCTTTCCTGGGTTCCTCAGAGCCCTTGCTCGCTGGAGGGCATGCCAGGCCTGCGGGGGAGGCGAGGGGGGTCCGACACAGGCCCCCGGGGGCCCCAGCGTGGAGCTTCCTGTGTGCCAGGCAGAGCGAAGTCCCTCAGCATTGTTCCTTGCGATCCCTGCAGCCCCTCGCCTGTCCTGTCTGTGTGCCCGAGGGTCCACTGGACAGGAGCGGGAGGGGATGGTGGCTTAGAACCCAAGTCAGCAGGAAGACAGAATGACCTCAGGGCCCAGGCGCCCTCACAGGCAGGCACACTGCCCCCAGGTGCAGTTGAAGCCACCAGTGTGACGGTTGCTGAGGACACCAGCACCTCTCCCGAGCGGCGTTAGTAACCCAGAGTCTAGCACGAAGGGCTGAGGTCAGGCACACTGCCCCCAGGTGCAGTTGAAGCCACCAGTGAGACGGTTGCTGAGGACACCGGCACCTCTCCCGAGCGGCGTTAGTAACCCAGAGTCCAGCACGAGGGGCTGAGGTCACATCTGGCACCTCTGGGGTGTTTACCTTTCAACCCACAGTTATGGAGGCCCCGTTTGGGCCAGGCACTGTGCTAAAACCCCCTCACACCGTCCTCTGATGCAAACCGTTCTGTAACTTGCATTTCTTTTTCCTCAACCATATATCACAGGCATCTTTTCATCTGGTGTGACCTCATTTCAAAGAATAGCTGCTTAGTATTCCGCTGGTGGGGCGTCGTAGTCTGTTCCACTGGTCTCGTGTGGGTGCACATTGAGGTTTTTTGCTATTATGGTGCCCTCTTCCTGGGCACAGGGTGGCGTGGGCACACAGCCAGAGCTCAGCAGATACTTTACCAGATAAATGGCAGTGCCGTGAGCATCCTAGTTCAGCTGTCTTGGCTCACATGTGCACACACGTGTCCAGGCTGGCTTCCCAGGTGTCGGGTTGCCGAGTCACAAGGGACGAGCTGTGTTGCATCTTGCAAAAGGGGTGTTTCGAAATGACAGCGGGTCTGATGGCCGAGTAGGGGAAGGAGTTGGACACCGTGAAGAAGAAACCGGGGATGTTAAGGAGCCAAGAGCTAAAGAGATAGTTCTGGGTAGTCTCAGAGGGTAGGTAAGAACTTGTGGGCACAGTTACCAGGAAGCAGATCTGACCTAAATGTCAAGAAAAATGTCCCAGCCATGTGACTTGCCTTTGGGAATGAGTTCCCTATCTCTGAGGTTGTGTGCGGGGGTGCGACGGGGGGTAGCAGGGGGGTGGTTCTATTGTTGTGTCAGTCTGATGTAAAGCCGCTGAAAAATCTGGGTGAAGTTTGGCCATCCCTCCAAAAAGAAGGAGGCAGGCCCACTCTGCTGGGACCTTGGAGCCCCGCTGGGACGTTTCTGGGCTTGGGCGGGGCGGTCTTGCCCCGTGGCTGGGGCCACGGAGAGGAAGGGTATTACGGAGCATGTCTAGAGCACACAGCGGGTTCTCACTGGCACTATGCTGACTCTGTTGTCTTTTCAGGTTCTGGGGCAACGAGGTGGGTGACAAGGGGGCCCAGGCCTTGGCGGAAGCCTTGGGTGGCCACCAGAGCTTGCGGTGGCTCAGGTAAGCTTCAGCATCTGTCCTGTACGTGTCACGGGTACCAGCGTGAGGAGGGAGGAAGGACCTTGGGCCAGTTTTGAAGGTCTTTGAACTTCACGCCCTCCTCTCACCATGATAGATAGTGGTGTGAGAAAGAAAGACCATTGGATTTGAAGTCAGTACACTTGGGTCTTTCTGGGTGACACTGAAGGTGTCCCTTCTCCTCTCAAGGGTCTTGATTCCCTATCTTTACATTGAAGATCTTGGGATCACATACATTTTTATCTGAAGGACCAACTCTAATCCAGGTGTAGTGTTGCCCACTCTACCAGGCTGGGAAAGATTCTAAGGCTGCTCTGGGCTTGATGCAGAAGAGCACGGTCATCAGTTATTGATGTCTGAAGTGGAGCGGACGGGGAAGTGGGGCCGTGCGTGCCACGGATTCTTGCCCTTCGCCGCTTAGCTCGTCCCTGAGGCCCCGCCCTGCTCTGACATGTTTTTGTTCCTTGACCACACCCAGCCTGGTGGGGAACAGTATTGGCAGCGTGGGTGCCCAGGCCTTGGCCCGGATGTTGGAAAAGAACGTGGCCCTGGAAGAACTCTGGTGAGTGTAGGGGAGCCCCTGCCCCGGGGGCTCATCCGGGGGAGCAGTTGTGTGAACGAGACAAAGGCGTGCGATTGCGTGCTTGTGTGTTTGCGTTTGTCTTTCAACGTGCTGGGTGAATGAAGCTTACAGAGTCTGGCAGAGAGGTGCTTGCTCTTTTTATTTAATTGTACGTCTGGGTTTGTTAGTTGACTGCCTCCAGGTGACCAAATGGTTAAGAGCACAGATTCCGGAATCAGGTGGTCTGAGCTTCCGGGCCCGGCCGTGATCTTAGGCAAGTTCAATAACAACCCTCTGCACCTTAGGTTTCTTCCAACGGTAGAACACTTTTGTAAGAATTAAATGAGGTCAGTCATGCCTGCAAAGAGCCTAACAGGTATAAGTGCTTCAGAAGTGTTCATCTGGAACGACAGCGGTAGTACTATTGTTGCTGCTGCCATGGCTACTGCAGTTCAAACAAGGACGGTTCGGTCGGTCATCTCAGAGAAGGGGAGTGCCTCGGCGCACTGCACGGGTAGAGCCAGGGCCGCCTCGGAAGGCGCTGTGGAGTCTGGGGGACGTGAAAAGGTGAACCGTGAACCGTACTCTCCTGACTGCCCTGAAACGGATCCCGGGTGTTCTGTCCTTTAGACGTCAGCCGTCTAGTCTTCTCACGATGTGTCTGGGTAGTTTCGGGTTACCTCGAGGAGGGGCGGGGGATGAGTTGTTGATTTATCCAGAAAGCAGAAGGGTGCCGAAACCTCTGAGCACTGTCACAAAACAGATACTGCCGTGGCCTTGGCTGCTGTCAGGACTCGCTGGCTCCTCCGACAGACCAGTGAGTCTGTCCTGATTGGCTTTCACCACTTGGGATTCCTCGTTAGAGGAAGCGCCTCACCGTGAGTGCCTCAGTTACGACTCCTGGAAGTCACAAGTGAGGAGAAACTTGCACCTACAGAGGCTTAGAATAGGTTTATTTTTCCATGCACGGGCCTTCCAGGTGTAGGCAGCATGGGGCCCGTATGGTGGTTCCACGAGCCCAATGGGGGCGCAGTCTGGACTCCTCTCTGTTCCGTCTCATCCTCAGTCTGTGGCTGCGCCCTCATGGTGGATAGCCTCATGATCACAAGAGGGCTGCAGCACCTCCGGCCCTCTTTGTTTATCCCAGGATTCAGTCTGTATGGCCAGGAAGGGCAAGAGGCACAGGCCTGCTGGGTCTCTCCCCTTTCAACAGCGTTTCCCTGAAGCCCCATCTGTCAGCGTCCCCTTGCGTGTCCATGGCCCAGTGGCTGTCTCTTGGCCAACCCTGGCTGCAGGGAAGAGTGGGAAGTGTTGTTTTCGGTTGGTTTGGTTGGTTTAGCAAGCACGTGGCTGCCCTGAATGAAACAAGGCTCCCGTTAATAAGAAAGAGAGAGAGAGAGAGAGAGAGAGAGAAAGGGACGGAGGGAGGGAGGGAGGGAGGGAGGGAGGGACAATGGATATTGCATCCCTGGGACATTAGGGAGCACCTCACGGTTTGGAGAGTTTGGACATATTCTCTCTTACAAAGATGTCCCTGGAATAAAGACTCCCACCCTGCCTTATCTGTTCTTACTTTATTTGTACGTGTTTATTCTCGGATGTCGGATTTTCTAAATAGGGGACACGGCTTGTCTTTATTGACCGCACCTTCCATGGTCAGTGTTACCCTGTCACCTGAGTCTGCCCTCTCCTTCTTCCCAGCCTAGAGGAGAACCATCTCCAGGACGAAGGGGTGTGCTCCCTCGCCGAAGGACTTAAGAGAAATTCAAGTTTGAAAGTCCTCAAGTAAGGAGCGCGCCCGCGGGAGCCGGGGACGGCAGCGGAGGGGAGCAGGAGCCCAGTGGCTGTCGCAGGCTTGGGTTGGCGCTCCCTGAGGCTGGCGCCACCCCCGCCACGGTGCTGAAGGGCGCCAGGGCCTCACCAGATGGCTCCTTTTGCCAGAGGAGGGTGGCCTTTTCCCTGGCAAATACGGCTCAAGGGAAGCAGCTGGCTTCCGAGACAGGCGGACAGCTGCCTCTGGGAGAGCGTCGGGTCCGCCGCCAGCCTGCTCAGCACCCTGCCAGTGCCCGTGTCTGTCGCTCCGAGGGCACACGCTGCTGCCAAGTGTGTGGGGCAAACACTTCCGCTCCTCATCATCTCATGGGTGCAAGTGGGCTGGGGGCCTGGGGGAAGCCAGGGTATGTCTGAGCCGGACCCCAGGCTTTGCACCCTGCGGGGGCCTCTGGCAACACCTGCTTTATTATCGACCAGGTGTGGACGTGGTGAGCCTGTGCTGTCTCGTGGTCACAGACGTACCCAGTTGACCCCGCGGGATGCCAGGCGAGGGCAGCAGGCATTGTCCTGTGCTGCCGTGGCGAGAGGGTTATAATTCAGCAGCACCGACCTGTATCACCCTTCACTGTTTCCCCCATGAAAAGATGCCTCCGTCTTTCTTTTAACCAAGCTGCCCAGCATTTGGTTAAAAGACGAGTGCAGGTCTGGGCCCGACGGCCGGCGTTTGGACCCAGCCCCACCATTACGGGCTGTGGCTCCACGGACGAGTGACCCGGTTGTCTCCAGTGCAAATGGGGAGAACACTCGGACCCCCCTCGTTGAGTTGTGAGCACAAGATGGTGCCGGTGACAAGCTGGCACAGAGTAGGAGCGCCCCCCAGTTGGCATGGCCCAGGGGTCAGCTTCGGAGCCGCTCCTGCAGTTGTAGAGGGGGCAGGAGGCAGGCAGTGGAGATGACAGAGAAAGTCTAGCTAGGCGCAGAGGGACATTGTAGGGAGCCTGCGGCTCTCCCCTTGCCGTCCCTGACCGTCTGCCATTCCCCTTCCCCACTCCCAACCTCACGCCTCCTGGAATCTGTGCCCGAGGCCCCCCGAGTCCCCCCCCCCCATGAAACGTCACTGTTCATTGATCTCCTTCCATCAGTTAAGTATGGTGCCAGGAAGTTTAGAACAAACCATTCTCTGTTTAATGCGTGCACTGGTGAAGTGGGCACTCTCAGGTCCATCTTAGAGACGAGGCGATCGGAAGGGAAGTGGTGTGAGTTGGATTTGGACCCAGGAAATTTGGCACTAAAATGCAGTACTTAACAACCAGGCCAGAGCACCTTCCTAAGGGAGGAGCTGCTAATCCGATAAAGGAATACAGTGAATGGAAGAGGGAGGGGGCCTCCCCTTTTAGGCATTGAGCCTTTGTTGATGAGCTCATTCGGAACACAGCAGGAGAGGGACATGTCCAGGGGGCAGGTGGCTTCAACAGGCCAGCCAACTCCCAAAGCCTCTAACTGGTCAGCCCCAGAGGACAACCGAGCATCCTTGAAGCTCACCATTGCACCTTCCTCTCTAGGCTGTCTAACAACGGAGTCACCTACCTTGGGGCAGAAGTCCTCCTGCAGGCCCTCGAGAAGAATGGCACCATCCTGGAAGTCTGGTAAGGGCCCTGGGCAGACCTCCCTCTCTCTCTCCCCTCTCTCTCTCTCTCTCTCTCTCCCCTCTCTCTCTCTTTCTCTCTCTCCCCTCTCTGAGCCTCAGTCTTCCAATCTGTAAAACGGGCGAGGGGAGGGAGAAGCGTGAGGATTTCTAAGGTCCCATTTGGCTCAGAATTTGAGCGGCATTCTGCATGTGATGGGTGTAGTGTTTCATCTGCGAATGACGGCTTCACGTCTCTGAGCAGAGACCAATTCTTTTATTTTTGTTAAATCACGAGTATTCATTCGAAACAGCTCCTGTTCTAGGCCGTGGTGAGGGAACGGGAAGGAGAGTCACAGAGGAAAGAGCTCAGCTCCTGTCCGCCCGGGCATCACCTCTGCCTTCCAAGGTCAAGGCCGTGTGTCCGACCCTGTGTGGCTCCGGGTGGACGTAGTGCAGGGCAGGACCTTTGCAAATACACGAGTCAGATTCTTTCACGTATTCGAACAAGCGCTGGAGTCACAACCTCCTATCTTCTCTTCCGTGGCTGTGTCATGGTTACTCAGCTGAGGAGTGGAAAGGCTCCCCCTGGTTTAACACATTTCACATGAATGTCACTATGTGCGTTTCAGTCTCTGAGCTAGAAACCAATACGGATGCTCCTCGACTTCCGACGGGGTTATGTTCCGATAAACCCATCAGGAGCTGAAAACCATCCTTCAGTCAAAAACGCACTGACTACGCCTAACCTATTGAGTATCATTGCTCAGCCTGGCCTATGTGCCCAGGGCCCTTACATCAGCCTCCGGTGGGGCAAAGTCTTCTCACTGCCCCGCATCACGGGAGAGCATCGCACCCCCGTCACTAGCCCGGGAAAAGATGAAAATTCAGAGTGTGGTTTCCCCTGAGAGCGTATTGCTTTTGCACCATCGTGACATTGAAGAATCAGGTCAATCCGTTGTTAAGCGGGGACCTCTCTGTATTTTAAAACAAGGAGGTTCCGCCTGACCAGGCGGTGGCGCAGTGGATAGAGCATCGAACTGGGATACGAAAGACCCAGGTTCGAGACCCCAGGTCACCAGCTTGAGTGCGGGCTCATCTGGTTTGAGCAAAAGCTCACCAGCTTGAACCCAAGGTCGCTGGTTCCAGCAAGGGGTTACTCGGTCTGCTGAAGGCCCACGGTCAAGGCACATACGAGAAAGCAATCAATGAACAACAAAGGTGTTGCAATGCGCAATGAAAAACTAATGATTGATGCTTCTCATCTCTCTCCGTTCCTGTCTGTCTGTCCCTGTCTATCCCTCTCTCTGACTCTCTCTCTGTCTCTGTAAAAAATAAGTAAATAAAAAACAAAACAAAACAAGGAGGTTCCGCCATCAAAACCAACACGTCAGGGTTTTCCCAAGACAGGCTGGCCGCTCAGGACCCCCACTGCACGTGCCGGTACTGAAGCAGAGGAGAGGAGGGGCTGACCCCACTCTGCCGGGCCGGCTGGCCCTGGCTGATGGCGCACCAGCCCGACCTGCTGTCCGGGGCCAGCGCCTTGGGCTGTTTGTTCATGACCTGCCCCGTCCCGGGAGCTTGTCCCCCTGCGTTCAGTATGCAGACATGTCCCTCCCTCGCACTGTGTAATAAGGCAGCGGCAACGGTAGATATCAAATGGTGAAGTTAAAAATAAAGACTTCTAAAAGCTGCCCTGTGATGGAGAGATCGCCTCTCCCGTGTGACTGGGCAAGCCCTGCACCCTGGGAGCTCCTCGGGGCCAAGGCACAGTGCCGGGATTCTTTTTCAATCGTTGCACAGTCCTAAGGAATGTCACAGTCTGTGTCTGCGAGGAGCAAGCCAGCATCAGGTTATTTGAAGGGCTCTGATGTTGTTTGCTTCCTGTTGGCGGCACTGGGGGAAGGGGAGGCATGTAGACATGCTCACTGCATTCTGGACAGACGCTACTCTTGCCTTAAAAAGAAGGGCTGGCCTTGGGGAGTCTGGGCCCAGTGTGGGCTCTCTGAGCAGAATCTTCGAGCCAGGGGAGTCTGGGCCCAGTGTGGGCTCTCTGAGCCTTGGGGAGTCTGGGCCCAGTGTGGGCTCTCTGAGCAGAGTCTCCGAGCCTTGGGGAGTCTGGGCCCAGTGTGGGCTCTCTGAGCAGAGTCTCCGAGCCCTGGGGAGTCTGGGCCCAGTGTGGGCTCTCCGAGCAGAGTCTCTGAGCCCTGGGGAGTCTGGGCCCAGTGTGGGCTCTCTGAGCAGAGTCTCCGAGCCTTGGGGAGTCTGGGCCCAGTGTGGGCTCTCTGAGCAGAGTCTCCGAGCCCTGGGGAGTCTGGGCCCAGTGTGGGCTCTCTGAGCAGAGTCTCCGAGCCCTGGGGAGTCTGGGCCCAGTGTGGGCTCTCTGAGCAGAGTCTCCTAGCCTTGGGGAGTCTGGGCCCAGTGTGGGCTCTCCGAGCAGAGTCTCCGAGCCCTGGGGAGTCTGGGCCCAGTGTGGGCTCTCCGAGCAGAGTCTCTGAGCCCTGGGGAGTCTGGGCCCAGTGTGGGCTCTCTGAGCAGAGTCTCCGAGCCTTGGGGAGTCTGGGCCCAGTGTGGGCTCTCTGAGCAGAGTCTCCGAGCCCTGGGGAGTCTGGGCCCAGTGTGGGCTCTCTGAGCAGAGTCTCCGAGCCCTGGGGAGTCTGGGCCCAGTGTGGGCTCTCTGAGCAGAGTCTCCGAGCCTTGGGGAGTCTGGGCCCAGTGTGGGCTCTCCGAGCAGAGTCTCCGAGCCCTGGGGAGTCTGGGCCCAGTGTGGGCTCTCCGAGCAGAGTCTCCGAGCCTTGGGGAGTCTGGGCCCAGTGTGGGCTCTCCGAGCAGAGTCTCCGAGCCCTGGGGAGTCTGGGCCCAGTGTGGGCTCTCTGAGCAGAGTCTCCGAGCCTTGGGGAGTCTGGGCCCAGTGTGGGCTCTCCGAGCAGAGTCTCCGAGCCTTGGGGAGTCTGGGCCCAGTGTGGGCTCTCCGAGCAGAGTCTCCGAGCCTTGGGGAGTCTGGGCCCAGTGTGGGCTCTCCGAGCAGAGTCTCTGAGCCCTGGGGAGTCTGGGCCCAGTGTGGGCTCTCCGAGCAGAGTCTCCGAGCCCTGGGGAGTCTGGGCCCAGTGTGGGCTCTCTGAGCCTTGGGGAGTCTGGGCCCAGTGTGGGCTCTCTGAGCAGAGTCTCTGAGTCCTGGGGAGTCTGGGCCCAGTGTGGGCTCTCTGAGCAGAGTCTCCGAGCCCTGGGGAGTCTGGGCCCAGTGTGGGCTCTCCGAGCAGAGTCTCCGAGCCCTGGGGAGTCTGGGCCCAGTGTGGGCTCTCTGAGCAGAGTCTCCGAGCCTTGGGGAGTCTGGGCCCAGTGTGGGCTCTCTGAGCAGAGTCTCCGAGCCCTGGGGAGTCTGGGCCCAGTGTGGGCTCTCTGAGCAGAGTCTCCGAGCCCTGGGGAGTCTGGGCCCAGTGTGGGCTCTCTGAGCAGAGTCTCCTAGCCTTGGGGAGTCTGGGCCCAGTGTGGGCTCTCCGAGCAGAGTCTCCGAGCCCTGGGGAGTCTGGGCCCAGTGTGGGCTCTCCGAGCAGAGTCTCCGAGCCTTGGGGAGTCTGGGCCCAGTGTGGGCTCTCCGAGCAGAGTCTCCGAGCCCTGGGGAGTCTGGGCCCAGTGTGGGCTCTCTGAGCAGAGTCTCCTAGCCTTGGGGAGTCTGGGCCCAGTGTGGGCTCTCCGAGCAGAGTCTCCGAGCCTTGGGGAGTCTGGGCCCAGTGTGGGCTCTCCGAGCAGAGTCTCCGAGCCTTGGGGAGTCTGGGCCCAGTGTGGGCTCTCCGAGCAGAGTCTCTGAGCCCTGGGGAGTCTGGGCCCAGTGTGGGCTCTCCGAGCAGAGTCTCCGAGCCCTGGGGAGTCTGGGCCCAGTGTGGGCAGAGTCTTCCAGCCGCCCTGGCAGACACATGGGTGAAACCACCTGACTCACCTCCCAGGGACTGGTGGGAGTGCTGCTGGACTGCTGGACCAGAGGGGCAGCCACCTGGGCGTTGCTTTAGGAAGTGCGGCTTCCGTTGGAAAGCGATGCTGTGAGTCTGTCGTTGTGCCAACCCCTCTTTGCTTATCCTCTTAAGGCTCCGAGGAAACACTTTCTTGCCCGAGGAAATGGAAGAGCTCAGCCACAGGGACTCCAGGCTCCTGCTTTGATGTCTCCGGGCCAAGGTTCATCCCGGTTTGTGTGGGCGCAGGCCATGGGGCTGGAGACCGGCAGCTGGGTGGCGTCGGGCACATTCGGAGGGTTCTGACGGAGCCCTGTCTGCCCAGGGCCACTCGGGTGTTCCGGCCGAGAAGCAGCACCGGTGACCTCCCGAGTGGACGCTGTTCTGGCCCTCAGCACCGGTGACCTCCCGAGTGGACGCTGTTCTGGCCCTCAGCACCGGTGACCTTCCGAGTGGACGCTGTTCTGGCCCTCAGCACCGGTGACCTTCCGAGTGGACGCTGTTCTGGCCCTCAGCACCGGTGACCTCCCGAGTGGACGCTGTCCTGGCCCTCAGCACCGGTGACCTCCCGAGTGGACGCTGTTCTGGCCCTCAGCACCGGTGACCTTCCGAGTGGACACTGTTCTGGCCCTCAGGTGCACCTCACGATCCCATCCACGGCCCGTAGGAAAGGAGCAGCCCTCTGCATCGTGGGGCCGGCCTCCAGCTGATGTGACGTGTCCGTGGGCCCAGGAAAGCTTCTGCGTGCCTATCGGCGTTCGAGACCCGGACCCCATGGACAGCCCCTTTTCCTGCCTCTCACAACGGGGAGCGGTGTTCCGGAAGCAACTTTCTGCCGTGTCTTGTGGGTCAACCGTCCAGGCTGCTCCCCACGTCTGGTTCCTCCCCTCATCCTGGACCCTGCACGTGGTGTTTCCTCTGTGGTCGAGGATAGCAAATACCAGGGTCCTCAGCTTTGATATTTCCTGTCCCTCCCAGGATGGGAGGGGCTACCGTGGACCCTGCTCTCCTTTCTGGTCCTTAAGACATGAGTGGGCGGGGACGTAGGACAGCCATTGAGTCCCCACGATCGTCTAGGTTTGCAAGAAGAAGGTGTCCACACTACAGCTGGTATCACACGTGGACTTTTACTTCCTGTGTGCTGCCGTCAAGCCTTTGGAATCAGCCCCCCATCCGAGTGCAGCTTTGAGAAGTCAGTCTGCGCCCGGACTTTGAATGGCCCTACTGGGTGCCCGGTGGGTGCCTGTGCACTGATCTGGGACAGAGGGGGGCTTCCGGAATATATCCCCAAGAGACGGTTCTGGTTGATTTGTGCCAGGATCTCTTAGTGCAGAGGTCCCCAAACTTTTTACACAGGGGGCCAGTTCACTGTCCCTCAGACCATTGGAGGGCCGCCACATACAGTGCTCCTCTCACTGACCACCAATGAAAGGCCGGATAAATGGCCTCAGGGGGCCACATGCGGCCCACGGGCCGTAGTTTGGGGACGCCTGTTTAGGGTATAAAGTTGTGGGCCAAAACTTTATAGGGGCAAAATCAGAGGCCCTTCCTTTTGTAAAAAGCAAATGTATTTTTTTTCCCCTGGATTTCTTAGAAGGACACATGTCATAGAAGCCCTTGTAAATGTCACGTGCCGTACAAGTGTTATTATTTTAAACTTTGCCATTTGTGAAAACTGGTTAATGTTTATAAGCCACATTATTTTATTCTTTCAAGTTTATATTTTTATAAATAATAATAATAATAATAATTTAAAAAATGACCTGGAATTTTATGCTCTAAATCAGGGGAGTCAACCTTTTTATACCTACCACCCATTTTTGTATCTCTGTTAGTAGTAAAATTTTCTAACTGCCCACCAGTTCCACAGTAATGGTGATTTATAAAGTAGGGAAGTAACTTTATAAAATTTATAAAGCAGAGTTACAGCAAGTTAAGGCATATAATAATAATTATAAATACTTACCAAGTAGTTTTTGTCGGATTTTCGCTAAGTTTGGCAGAATAAATCTTTATAAAACAACTTACTATAGTTAAACCTATCTTTTTATTTATACTTTGGTTGCTCCGCTACCGCCCACCATGAAAGCTGGAACGCCCACTAGTGGGCGGTAGGGACCAGGTTGACTATCCCTGCTCTAAATCGTCACAGAAGAGAAAATGATGGAGTCACTCAGCTTGTCTTTGTGGTGACCAAACCTTTTTTAATGTTCCTGCAACTTGTCAAATACTAAAGCACCTTCTTCTACTTGGAAGTGGGAAAAATGATATATTCCATCAGATAATGTATTGCTTAAGGCCAAAGCAATTCTTAGAAATAGCCTTGCCAAACTGATTTGGCTGAAGCTTGGCAAAGCCTTACCCAACGTGACGCTCTGAGCAGCGCTGGATGCTCACAATGCCCTGGCTGAAAGGCCCCCGGGCCCTCCTCTGTTCTCTCCAAGTGGCTCCAGGCATCTTCTAACCGGAGAAGGCTGGGGAAGGTGTGGGAACAGCTCTCCTCGGCCCCCAGCCTCCTGGGCAGGCCTTGTGGAAATAAGTCTTAGTTGCATTTAATGAGCAAGGGCTCAGGTGGCCGCTTACCGGAGTGAGATCCACTTCTTTGAAAGGTTCTGTGTGTGCCCGGCTCGTTAAACACCCGCGGCATCCCCCGGGGCTCCGGTGTGTGAGCGCCTCTGCGCGTTCTCTCTGCTGGTGGTGCTAGGTCCCTTCCTGGCCATTGTTTCGGACCCAGGGGACCGGGAGGAAGATGGAGGTGGGCTCGCTCTCTCTTGACGAGTGAACACAGCAGCCCCTTGGCATACCTTGGACTGTCGGTGCGTCTTCCTTTGCATCAGTCTGCAATGATAGTCGCCAGACATGTTAGGACAATCGGTGGGCGAACAACATAGACACAGTTCCCGCCTTCAAGGCAGTGATGGTGAGGGGCGAGGGGGAGGGAGGGAGGGAGGGGCAGGAGGCAGGTAAACAGTCGGCACGCTGTGCAAAAGCCCTGTCATGGGAAGGAGCTTGGTGTGTGTGTGGTAGGCTGAGTAATGGCCCCCAAAAGGTCCTAATGCCTGGGACCCGGGAATGTTGCTCATACAGCAAAATTGGCTTTAAAGATGTGATTAAATTAGGGACCTGGTGATGAGAGTATCTTAGATGATCTGAACAGACCTCAACTGCAGCCTCAGGTACCCTTAGAGAAGCAAAGGAAGGTTTGACACAAAAGAAGGCAATGTGACCACTGATGAAAGATGCCCTACGCCTGGCTTTGAAGGTGGAGGAAGACCCCGTGGGCCAAAGATTGTAGCTCTAGGAGCTGGAAAGGCAAAGACACATTGTTCCCTACGTCCACTAGGGCACGTCTAGCCCAGCCGCCATTTTGCTTCCAGCCCATTTGGGTCTTCTGGCTGCTAGGACTATCAGAGACTGAATCTGTGTCATTTGAACCCTTTGAGGAGTGAGTTTTTTTCATGCTCACTGACCCCTGGGAGTTTGTTTTTGTTTTTTCAAAAAATGAAATTAGTTCCAGTTAGTTTTATTAACTTAAAATCATGTTTATTTGATAACTAATTTATGGAAACATACATTTTCCTTTTTTTAATGCTGCCTTACACATGTATGATCGTACTCTGGATGGTCAGAAGGCACGAGGATGTACAATGTACATGAACGCTCGTACTACTCAAAAGGTTAAGCCACCAAGTATACGGCAATTTGTTGCAGCAGCAACAGGAAACTATTGATAGTTCAGTATGTTTGAGGCAAGCTAAGGGGAGAGGGTCACCAGACGGAAATGAAGAGGTAGGTAGGACCAATCGTGAAGGGCTGGTCATGGTCCAGAGCTTGGGCGTGATCTTAGAACAAGCGCAAACCATGGGAGAGTTCTAAGCAGGGGGAAGGTGGTGACCCAATTACATTTAAAGAAGACTGATTTGGGTTCTGGCTGGAGCAGGGACTGGGATGCTTAGGGGTGGGGTGAGGGGAAGAGGAAGTGGGGAGACCACCGAGGACCACCCAGGAGCTATATTGCAGGACAGGTAAGAGGCAGGTGGCTGGCCTAGGGCGGTGTCAGTAGAGGTGGAGAGGAGACGGATCCCAGAGACACTGTAGAGGAAGATGCCCTCGGGCTCACTAATGGACTGGTTGAGAGGGATGAGAGAAAGGGAAGACTCACGGATGACTCCTAGGCTTCTGACCTGAGTAGCTGGGAGGCAGGAGACGACAGGTGGAAACAAGCTTGGAAGAGGAGCGGACTTCTGTTTCGGATTATCAAGTCTAAGACACCCAAGCGGAGAAGTCAAGTGAAGCCATCAAGTTACAGCGTGAGTCTGGACCCTGCAGGAGAGGTCACCGGCAGACAGCATAGCATGGGTGTCCATGGCGCTGTCGAGGGGGGAATGGGGTCCTTGGCCTGGGTGACCTAACCCAGGGAGAGATTGCGGAGAAAGAAGAGTTCCAAGAGGGCTCAGGTAGGAGTGATACTGCAGTCTGAGTATGTGGTTACCGTCAGGGCCCAGAGGGGAAGTTTCCTAATGTTGGAAGATCCAACAGATCCACCGAAAGCATTCTAGACATTTGCAGGTAACTCCTGAAATAGGACTTTTCACCTGAAGGTTCTCTGATTAGGGAGGTTACCTGCAAGGTGTGTGCTGGGGACCAGTGACTTATCCAGGAGCAGACAGAGTCCTCATTTGTGGCTAAGAATACACCATTCTTATGCGTAGGAAAAAAGGTCTCAGAGCCAGGAGAATTTTTAAAAAGAGCTTCAGACTTTAATTATATTCACCAGCGTTCTAGAAGAAAAAAAAAAAACACAAACACCTCAATCTGAGTGTTTTTCTCGCTACAGCACCAAACCCAGATGCCGAATGAATCCACCCCCAGAACGTGGGCGGCAGAATCGGGTTCCAAGCGGGCTGAGTTGAGACGCCAGCATCCTCTCCTTATTGCACCAACACGTCCGCGCCTCCCTCCCCGGGGTGAAGCGCAGCAGCCCCGGGGTGAAGCGGCAGGCAGGGTGTACACCTGCCAGTGCCCGCAGGGGAGGGGGCGCAGAGCCTCGCGCCCTGGCTGGCAGGTGACAGGTAAACAGCGAGGTCATGAACGCCATTGGAGTGTCCCTTGGAGAATGACGTTACCCCCCACTCCCAGCAGTCACCCTGAGAATTCTTCCTCCAGGAGCTCTGCATCCTTTTTCTTATTTTTTTTAAACTTCGAGCAGCTTTTTTCTTCATATTTTCAGGCCCATCCCTACCACCTCTTCAACTGCCCTCCCCACCCCCCAGGAAATGGGGCCCCCTTGGCTCCCCGGCTGCCACAGTCTCCTGACGGGCCTCCGTGCTTCTGCCCTGACCCTCAGCGTGAGCCCGCTAAGACACGCGGCAGAGCGGCCCCTCTCTGAGCTGAGCTCTCCAGGACTCTCGTCTCCCACAGGGTGAAAGGCAAGGTCTCAGGCCTGCCTGGCCCACTCCTGCGTTTTCCTCAACCTCCCCTTTGCCCGTCCCACCCCCCTTCTCTACACTGTAGCCTCATCGCTTCTTGGCCATTCCTCGACGATGTCCAGCCCCCGGCTGCTTTCGGAACTTTCCACCTGCCTATTCCCTCTGCTGGAAACACTCTCTCCCAGACGGCAGGGCTGGCGTCCTCGTTTCCTTCGGGCCTTTGTTCAAGTGTCACCTCAGGAAAGGGGTCCTTCTTTCCAACCCACCGGCACCGGCAGTCCCCAACGACTCTCTTCTCCCCTGCCCTGCTTACTGCTGCCTTCTCAGCATGAACTCCTGTGTTTGCTTCTTCCTTTCCCTAGAACGTCAACCTCTGCACTGTCCTCAGAGTCCAGACGGTGCCTCGCGCGTGGTAGGGGCTCAAATAGCTGTTGAGCGGGTGGGGGACCCACCTGACTTACCGGAGGCAGAAAATAGAGGTTGGGGGCAGATTATAACCATCCATCTCCTCTTCCTCCAACACCATTCGTGCCCCTTCCTAAGGGAGGGAGGTTTCCTGGGGCACAGGATTGTTCCTAATGTGCCTACTGCTCAGAATGCGATTCCCAGGGAAGAGCCCTGGCCCCCTTTTCTCTGGGTGTGTGTTTCTCAAATCCCAGAGGAATTATTTACCATTGATAACAGCACATAGCTCCCACAGGAGAGCATGGGTTTATACTTCAGCTGGATTAGTTAAAAGGTGATTAGAATGATCCCTTTTATCTTATCAAAAAGAGCTTTTAGGGGACCAGAAGGAAAGCCCCCGGACGGAACGTTCAGTTGCACCTGGAGCTCCTGCTCGCTAAGCGCTTTCCGTTTGGGAAGCACGGGGCAAGGTCCAATGAACGGCCATGCTGTTGAGGTTTGCTACCAGACTACCTGGCTCCTGGGCGTGAGAGCTCCATTCTACTCCAGGCCTTCTTGCTGGGCTCCTGCAGTGTGCAACAAGAAAACCATGCAGACAGTTTAGAACCACAGGTAAGCCCCTGCTTAACCCCTTCGGAGGGTTCCCCGTTCCCACCGCTCTTGAAGTGAAGACCAACACCTCCTGGGGCTCTCGAGGCCCCGCCCGCCCGGCCCCTTGACACCCACCACTTCTGCTCTCTGCCTGTTTCAGTTCCTTCAGCGTGTCACGCGTGTCCCTGTTCCCTTCACCTGGTTGCTCCCCGTCACCCCTGACCGCCAGTCGTCTTTCCTACCTCATCTCAGAGGTCACTTCCTCAGACAGCCCTTGCCTGCGTGCCCAGCTGCTGTTTCTGTGTGCTCAGAGCGGCTTTCTGTCAGGCCCACTCGCACCAGTTTCCCAGTGACCACAGGTTGTGTGGAGCCAGGGCCAGGCTGAGTGGAACGGGCGGTGGGGAAGTGGACAGACAGAGGTGATCGGCGGGGCCCGGAGCCATCAGCAAAGACCCTTTGAAGACGGTGGACATTGGCCGGGCCTTACACGAAGGGAGGATTTGGAAGGCGGGGAGCATTTCAGTCGCAGAATTCATTGAAACAGAGGCGGCCAGAGCTCTGGCTCGAAATCAGGAGAATCAGGGTCTCAGCCCATCTTCTGGGCGACTGGGGACAAGTCATTTCCCCTTTTTGGACCTTAATCTCCCATCTGTAAAAGGAGAGGCCGGCTTGCCGAGGACTGAAATAAGAGCACCACACCACTGTTCCCTGTCGCATCCCCTGGCGGGCATTCCTCTGCCCCGTGAGCCTGGACACAGCTTCAGAACTGTTTCCAGTGCCACGTTCTAGGCAGTCATTACCAATTGATAGGAGATGCTAATTGAGAGATGAGCCCTGTTTATCAGACCTGGCTTGGAAGACTATCTCAGCGGTAAAGCCAAGCTCTGACCCTGCGTGATTCAGGGAACGTTGATGGAGGACTGAGTCAGGGAACTGACCACTGCTGCGGGGGGAAGAAAGCACTACTCCTGAGGCGGGGGGCTCAGCAGCACCAAAGGCCGTCATCACAGAAGAGGCCAAGGTGTCCTCGTCTAGGCGTGGCAAACTCAAATGCCGCAGGCCAGCAGTTAACATAAATGAGAGGAGTGTGCCAGGGGATCATAGGGAATGCGGAGGGGTGTGGCAGGGGGAGAAAGGGACAGTGCCGGTCCTGACTGAAAGGACTCAGCATCTTTCTCTCCCGCTCCACTTCCTCGTTTCCCTCCTCCTCCTCGCTGTATGGGGCAGGCAAAAACAGTCTTCAGGCAGAATTTTTCTGCCAGACAGCCAGACGGTGATCTTTGACTCCTATGACGTTATTAGAGAATCCGGATCTAGGAGAACAGTGTCACCTAAGTCCACACTGCGAGCCAGGACTTGGTTCCCAATTTGCTGCTTTCTGTGCAGTGTGGTCATGAAGCTTGGGAAACAGGATTAGGATGGCAGGGAGGGGCAAGCGTGGATTGAGGTTTAGGTTTAAAAAAAAAAAAAAAAGGCATTTCATTCTAGGTGCTTATGGCAAGGGACGTGGGTGGCCTGTTTACCTGCACTGTTAGAAATCATTCATGTGACTTCTTTTATGTCCTCACTGGTTTAAATCCCCCAGATCTTCATAGATATCACTTTAGATTAAACACACACACCACACACACACACACACACACACACACACACACACACACAAACACACTCCTTCTCCACTATTAATCACCTTCTCATATAATTGGTACTTAAAATGTCAAAGGAGAAGGAATTAATTAACAGGAGTATCCAGTGCAGCAAAGCATGCTGCAAAGCTCTGGGACTGATTATAAAAAGCACTTCCTTAAATATTTTGAGCACTTTTGGGAATCACAAACCTCCCTTCTAATTGAAAGAGCCTTAACTACACCCCAAGTCCTGGCTGGTGGCCAGGGGTTTGGAGCTGAGTGAGGCAGCGTGTGGAAACCTCTGCACCACCCTAGGAAACCCTCCCTCCGACCTGGGATAGGTGGTTACAGAGGTTCAGAAGCAGCAGGGGTCTCAGGCTGAACTTGAGATAGAGGAAGCGATCTGACACGACTGAGCGTCTGCTGTGATTCAGCAGCTTCGAATACGGTATTTCACAACAACTCCTGCAAGACAGGCGACGCGATTATCTCCACTTTACAGATGAAGACGTCGAGGCTGAGCGTGGTTGTGAGTTCCTGATGCCACGCGAGCCTTCTTATGGAAAGCACAAAGGATTCGCACTTAGGTTTGATTCTAAAGCTTTGTTTTTTTCCCGGAATTCTGAAATCCTATTCTAGTTCTCCTGCGGACTGCTCGCCACCGCAGCCCCAAACTCGGTCTGCGGGAGTTTTGACAGCTAAGCCTACAGTCAGAACCCAGGCATGGAGGTGGAGCAAGGGAAGCACGGCGCCCCGCCCCAGCTCTGGTGTCAGCCAATGGTAACGCGGCACACACCGTCTTCTGCCCAATCAGCAGAGCTCCCCGCCTGCTCCTCCCCGCCTCTTCGCTTTCTTTTTGGCTCCACCGAGCTTGACGGAACGGAAAGTCCCTTCAGTCCGCTCCGGGCCGACAGCCATTGGAGGACGGTCTGTCATTGAGCGACCCAATCAGAGCGTGCGTAAGGACGCAGTTCTGGCGCTGATTGGTTCTTTCGACAGCTGCCCCTCCGCCCCCGCTTTCTCCCTCCCCCTCGAGTGGCTCGGAGGCGGGGCAGGTGGGGGCGGGCCCAGGTAGCAGGTTCGGCTGCGCGGGGGCCGCGCGTCGGAGGTAAATACTGGGGCTGTGGGTGTGGGGAGCCCGGCGGGTCGGGGTCGCAGGCTCACCTGGCCGGGGAAGGGACGACGCCCCGCCACCCACGGTGAGTGAGCGAGCAGGAGGGCGAGCCGGCGGGCTGTGGGCGGCCGGGTCCACTCGGGAGCCCCTCCGCGGCCTCGGGGCTCCTCTAGCCGCCGCCGGGACCGTCGGGCCCTCGGCGCCGGCCCGTTAGTTGCCCGGTCCCGAGCCCGCCAGACCGGCGGGGAGCTGAGCCCGCTGACGTCAGCCCGGGGCTTCCCCCGCCCCCCGCGCCTTCCCGAGGGGGGTTCCGGGTGGGGGGAGCCGGGTGGCCGCCGCCGGGTCCTGGGGAGCAGACGCGACGTGGGTGGGAGCAGCGCACGAAACCCTCTCCCCCTTCGGCCCGGTCTCTGCACCGGGGGACACCGAGGCACGGGCCGGCGGGGCGTGGGCTCCGTCGGCGGGTGCTGCGGTGTTTGCGGCTGCCGTCCAGGAAGAGCAGTCGAGGTTCAGGCCTCGTTCACGGCGTGTTCTGCCTTTTCCTTTCAGTTTCCCCCTTTCCAGGGTGAGGATGGTTTTTACGCAACCCGCAGTTCTTTAGTGGAAAGGTGCTCTCTGTTGAAACCCAGGTATACTTTTATTTATTTATGTTTCCTCCTGCCTTGTGCTTTGCTTTTATAATCGTGCTTAAACGATCTGCTTAGGTCGGTTCTCGGCTGGGTCAGCTGCCCGATTATTCACGTCCTTGGCATCTTTTCTGTTCCGCCCCGTGGCATTTGCATGGTTTACAGAGGTTGTCATCTTGCAGCCACCAAGCCTTTCGGTCTCTCAGTCCCCATCACCCCTGCCCCTGCCCCCCCCCCCCTCTGCTCCCGGGGCTCCCTGCAAAGTTGTGCCCTTCGCTGGGGGAGCTTTCCCTACCTTGCTTTTGGATTCAGGGCAATCAGGGATCTTATTGACTGTCCCCTTTGCAGCCATTGGCCTCAGGAGAAAAACCCAGGCCCGGAGAGAGAGGGTGCTCATTCAAGTTTTGGTTGTCTGCACACCCCCTCGTGTCCCAAGCAGACTGAATGGCCCTGAGAAGGCAGCTGCCAATTCCGCCCTCCGGGTGGTGGGCGGATTTGAACTAGAACAGTGTCAGGAGAAGATGATTTGCTGGAAGTTGGTGAGGAAGTTCATACACTGTGACGTTGCTAACACCCAGAACATTCTCTGATGTTCGGCTTCAGATTTTTACAGTATTCTTGCGAAGAAGCCTTCCCTTGGGTGGTGACTTTTGGAAAGAGGTGCGAGGACCAGGGCACTTGTTATTGATAACGTCAAACGTTCAGCCGCAGGGATTGCTTGTGGTCTGCCATGCCACAATTGTGACTTTGTTTGATTTGAGAAAGTCTTTAATAGAAGATGAGAGAAAGGAGTAATTATCCTCTTCATCAAACTGTGAATATTTTGTTCCTGACTGGGACGCTATGATTTTAAATTTGTCGAGGTCTTCTCAGTGGTCACACAGAATTTGTAGGCACCACAGACGTGATGGTGAGAATCTAGGAAGCCCATTTCAGATGAACCCCAAACAAGTTGCTTTCGTAATTGTGGAATATTTATTTCCTTTTTTTTTATATGTAACAGCGAAGAGGTGTAAAAAATTGTGACTTCA
This sequence comes from Saccopteryx leptura, assembly GCF_036850995.1. Taxonomy (NCBI): domain Eukaryota; kingdom Metazoa; phylum Chordata; class Mammalia; order Chiroptera; family Emballonuridae; genus Saccopteryx; species Saccopteryx leptura. The sequence goes on from NC_089511.1 coordinate 5,467,315, forward strand.
TTATGAGTTAAAATTATTATTTTCCAGAGAATTAGGTAAAAATCATTAAAATACTTCGACTCCAAGACTTTTCCTTTTATCCTGGAAGAAGCATTTAATACCTAAACAGTTAAAATGAGGAAATGGAATTTTGGTTTTCACTGTTGTCATATCAGTTAGCCAAGTTGTTCATTCTTTGATGTCACATGTCCTGAATGCTTACCATGTTGTCAGGCACGGGTTTGGGGATCAGAAATACACAGATGAAGGACCTGGGGAATTCACAGCCTGGAAGTGTGGCCACGGTCACTCTAGTGACACAGCAGAAGTCCTTGTTTTCTGCCATAAATATGCAGATGTGGGAGCCAGGCTTGATTTTTAATTTTTAACCTTCGAAATCCCACTTGTTTTAGGGACTGAATACTTGCCTGCTTGGGTCACAGTTAAACCATGAGGAAAATTAAAGCTGTCTCTTTTCTCCTCATCGAATCTCTATTTCTGTTCTTTAGCTGTTTAGTAATATAACAACGTTTTCTTTTAATGATAGTCTTACAATGGTACTTATTCTATAGCTATCAAGAAAGAAGTGCTTGGAAAAGTCCCATTGTCTCCTTTCTTTGGTATTCATACTGCCCTAACTTTTTTTGCCATTTATATTAGGGGCAATATTTTAATATTGCAATTTTTATTCTGATTTTAGAGAGCCTCCTGTGGTTTTTAGAACCAGTTTGGATATCTGAGGAGATGCAAACTGTTCTTGAATTAGATCTTTGTTTTCTTTAGTGAAGTTCTTTGAACAAATGTAACCTGATAACTGGAGAATCAAAGTGACACTGTATCTTCTGGATAAGTTAACCATTGTCAATGTTATGTAGCTAATGCTGTGCAGTTGTACTATGTATTATATTTTAGAACAGGGTAGTTCTGACCTTTACTATTTTTGCATAAATCTTCTTGATCATCTTTTTATTATATGATAGGAAACTGATAAATATCTGTGTCTGCCAACCCTTATCTTAGTTTAATGACTTTGTTTTAGTACAATTAAATTCCCCTTTACTCAGAATTCAGACTATCAACAAGCTCAGATGACCAGATATATTTTCACATCTTTTTGACCGGACTGTTTCTCGTCTCCAATGTTGTCAAAAGAAAGACCTTTGGTTCAATGTGGTTTTAGAGTTAAATACATTTTGTATTCCAATATTTTGGTTAACTTCATTTAGTACTTAGAGTAATTATCAGGATATTTATAATCACTCAATTTTCCAACCTGAAATTAAATACGATGGTATTTAGATGAATCATTTGTGGTATGTTAATACTCAAAGTGAAATGTACTATTAGAAGCAATTTAAAACAATTTGACCTGAAAGGTCATAAGAGAACACAAATGAAGGCAGTCATCATATCTGACAAAGTCTGTATTTTCAGTGTCTAACGCTGTACTGAGTGCATAAAAATGCTGACAAACCGACAAAGCTTGGGTGATGAAGAACTCATTGATAATGTGATTTATATCTTTCCCACATTGTCTGGAGTCCATATTTAACTGCCTGGGTTTTTTAAGACTTATTTAACTGTTCTACACATCCCAGTGAAAGAAGCATATTGGCTTTGTATTCTTTCTAAAGAGACACATATTCTTCTTATTAACATATTTCTGCTGTAATGTCATTCTGTTGAGATGTTAAAGATCGTTAAGTCATCTTGTATAACTCTAGACCAGAGCTATAAAGTTTCCATTCAGCTTTCTCTAATTATCAGTTGCCATGAAGAGAATCAATTTTTAATATAATTCCTCCCCTATTCTTTCTTAATGTATTCTTTCTAAAAGAAGGAAGACCACATCCCTTTTATTTTTGGATAATGCTTTTTAAATATTTTATAACTTTGGCTTTGGCTATTCTCATTTTCTAATGTGACTCCTCCTGTTATTGAGTCTCAGCTTCCTCCCACTGGTGCTAATGCATGTTAGGGAAAAGTTTCTGCTCCTTGTGGGGTTCCCTGCAAAGTACGGTTCTTGATAACTATTGTTAAATCGCCCTCAACCTTCATATAAACTGGAGCAGTTGTAGCCAATTTTACCATGGACTGGCTTTTAAATGACTTGCAGAAAACACTTTTGTAATCAAATTCATTTCAATTGTAGTGTCCTCATGCATTCATTCATAAAGTAATTTAGTTTTGGCTTGGTGAGTAGTTCATTAGCCCTGATGGTTTTATTTTAAACTGGGACATAAATTGGTTAGCTAGAGAACCAACAGAGTAGGTGTTGTTGGCATATAGTAATTATTGACTCAAGGATGTCCTTAATTTTACTATCGGAAGATACAAACAGTAAATTCAAATTACAAATGGAAATGAAAAAATAAGTTCTTTTCAAAATAGAATTTCTGGACTTAAAAACAATATTTTTGGCCCCAAATATTTCAATAACAATTTAAAGAGAACAAAACAACCTCTTTTTAAGAAGTTGCCTTTTGACCATGTCAACCTGCTGGGAGCCACCAAATGTCCATGCATTGTTACTGCATGTGTCTATGCAGCGAAGCCTCTGCCCTTTCCCCCTGGAAGACCCGGTCAGAAGTGGTGTGCTCCATTTTTATAATCGTTTGGTTTGCTCTGTTAAGCACGCAAACGTTTTGTCACCCGGCTTCTCAGAAATGACTAGATGCAGTAAGTCAGAAAGCAGCTAGGCCTTAAGAGGAGTCCAGGGCACCTGCAGGAAACCACAGAAAATGGCCGATGCCAGGGGGAAACCGTGGTCTGTCCATCTGCGGGCGGCGTGCCCCGGAGTGCAGGCGCACCTTCTAAAGCCTTTCAGCAGAGTACCAAACACCTTGGCCTTCTTGAGAGTCACAGATGACCGTTTATGTTCATGCTGATAATTCGATGATCGAGAAAAAATAATGCTATATCCTTGCTGAAAAATTGTACAGGAATTTTAGTCAGAAATAAAAAGCATTTCATTTTGGGTGATTGTTTGGGTCACTCTCATAGGGGTTTTGTTTATGCAGTGCCAAGATCGGGGTGCCCACAGGTGGCTTATGTAAGTTGCAAATATAAACGGACCCTGTTCCTGCTGAAGTAGACAGTGCCCCCCAGTGGAATTAAGGCAAACACACGACAGAAAAGAAAAAGAGGGAGAGAGGCCCTGGATGTGCGCTAGCTCTGCCCCTGCCCGCATGCAAACACACGACAGAAAAGAAAAAGAGGGAGAGAGGCACTGGGTGTGCGCTAGCTCTGCCCCTGCCCGCATGCAAACACACGACAGAAAAGAAAAAGAGGGAGAGAGGCACTGGGTGTGCGCTAGCTCTGCCCCTGCCCGCACACAAACACACGACAGAAAAGAAGAAGAGGGAGAGAGGCGCTGGGTGTGCGCTAGCTCTGCCCCTGCCCGCATGCAAACACACGACAGAAAAGAAGAAGAGGGAGAGAGGCACTGGGTGTGCGCTTGCTCTGCCCCTGCCCGCACACAAACACACGATAGAAAAGAAGAAGAGGGAGAGAGGCGCTGGGTGTGCGCTAGCTCTGCCCCTGCCCGCACGCGTGCTGCTGCATAGCTCAGTAGTGTTGGCTTGGCATTAATGGTGCAGACTGTGCACTTGGTCCTGTAATCTCTGTCTCATTCTGGCTGGTAGAGGGACTTACACATAGCACCTCATTATCCTACGGCGCGTACTAAAAGAAATGTTATTCTGTATATAGATGAGTTCATCATTGATTAAACTTGAAATTTGGTTCTTCAGTCTTAGAAGCATGTACTTTTTTCACCCCAAGAACAAAACAGGTGAATATGACAGTGCTATCAACTGTCACTGTTACCTAGAATAATGGAAACGGATACCTCTCAGAGAGGGATGGGGTAAAGACTGTACCTGTATTCAGAAACCGAAGAGCCGGCCACACTCATGTGACAGAGAATAGATAGGAACTATTGTTTTCAGTAAGATAATAGTTAAAATAATAAATTAAAGTCTTAGTTTGAATTAATGAAATTATATAGTGTATAAAGTCTTAGTTTGAATTAATGAAATTATATAGTGTAATCATCAATTAAAGTAGGGTGGAGTAGGCCATTTTAATCATCAAAGATTAATATTCTTGAAAAATTTTAAATGAACGTTTGAAACGGAATCTCTTTTGTGTATTCCTTTCTAGTATACATAGTTAAAATTGGGATAGAAAACGTTGTATATTTGATGCTATGTGACTTTATTTCATTGTTATGTAGTCCAAGTTTTGATGGTTACAAAATTGACTTTTTTCAGATATATTTAATATAATCATATTTACCAGATCTGATATTTGCGAATGTGAGAAATTAAATGATAGCTGTGATTAATGTGATTAACATTTGCCTAAGGACAAAATGTACAAGATTTAGAAAATGAAAGAGGTAAAATGTTTCATTATCAAAATATGGCACTTAGATAAATGAATTGTGGTTCAGAATGCGATTTTATGGTATTTTATTGATAAAAGATGTTTAACATAGTTATGATGGATAACTTTTTACCTAAACTAGGTATACATACAAAAATAATAACCTTTTTGATTTATGAAGTTTTTGTCCAAATACAGAGCTCATCCATTTGTTACACAGGATCTAGTAAAAATGCTACTTTTTAAATTTTAAAAATGTCGGAATATGTATATAAGGTTATCTTTTACTTAGAATTTGATTTTACAAACTTTAGTGTCTTGAAAACCAACATTGTTATATTGTCTTTGACAATACTTTATAATCGGCTCTCCTTAATTAAATATGTAAAATTACAGTAGATACAAGTAATCTATGTTTTTTAACCTTTTTAGCTATTTTTTAGAAGTATTCTATTTGTGTGTTTTTACTAGTCAAATGGGACTTTAGAGTCTTTAACTTAATTTTAGCTCACGAGGATGAAGAGTTTCTTTTTGCTTTTCCTCCAGGCATTTTGATTTCCGGTCATTTTACAGCATGGACACCAAGTCACTAAAAACATGCTTGGGGACTGCCCGTGAATTTATCTTTTGCAGTTTAACCACACATGCCATAGTTCCCCCTTTTTTGAGTTAATATTTCTGAGTTAATATCACAATGAGTTCAGGTTTATGGAGCCAAGAAAAAGTTACCTCACCCTACTGGGAAGAGCGGATTTTCTATTTGCTTCTCCAAGAATGCAGTGTTCCCGACAAACAGACTCAGAAGCTCCTTAAAGTCCCGAAGGGGAGTATAGGGCAGTATATCCAGGACCGCTCTGTGGGGCTCTCGCGGATCCCTTCGGTCAAAGGCAAGAAGAGTCAGATCGGACTAAAAATTCTAGAGCAGCCCCATGCGGTCCTCTTTGTGGATGAAAAAGATGTGGTAGAGATCAATGAAAAGTTTACAGAGTTACTTTTGGCGATTACCAATTGCGAAGAGAGGTTCAGCCTGTTTAAAAACAGAAACAGACTAAGTAAAGGCCTCCAGATAGATGTGGGCTGCCCCGTCAAGGTCCAGCTGCGGTCTGGGGAGGAGAAGTTTCCTGGAGTCGTGCGCTTCAGAGGACCCCTGTTAGCGGAGAGGACAGTGTCGGGAATATTCTTTGGAGTAGAGTTGCTGGTAAGTTTGAGAAAGCACTTAGTGGGCTGCGTGTGTGTGTGTGTGTGTGTGTGTGTGTGTGTGCATTTGTGCGTTCCATTTGCATGCGTGTATTTGCTCCCCTTTGGATACCAAATGTTTTCCCAGAAATTTATCATTACTTTGTAATGACAAATCGAGATGACGCAGTGAGTGGTGCACTCAGTGCTTTAAAAGTGACCTCCCACAGGAGGAGATACAGACAGATCACATAATTATTGCAGACTTTCTTGTCTTAGCAATTCTAACGCTGTTGATGTTACCGAGGAGCTCGACCGCGGCCTGCGCACTAACTAATCACATCACAGACTGTTAGTTTCTTGTGGGATCATCACTGGTGGCTTTCTCAGTTTTTCTTACCGTGTGCTGAGTCATCTTGGAATTTAGTGAAAAGAGAACCAAGAACTCATGATAGGTTTTCTTTTTTTTTTCCTTCTTTTTCTGTGGCAGAGACAGAGACAGAGAGAGGGACAGCTAGGGACAGACAGACAGGAGGAGAGAGTGAGAAACATCAATTCCTCACTGCAGCTCCTCAGTTGCTCATTGATTGACGATAGGTTTTCAATATTAATTCTCGAAAACTTAAATGTCAGTTACATTTTGACGTTCTTGCAAACAGAATTTCAGGCCTTGTTTGCTCCTTGATTTATAATTCTCTAGGGCAGGGACACGAAGCAATGGGAGATTCGAGTCCCAGCCATGCCAGTGACTGGCTGGGTCCCCAGGTCACTACCTCAGCCCTCTCTAGCCCCGGCGTCCCCGCCTGCCACGTGGTGATACCTGTGCACAGCTTGCAGGGTGTCTGTGACATATCCGTTCAGGATTTAGTGTGCTGGCTGGCACACAGTTACGTACTCAATAAAGGGAGCTCGCGTTAGTGTTATTTTAAAGTCAGACTTTCTTTTTATGACAGAATTATCGTTAAAATAACAATATTGAATCCAGTGCAGCTCTCTCAAAGTAGAATGACGATTTGAACTTGTCAAGCAAAATTGTATTTCAGCATCAGACGCGTGAGAATTTTGCCAGTGATTTCCCTGTCGCCCCAGAGTGGCTATGTGTTTCTTATGGGTGGTCGTCTTTGTCTGTCTATCTACCAATCTCTTTTTCCCCATTTTTTAAAAAAAAACAAACTAGGAAGAAGGTCGTGGCCAAGGTTTCACTGATGGGATATACCAAGGGAAGCAGCTTTTTCAGTGTGATGAAGACTGTGGCGTGTTTGTTGCACTGGACAAGCTAGAACTCCTGGAAGACGATGACAATGGGCTGGAGAGTGACTACGCAGGCCCGGGGGACGCAGGGCAGGCTGAGCTCCCCCCTCTGGAGATAAACTCCCGAGTTTCGCTGAAGCTCGGAGAAACGATAGAATCGGGAACAGTTATATTCTGTGACGTGCTGCCGGGAAAAGAAAGCTTAGGCTATTTTGTTGGTGTGGACATGGTAAGAAACTTCTGGATATTATCTTTGTGACTCTGTCTCTTAGTTCCGTGACCAATATGGGTGCTAATTATACACTTGGGATATTTCAGATGGACTAATTTGGAGTAATTTAAAGGTCATGTTCTGTTTATCTTTAGCAAAGGAACATGGATATGGGACAGGAGTCTAGATAATTACATTTATACTTTTTTTTTTCCAGTTTGAATAAACTGGAATAATGTTTTCTGTTTTTAAATTTGCTGAATCATAGCTGACCAACAAAGAAAACACCAAAATATATTACATAATACCTTGTTTTTCTTTATTTTGAATTTTTTTTTATTTCTTGTAATCTGTGTTTCTCTTTTTATAATATTTTGCAAAATTGAATTGGCTGGTCTGGTTTTAATGAGTAGTGTGAAAATCACACGGAAAATGCCTACACAGAGGAAAAGCACATTGCTTTAGAGGAAAAGGCAGTATATTTTCTTAGGATGTAACTCACTCAAAAATATTTTTAGTGTACTAAAATATACATGACATAAAGCTTACCCCCTTCCCCGTTTCCACGTGCACAGTTCAGTGGCAGTAAGTACGTTCCCATTGCCCCCCTCCCCCTCCGGGACTTTCTCAGCCCACACGGGCACTCTGTCCCCTCCACAGCAACTCCCCCCCCCCCACGCCCTCAGCCAGTGCTCTGTGGGTGGCCCCTGTTCTAGTTCCTGTCCCTGGGGCTTCGCTGATCCTGGCTACCTCACAGGAGTGGAGTCATACAGTATTTGTTTTTCTGTTTGTTTCATTCATATTTAATGTTCCCTGACATCATATTTGTTAATAATGGGTACTTCCCAGTCTGGCGATCGAATGAGACCCACGTGATTAAGAGGAGACAAGATTGAGGACATTTTTTATCATAGATTGAAAACATGGACGAGAATTTGTTAGGTATAAAGAAAGAAATTCACACGTGATTTTAAACACTAGAGCGAGTTAGCAGAGGATGAGTTAGGAGAAATAGGCTCTTGTACTCTGGATGTCTGTAGTGGTTATTTCTGACTATTCAGGTATGCATTTTGGTAGTGTTCGAATGTTCAAGCATAAATTTCTCGTATCCTGTGCTTGGAAATTCTGCTTGATACAGTTTAGTTAGACAAACATTGCCCTGTTCTTTAGACAGAGGTTTACTAGATGTTTACCAAGTGAAAAGTTAGAACCAGAGTTAAACCTCTGGGTCCCGCAAGAGAGCTGACCCTTCAAACCACTATTCTTTTTTATTGTTTTATTCAGTGAGAGGAAGGGAGGCAGAGAGACAGACCCCCCCAGGCACCCCAACCAGGATCCACCTGGCAAGCCCACTAGGGGGCATTGCTCCATTGCTCAGCAACCAAGCTCTTAGCACCTGAGGTGGAGGCCATGGAGCCATCCCCAGCGCCTGGGGCCAACTTGCTCTAATCGAGCCATGTCTGCAGGAGGAGAAGAGAGAGAGAGAAAGAGAAGCGAGAAGGAGAGGGGTGGAGAAGCAGATGGGCGCTTCTGTTGTGTGCCCTGACTGGGAATCGAACCTGGGACACCCACATGCGGGGCTGATGCTCTACCACTGAGTCATCTTTTGGGCCAGGGCCTAAATCATTATTCTTATAATATTCAGTGTTAATTTAGAGGGGAGATGGTAGACTGGGTGGAGGTAAGGTGGAGAAAGAGGGCTGCTGGTCATTGGGGTCATTCTCCCTTGGCTTCAGGGCCTTTGGCGTCAAGCGTGGCAGAAGCCAGTGAGGCCTTCCCCTCCTTAGGTGGTGGCCTGGGCCTTGCCTTGTCTCCTGGGCAGGCTGCCTGGAGGTCCCCACCAGCTTCTCCCCTGCGTCTGTCTGTCCCCCAGTTGGCTGGTGCAGGCATTCATTCCAAACCCCTCTTGGGCATCCCCTGAAAGGAAGGTTCTAGCAAACAAAATATTCTTCATGTCCTTCTATTTCCAGTAGCATTTAGTGTGTTGTGCACATTGGTGCTCAAAGCATTTCTCTGACCCCAAAAAACAGTTAAAAATTTCTAATGTAGAATGTGTGGGAGGATTTTTTTATAGCAGGTGCAGACTCATATTGACATGTGATTAAGGAGGGTTTTAAAGTTGATTCTGTTACTTAATTTCTAGGACAATCCTATCGGCAACTGGGACGGCAGGTTTGACGGCGTGCAGCTGTGCAGCTTTGCGAGCGTTGAGAGCACAATCCTCTTGCACATCAATGACATCCTCCCAGGTGCGTGCTCTCTGCTCCACCTGTCAGGCAGAGCTCCAAGATGGGTTTGGTTACGAGGCTGCAGATGTAAGCTTCAAGATGCAGTTTGGGAACTTTTATAAAATTTGGAATTGTTACTCAAATAGACTCTCCTTTCTTACCCCAAATGAAAACAATACTTAACAGATTTTTATTTCCAAAAGTATGTAAATACGGGATGGTATTTGTGTATTGTCATTCACTTTTTTGTCCCCTGTCCATTCTAAGTGGGGGGAAAAAGCCCTTTCTGATCACTGGAGGAGTCGGAGATGTAAAGAGCTGTGTTGTGTACCTGGTTCAGTGACAGCCTGCGTTGAACTAGACGCTTTCGGCAGAAGTTGGTCATTGATATAACCTGATGTACGGTGCGGGGGTTCTGGCTGGGCCTGCGAGAGCCCTTTCGGTTTGAGACTGTGATCGATTGGGGTTCATGACTCTGTGGTCAGAAACCGATCATTCAACTTTACAGCTTAAAAAGAATCTTAAGCAGTCTTTTATTTGACCTCAAACGAGTAGTACCTGATGGCTGCTGCCAACTAGCTGATCAGTCCCCCCTGGTAGCCACCCAGCAGCACCGTCCCCTGCCTGTGGTGGAGTCCAGATGAGCCAGGCAGTCGCGAGTGTGTTAGTCGCAGACGACAGAGGTGGTCGGAGATGGTGGTTCTCCCTGAGCTCTGTGCAGTGCAGAAAAAAATGTCAGAAAGCCCGTGTGCAACAGCCACAGATGTAAGACCCCTGAATTAGATGTCTTATCCTTTTTTACATTATTGACAAACTTTCAAGATAGGTCTAAATGATCTCCATTTTAATGATAAAAACCGGGCGTAGATCGGGCCAGATAGGACCACGGCTGCCTAGGACCAGGTCCAGACCTGGGGGGGCCTGAAACGCCCCTCACCTCAGTCCTGGCTGTATATAAGACCCGCGTAGAAAACATACCTCTCAGCCTCACTGTGTGCTGGAGAACATTGTTGCCATGGAGATACATTTTGTCTCTACTTCTATAAAAGCTAAATTGTACCAGAGCAAGGATGGCGGCGGAACAGAACGGTGTGTTTGCTTCCAGTGTTTTTCCACGATTGCTGATTTGGACGCGGAGCACTTTGGAGTTCCCACTGGTCATCCACGTCCCCAGTTCCTTCTTTCTTTTTGTAAAAGTGGAGGAACTAATATTAGTGATGTTTGAGGTTTCTAATTTATGATCAGACAAATCAAAATATTCTTTAATGTTATATAACAAATGCTGACGTTTAAAAGGCAGTTTTGTAAAAGGTCATTCATTCATTCAATTACTGCTGAGCCTTCGGTTTCTTTTAGGTGTTGAAGTTATAGGAGGAAACAGGCCCTAAAGATTCTTCCCCCGTGGAAATTATATATAGGTAACACGTAGATCCAGCCAACAGGGCTGCGAGTCCCCAGAGGGAAGGGGGCTGGGATGGGAAGGAAAGGGACTTTGCTTGGGGCCTGGGGAGCACGACCAAGGGGTTGAGGGTGTTGTGCTGAGTGGGACACTGAAGTCTTGTCACCACGATAAATTAAAAATTAAAAAAAAATGCAAAAAAGGTTGTTCCCCCCATGGCGCTTTCATTCCAGTGAGTGACAGCAGACAGTCAGTTAGTGAAACCTGGTCAGTGAGATGGTGACTGGTGGGAGGATGGTAAGCCAGGCAGGCTGTGGGCGGCGGGGTTTTCTGTTTGTCGGCACAGGGCTGTCCGAGCTAAGTGCTCGCCACCAGGGACAGCCTGCCGATGGGGAGGAAGGCCTGGGTGAGGAGGAACAGGCTCACGGGACTGGAGCAGGGGTGTGATAGGGTGGTGGTGGGGGCTGGACCCTGCAGGGCGCACTGACTCTGAGGGAGGAGAGTGGGAGCAGGTTTTCAGCAGAGGACCACTGAGCCTCACCTACACTCGACAGGGTCACTCTGGGGCGTGTGGGAGGGCGGACACAGGAAGGGGACTGGCAGAGCGCGCCAGAGGTGATGGGGACCGGCGGAGCGCGCGAGAGGTGATGGGGACCGGCGGAGCGCGCCAGAGGTGATGGGGACCGGCAGAGTGTGCCAGAGGTGATGGGGACCGGCGGAGCGCGCGAGAGGTGATTGGGACCGGCGGAGCGCGCCAGAGGTGATGGGGACCGGCAGAGCGCGCGAGAGGTGATGGGGACCGGCAGAGCGCGCCAGAGGTGATGGGGACCGGCAGAGCGCGCCAGAGGTGATGGGGACCGGCAGAGCGCGCCAGAGGTGATGGGGACCGGCGGAGCGCGCCAGAGGTGATGGGGACCGGCGGAGCGCGCCAGAGGTGATGGGGACCGGCGGAGCGCGCGAGGTGATGGGGACCGGCAGAGCGCGCCAGAGGTGATGGGGACCGGCGGAACGCGCCAGAGGTGATGGGGACCGGCAGAGCGCGCGAGAGGTGATGGGGACTGGCATTGGCTGGCATGTGATACGCTGGTTGGCTGAGTGTGTTTTGAAATGAATACAAGTCGACTCATCACGACTATATTCTTAAATTACTTGCATTATTTACTTAAAATTAATAGGGTATTAATAATTAATCACCCTCATTGCTTCATAATAGATTTCATTGTGTGAATATCCCACTGCTTAATAACCCATTCTAATGTTAATGGGTGTTTGGGGTTTGGGTTATTTCCATATCCTCTTCAATGCTTGGTACTCAGTAAAACTTTTGCCAGTCTGATCCCTGAGAAAGGGCATGTCAAGGTGATTTTAATTTGTAGCTCCCTGATTACAAGTAGGGCCAAATAACTTTTCTTATGTTTACGGAACATTTGTGTCTTCTATCAAATGCCTGTTTGTGTCTTTGACCATTTTTTGTTGAGTTCTTTTTTTTTTTTTTTTTTTTGTATTTTTCCAAAGCTAGAAACGGGGAGAGACAGTCAGACAGACTCCCGCATGCGCCTGACCGGGATCCACCCGGCACGCCCACCAGGGGGCGAATCTCTGCCCACCAGGGGGCGATGCTCTGCCCCTCCGGGGCATCGCTCTGCCGCGACCAGAGCCACTCTAGCGCCTGGGGCAGAGGCCAAGGAGCCATCTCCAGCGCCCGGGCCATCTTTGCTCCAATGGAGCCTTGGCTGTGGGAGGGGAAGAGAGAGACAGAGAGGAAGGAGAGGGGGAGGGGTGGAGAAGCAGATGGGCGCTTCTCCTGTGTGCCCTGGCCGGGAATCGAACCCGGGACTTCTGCACGCCAGGCCGATGCTCTACCACTGAGCCAACCAGCCAGGGCTTGTTGAGTTCTTTATTCACGCATGAGTTTTCTATGTTATCTTTCGGCAATTTATATGCTATAATTTGGGAACTTTGTCAGTGACTGAGAAGTTTACCCTCCACAGTAGCTCTCATATGTGATATTTGGAGGTATTTGAGTGGTAACATTGTAAGAGAATATCACTTGGTTAAAATACATGGTTATTTCATATAATTTTCAAATTAAAATAATATTTCACTTAATCATATTCTGAGACATTTAAGATACAAGTTTAACAATGCATTCTTCTCCCCTTTGACCATGAATAAAAGTTACTAAGCATCATTTATATATAATTTAGTATCATTTCCTTTTTCTAAAAAAATGACCTTTTCCTTGTAATTTAAAATGTAAGAAATTCCTATTTTTTTCTTTCTGTTCTCAAAAATCTACTGTGGGTGATACTACTTTCTGCTCACCCGCAGTTCACCAGGTATGGCTCCCAAGGGTCATATCGGGCCCCATGCAGGTGTCATAGAGCTTTTCGGAGGAAAAACTTCTCAGACTGACTTTTCTCCACTTGCTTGAACAGTATTTATGAATATCCTGTGAAAATCACTGGCCTTTAAAGTTTAGAGGTAATTTTTGTATCAGCAAGTTGGCCAAATTTATTACATCTGAAATTCAAAAAGAAGGTTTGAATGTTTTCTTCAGAAATATTAGTGATATTTGTCTCTGCATCATGTATAATTTTGTCTTTCCTACTTATACATATATGTATTTGCATACACATTTGTATTATTGACATAAGTATATTTTAAAAAATTGATACATGTTTTTAAGCAGACTTTTTCCAAACTGTGTTGCACGAGTTACAGTAATCTGAGATGCTACTAAGTAGACAGGTACAAAAATGTTATCAAGTAAGTTATTCTGTTCCTCTTTGAGAGAGTCACAGGCACAGAAGCATGAGAAGGCTCTGGTGTTATAAGGTAAAGAAGTCGGTTTATCTTTGTTTACCTCAGCATCTTCTAGAAACACTTGAGTGTGGAACCTCTCCCAACACACAGGGGTGTTCGGGGGATACTGATTTGGGAAATCCAGCAAAGAACCAAGTAACATTGTCTTGGTGGTGTTTTAACACATCAAATAAAATTGACTAAAGGTGATTAAATTTTCAAAAAGTTAAAGCATTTAGTTGAATTGTATTTAGGATATGTGGTCTTGTAAAAATTCCATTTTGAAATACAGCATTGATTTTGATACTTCTGATGGCCTTTTAAGAATTTGCAAAACTGTTGTGAAACTACTGCTTTTTTTATTGGAAAGAAATGTTTGTTGTTGTTGTGGTTAATTGCTCGATTGTGTTTCTTCCATAAGAATTTGCTTTTATCTTTAAAGAGCGCCTTTACTGTTTCAGATAGCGTGACACAGGAAAGAAGGCCTCCCAAACTTGCCTTTATGCCAAGAGGTGTTGGGGACAAAGGTTCATCCAGTCATAGTAAACCAAAGGTTACAGGTATGGCTGAATAGAATACAGTTCTTTGTTATTAAAATGACAGCTAGTTGTTCAAGATATTATACCTTAAAAGTACATGTAGATTTTCTCCTTTCAGACAGTTTTAATAAGTTGCCCCCAATTTTTTGTAGATGCTGTTGATTAAACCAAGAGTTCCCAACCCTTTTTAGTCAGTGAAAAGTTTCTGGTGAGGACCTGTGTATTTTGCTGGTCTGTATCAGCCAGTTTTTAAACACCCTGCTCATCACATTTTTATATTGTTTACAGTTGGACCTGTACGAACTACTCACATAGGATGGGACAAAAGGAGGTTTACAGTTGTTCGTATGGAAAATAATATAATAATTAACAAATAATAATACAAGAATAAACTGTGTTTCGTGTACTCACAGCTGTAAACGTCCCTTTCCCCCACTCTGTACACGGATGATATATAGCATAATGTATACTAGAGATCAGTTGTGTGGATTTCACTGCCAAAATGAGGCACAGGGTAAATTCCAAACTGCCAAGCAGAAATTCTTGTCTCTCTTCCAAAAACTTCCCCCAAATAGATGCGGAGTTCTTAGCTCGTCTCTGTCAGCTTCCGTGAATTTCATAGATTCACAGGGTGGGAGTTATGTAAGCTGAGCAGCTGATGTCAAAAGCTGTAAGAATTTTCGTTCACTCAGGTCTAGGATAGGAGAATAGTTTTTCCTCAGTCATCTAGTTAACAAAACTATTTCAGCACGTTTAAAAGGAAATTGTACTTTAGAAATATTGTATGTGGCATTTAACCGTGGGAGACTTAGAATTAAATAGGCTAGGTGATAGTATTCTTTATGATAACCTGTAGATGTAGATCGAGGAGCTTACACATGCTACTCACTTAAATGTAAATAGCCTAAATGTTTTCTTAAGATGTGTGTTACTTATGTGGTAGCAGATACTAGTTATAGAGGTGAGGTTAGAGCTTTAAATGTAAAGGAGGAGCAGGTTTGTATGAGCTCTGCAGCCTGTCTCCCTGGCCCTGAGCCGGCTGCTGCGTTGAAGTGTCTGACCCAGCAACACTGACTCTTTCTGTTGCGAACCTAAGAGATAAGGACTGATACTGCTTCCCTCTCTCAAGGAGACGAAGAAATGAAGCAGGGAATTTGATGATCAACAGTTCCAAAATGTTTAAACCTTCAGTTTTTAAAACTGAATTTGTTTATTGTACATAATATTTGAAGATCACCTTCTGAGAGCAACTCTTTTAAAATAATAGGTAAAATTTGTGAACCCACAGGTTCACCAGATGAAATTGGGAAAATGGTGATTTTGACATTTGGAAATAAGCTATAGTAGATGAAATGATTAAAAAATTTTTTTATTATAAAAGCAGTTGTTTAAAAAATTATGGTTTTCTTTAAACTTACTCCTATGTTGAGTCTTGGTTGGAAATCTTTTTGACATAGGCAAAATGATGATCCAAGTTTTAAAAGCTGAGACACTGATAAAATAGTGTGTGTGTGTATGTCTACTGGTTGTGTAAGTAGTTGTTAATACCACATGCGTATTAGTTTCTGTTGTGGAGAAACTTTCACGCCATATTGACTTAATTTGTAAAATGAAGTTTTCTTGTTTCATAGGTTCTACCTCAGACCCTGGAAATAGAAACAGATCTGAATTATTCTACACCTTAAATGGGTCTTCTGTTGACTCACAACCACAGTCCAAATCAAAAAATACCTGGTACATTGACGAAGGTAACCTATTACTTTAGTGTTTTTTACAATGATCCTCTTGTTAACTTGTCAGAGAAAAAGGGCCTTTTCACCGATATATGTAGCTTTGGGAAATAGAACGAGTAGGCTATTCTTTATTAATATTGCTGAGCTGAAATATTGTCTACAATTTGAACTGCACTGCTAAGATCAATAAAACATTTAGAAAATGTATTAGCAGCTTGTTTTCGTGGTCTGACTGATCTGTTGAGGGTAGAAGATGTCTAGAATGCATGAATCATTTAAAGACTTTTCTACCTGGGTCTTGATCTCTTTAAAACACTCCCTTGGAAAAGCTCTGCCTTCCCTTGGTTCTGGGACATCATGTTCTTCTGGTTTATTCTTCTCTTTCTGTGTCTGTTCAACACACACTTTTGGGCACTTACTGCATGCCAGGCATTCCTAGGCGTCAAGGTCACGTGAGAGACGGACGCGCGGTCCGTGGCGGCAGAAGTGGGCGTGGCCGCGCGGTGCGGGTGCTGGATGCGTGCCGAGGGAGGGCCGTCCGCAGGGGCTGGGGCTTCTCCGAGGAACTGACACGAGAGCAGTGGGAGTGAAGTGGGAGGACAGAGGGGATGGCGTGCGCCAGGCCTCGTGGTGTTCACGAGGACCAGGAAGAGCCAGAGCAGCTGAACAGATAGAGGGGCAGGACATTGCAGGGAACGGCAGGCAGGGCCAGCGCATGTGAGCCTGGTAGCCCATTAAAAGGAAATGGATGCTTGACCAGGTGGTGGCGCAGTGGATAGAGCATCAGACTGGGATGCGGAGGACCCAGGTTCGAGACCCCGAGGTTGCCAGCTTGAGCGGGGGCTCATCTGGTTTGAGCAAAGCTCACCAGCTTGGACCCAAGGTCGCTGGCTCGAGCAAGGGGTCACTCGGTCTGCTGAAGGCCCACGGTCAAGGCACATATGAGAAAGCAATCAATGAACAACTAAGGTTTAAAAACAAAAAACTGATGATTGATGCTTCTCATCTCACTCCATTCCTGTCTCTCCCTGTCTGTCCCTCTCTCTGACTCTCTCTCTGTCTCTGTAAAAAAAAAAAAAAAAAAAAAGGGAAATGGAAAAATGGAAGCCACTGAGGGATTTCAGCCAGTGGCGTGACCGAGTTTCCCTTTGGAAAGGGTCACTCTCGCTGCAGGCGGACCGTGGGCTGGAGCGGGGAGTGTGTGAATGCAGGGACCCCAGTGAAGGCTGTCGGGCTCAGTGTGGGACGGCCGCACGGGGGCAGACCTGCTGTGGCAGGGGTGGCAAGACAGGGATGGCTGTGGGGGTTTCGAGAGCGAACCGGCCAGACTCACGGCCAGACTGCGTGTGAGAGCTGGGGGGAGGGTCTCAGGGCTGCTCTGGGCTCCTGGCTCTGTCCTTAGGCGATTGTGGGGGTGGGGGGGGATGGTTTGCTTTTGGGTATGTCGAGCTGGAGGGGCTGTTTAGACTTCTTAGAGGTGACTTGTCGAGCAGGAGATGGAGATCTGGAGCTTTGGGAGAGCAGAGCTAGGGACATAAATGTGTAGGCTGCCTGCACATACATGGGGGTTGAAGTCCCACGACTGGTGTCACCCTGGGGGGGTGGGCATGGGTCCAGGCTGAGCCCTGAGGACCTTAATGTCTGGGAGGACTCATTGTAGAGTGGACAAAGACTGTACACACCAATCAGTAATGGGTTTTGTGTTCTTTGGGTTTGGACAGTTGGGTGTCCTCTGTTGAGGTGGCAGGTGTGGAGTGCGGGCGGGGGGGCGGGGAGCCCTGTTTTGGGGACACTGAGTTTGTGGTGCTTGTGTCAGTCCTGCCAGTGGGGCCAGGCGGTAGTCAGACTGGGAATGTATATTATTACGGCTGTAAGGCATAGTTAACATTCTTGAATACATTTCTCTAATTAAGAATGACTCTTTACAGTTGCTGAGGATCCTGCAAAGTCGCTTACGGAGCTGTCTCCAGAGTTCGGACAAGCTTCGCCACCACTGCAGCCTCCTCCCATGAACTCGCTATCCAGCGAGAACAGATTCCACTCGTTACCGTTCAGCCTGACAAAGACGCCCAACACCAACGGGAGCATCGGCCACAGCCCACTCTCCCTGTCTGTCCAGTCTGTGATGGGGGAGCTGAGCAATGCACCTGTCCAGGAGAGCCCCGCCCTGGCCGCGGCTCCGGGGAGCTCGCAGGGCCTGGAGGTGGGCTCCCTGGCCGAAGTCAAGGAGAACCCCCCTTTCTACGGGGTGATCCGCTGGATCGGGCAGCCGCCAGGACTCAATGAAGTCCTCGCTGGGCTGGAACTGGTAACTGCCTTTGACCTACACGTTGCACTTGTTTGCTGTCTGGGGTTTCGTTCAAGACTCCTCCCCGTTACACGCTTTGTGGTGCAATGCTGTCTTTGTTAGAAAAGCCATCAGTCGAGAGCAGTTTTATCACATATCCCCGATTTCCTCTGCCACCCATCAAGCAGCTGATCACTTGTTCCTAAATGATAGTTGATCGGCTCTCAAGGAATGAAGAGAGAGTTTAGGTTACTGTGTGCGGGCTCATTATATTATATTAAACAATATGGTCAGGAAAGCAAATCCGTTGTCAGCTTTTCTTTGGCTTTCTCAGCCTCCCTCCCTCAGTCAGTTCTAATATTTATATCTTGGCTTTACGATTAATCACCAGTTTAGGAAATCTTTTAGGATCTTTGCTAGAGGGGGAGATTTTACCTTTGGAGATTAGGGAGAGTATATTGTTTTTTACATTTCATAGTCAGGAGAGGAGCATTTGAGTACACTTAGCTTTATTTAAATATGTCTCTAGTTTTATTTGTTTGTCGGCATGCTAGTGGATACCATTTTGGGGGATTGGTAAAATGAATAGCTTCCTTTTTTCCCCTCCCCCAACACACACAGTTCTGATACTTGTAGAAAACGTGCAGGAAAGTATTAGCCAGGGCAGGTTCAGACGTGTGTTCTGAAGGGACCCCATTGGGGACCTCGTGTGGGTAAAGGAGTGAACTTCCTGAGTCATCAGCTGTGGCCTGAAGTTCTGATCAGTGAGCCCCATTTGCTGGTGGAGTCCTCAGTTCAGGTGTGAAGCGGGAATTCAGAGAGAGGGCAGAGTTCAAACGCGCCTTCGTTCTCCGTGTGCCGTCCTGGCAAGCGGCAGAGTGACAGCGGCGTCCACCTCTTTCTCAGGAGGACGAGTGTGCAGGCTGCACGGATGGCACCTTCCGGGGCACCCGCTACTTCACCTGCGCCCTGAAGAAGGCGCTCTTTGTCAAGCTGAAGAGCTGCCGGCCGGACTCGAGGTTTGCGTCCCTGCAGCCGGTGTCCAATCAGATCGAACGCTGCAACTCCCTAGGTATGGGCGTGCCTTCTGCCTCCTTCCTGGTCTGCAGGGACTGTTCCCAGCTCAGCGGGCGTGTGCTGGGGGAGGGCAGGGTCCCTGTTCAAGTGTGTTTCTTGCCAGCGTTCTTCAGGCTTTTGAATCGGTCAAATTGTTCCTTGGTGTATAAGAAAGTTATGGTTCTCCCCCTCAAAAAACAATTAGGAAAACGTGTTTGAGACTTAAGAAGTGGAAAGGGGGATTTATTTTCCCCTTCCTGTTGATTACAGAGATTTAATTCTCAGCAGCCCCAGAGGTAGCCTCGTGGCCTTTTGGACACTGACTTCCCCCGGGGGTTGTGCAGGACGTCAGTGAGCGGGGTCATTGGGCAGGACTTCTCCTCCTGATGTGCTAGGGCCATCAAGAAGCGGCTCTATCTGAAGGTCAGCGTAGTTTTGAGAAGCCGTGATGGCTGGCATGGGACGGCATGGCCAAGGCCGCTGGGCCACTGTCCTGGTGCTGTCCCTTCTGGGCGAAGGCGGCAGGTCATTTTGAGGGTGAAACAGATGTAAATAGGAACACCGTCCTTTTGGGAATTTCATTACGGTTGAAACAGTACTTCAAAATTTTTGTTTTCATTTCCAACTGGAAAATGAAACATCTTCACACAAATAATAAAGTATTTGGGAAACCGGTATTTTACTTGGCAGATACCTTTTTACATTAATTACTTAGAATTTCTGAAGTGTTTTCTAAATTATGGAGGAAGTGAGGTTGAAAAGGCACAGTAACATTTTTATAAGTTGAGCTGAAGAACGATGAACCAAAACCTACCCTTCACTCAGCTTTAAGTTGGGAAGTAAATTAGGCATAAAAATACAAAAAAATATTTTAAGCAAATGCCTGTTGTCATAGTTTAAAAGAAATTACTTGTTTTCATTTTTATTTTTTTTTTGCTTCAGCCTTTGGAGGCTACTTAAGTGAAGTTGTGGAAGAAAATACTCCACCAAGAATGGAAAAAGAAGGTTTGGAGATAATGATTGGGAAGAAGAAAGGTATCCAGGGTCATTACAACTCTTGTTACTTAGACTCTACCTTATTCTGGTAAGTTTAACATTAATACAGTGCCCTGGGGCCTGGGACGTGTGTGAGAGAGAGAAAGAGAGAGAGAGTGTGTGTGTGTGTGTAAGAGAGAGAGAGAGAGAGAGTGTGTGTATGTGTGTGTGTGTGTGTGTGTGTAAGAGAGAGAGAGAGAGAGAGAGAGAGTGTGTGTGTGTGTGTGTGTGTGCGTGTAAGAGAGAGAGAGAGAGAGAGAGAGTGTGTGTGTGTATGTGTGTGTGTGTGTGTGTGTGTGTAAGAGAGAGAGAGAGAGAGAGAGAGTGTGTGCGTGTGTGTAAGAGAGTGAGAGAGAGAGAGACTGTGTGTTTGGGGGCCAGGAAAGAAAGGGAGGTTTGCATTACATTTTCTATTCCTGGGAACTGTTGGTTGTTGTCTCACGAACCTGTCCAAAAAAGTAGCCTGAGGCGTGATGCAGTGGGTGACGGCTGAGAGCTGGGTGACAGTGGCCCAGGAGGAGCAGCCTTCTGTGGAGTGTGCCTGCCCAGAGTGAGCACAGCGTGGGCCCACGTGACTCGCGGCAGGCCACTGGGCGGTGCGTGCGCCGGTGTCTGTTTTACAGGCAGAGGCGTTCATAGGATGCCCTGACTTGAAAGGATCATCTTCAGTAGAGGAGCAGTTGCCCTCGTTTGTGTGGCTCACTTCCCAGTGGCACCACGTGCGTGGCAGCAGTGTTCACACCGCAGAGTGAAGGGCCCCGCAGTCACGCTCAGCGCGACTGCCCACGCTCCAGCCGGGCAGGGCGCGTCAGAAGTGAATGGGATGTTGGAAATGTCAGCGTGGGGCGAGGAGTAAGGATGGTGGGCCCTTGTGGGGGGCAGAGACTGTCTCTCACATGTGCTGACAAAAGCGAGCATCAATACAGTAGTTAGATTCTCTGATAAAACATCTTGACTAGCCAAATGTTTTTTTCTTTGATACCAGCAAGCTAATGCTGTCAGTCAAAAACAAGCGGTGTTGGCATTTAGAGA
The DNA here is from genome assembly GCF_036850995.1 of Saccopteryx leptura. Taxonomy (NCBI): domain Eukaryota; kingdom Metazoa; phylum Chordata; class Mammalia; order Chiroptera; family Emballonuridae; genus Saccopteryx; species Saccopteryx leptura. The sequence goes on from NC_089511.1 coordinate 5,488,435, forward strand.
AATTCCGATGTCCGCACGGGTGTGGGGAGAGACGGGCATGGTGTCTGGAGTGTGCTGTCCTCGGGAGTCCGTGTCTGAACTTGCTCCTCTGTTGTCCGTCTGTAGTTCGATCAGGACTGTCGGCCTTCTCCTGGCTTTTGCAAAGACGTTTCTCAGATGTGTCTATTATTATCCTTCCACACTGTACGTCAGTCTGTAGCCTGCCTTCTGGACACTGGTGCTCCTCTTAACCTGGACGGACCTCTGGGCCCCGATGACGGAACCATGGGAACCGGACCGGGTGTCTGGGGGTCCAGTACTAATTAGAGACACTCATTTGTACTGTATTTGGTTCTCCAGACTTGGTGGTTCTTCTCTTCACATTCACTGGAGTACGCGTTCTCAAAACAAAGGAAAAATGTATTTGCAGCATGAGGAAAAAGAATCTTTTTATTTTGCAGCCTGTTTGCTTTTAGTTCTGTGCTGGACACTGTGTTGCTTAGACCCAAAGAAAAGAACGATGTGGAATATTACAGCGAGACGCAGGAGCTGCTCCGGACGGAGATCGTCAACCCTCTGCGGATGTAAGTGGGAGGCCCAGCGCAGGGCTGCCTCTAGCGGGGCCTGTTTGCTGATTCTTGGTACAGTAACTCACTCGTGCCTGGCTTTTATTTAATAAGAAATGGGGTCAAAATGAGCTTTCTTGATTTTTTAAATTTTAAACTTTTGGTCCTTGTCCTGCCTTGACTTACTTAATTTCTCAGATCTGGCCAAGATATCGCGTGTGGCGTTCGCCGTGAAGCGCCCGCACCGTTTTGGTAGCGTGCCTCCCAGTTAGCACTTGCCGTGGGCTGAGGGACGGTGGCCGGGCCGAGTCCCGGGGCTCCTGTCTCGGCCGAGGGACGGTGGCCGGGCCGAGTCCCAGGCTCCTGTCTCTAAGGGCGGCTCGCACCCGACAGTCCTCCGCTCGCCAGCCCCCTTGCCGCAGTCAGGCTCCTCAACCTTAATTCTGTCTGAGAGAAAAGGAGCGAGGGACAGTGCTTTTGTGGAGTAGCTAGAATTCATTACTTTCGTATTAGAAACAGGTGAGCTGTGGTTATTAACACACTTCTTGGTTAAAGGAATAAATTTAGGCACCATTGCACCACCCTTAAAAAGGTGATGTTTTTGGTCATTTCCTGGCTTAAGAATGACAGATAGGTCTCTCTTTGGCCACAAGAGGACTTTGTAATGGTACAATACAAGCGGTGAGACAGCTCAGAAAGACTCTTGATAAGTGACTGTAGGAATAGATGACACTGTCTCATTGTAAAATGTCAATTATGAAGAGTTAGAGCCATAGACCATAAAACCAATCTGTCCTTCAGGAATATGGAATACACACTATATAAAGTCCATATTAAAGTAAGTTTACATTTTGTGCCATATTTTTCTTACTTAACAATTAAAATTAAAAATAGCTTGAAATAAGACTTTGACTAAAAAATTTGAGAGTACTGAAATATAATGGGCATTCAGAGTGACCAACTGTGTGACAATTCAGTGACCAACCTTGCGTCACATCACTGGGAAGGGAGATTGTGAGCAAATTTCCTGCATAGAGCTTTTGTTTCCCTAAATTCTGTGATGGTGAAAGTATCTAGCTTTTACCTCTGAAGATAATGTCTTGATGTTTACATCAGTTTTTATATTATTTGTATGAATGAAAATTTTTAAATGAACTACTTCCCCTCTCCCCCAAGTGACTGATACTAAAACAAGACAGATAAAACCCAGCACTCTAAGGCACGTTACCACCTCCTTCTTTCCCACCAAACACCGCAGTCCGTTACCAAACAGTCTTTGAGTTCTGTTGTCCGGCCAGTTAGGAGTCCTGGTTAACGGACTTTGTCACCCCATCCGCCGAAGCCCTGCGAGACCTGAGCTCCTTGTGTCTGCGACAGTCACCTCATGGCTGGCTGGTTGTATTTGGTGCCGAAACCTCTGCTTTCCCCATTTCAAGCTGCTCAAGGGCCGAGCCCTGTTCTGTTCACGTACCTCCTGCACGTTTGCATTCTCTGCGGCCAGAGGTTGACTGTGTAAGTGCTGGGCGCTCAGCAAGGAGTGAATGGAGGGTCAGGATAAAAAAATGGCTGTAAGATGAGCCAGTTAGTAAGCCCATGGTGGCCTCCAGCGTCTCTTGTGAAGTCACTGTTAGAATAAAAATTCTGTCATGAGTGAGTCAACGTATTGAACGTGTTCTGTATTCAAATGTGAGAGGAGGTGGTGTAATTACGATGACTGTCTGGGTGGCAGATTCTAGATCTCCAGCTTCCAGCACTGTCCTTTCCCTGCCCTGGCGCTGCTTCCTCCTCTAGTACCAAAAGGGCTCTCAGAAGGCTGTTCTGTAAAGTTGGCTTCCGTTTATTAAGCAAATAGCAAAAAACCAGTCATCACAAATTAAAAATATTATTTCTTGTATTAGTATATGATAGTGATTTTTAGGGTATAATAGTGTCTGGGATAATTCTGATTCTAGATTCTTAATTTTTAAACATCAAGAAGAAATCTACAATTGTATTTCTCAAAATGATTGTCTAGTTTATGAAATTATGTTACATTCATTTAATGTATATGCCAGTATTAATTCATATTTTTTACTAACATAGATATGGGTACGTGTGTGCAACAAAGATTATGAAACTGAGGAAAATACTTGAAAAAGTTGAGGCTGCGTCAGGATTTACCTCTGAGGAGAAAGGTGACTGTCCCCCCACCGACCCACACTGACCGTGATTTGAGCGCCAGGCTCCGTTATGGCTGAAATGTGTCCCTGCCTGCAGGGTCGTGGGAGCTGATTTTCAGACAGCCACTTCTGTGGGGTGCACAGTTCTCTCCCCCTTTTAAGATGCCGTCTCTCTCCTGAAAGGGAGGGGTGGTATGGGCTGTGACCCCTTTCGGGAACCGGCTGGCTCAGCGTGTTCAGTGGGTAACTCGGAGCGCTCCTTCCCAGCCGGCGGGGGAGGGCGCATGGGGCGGCCACAGGACCCGCTTCCTTTCCCGTACAGAGGGGTCGAGTCTGTGGTCAGAGGCAGTGTTTGACTCTTCATTGCTAGCGGATGTTGTCAGGTCCAGCTCCTGACCTTGACCGTGTGAACAGCGCACTGTAACTAGCTGTGATGTTCAGAGACTCTGAACTGTTTAAGTGTCAGGCCAGTCACACTTCTGGTTTCATTCCGCTTACCTTAAACCCCTTAAGAGAAACTAAAATTATTGCACCAATGTGAGTGATTATGCCTTTTCAAATGCAATAAAGTTATAACAAAATTAGAACTTAATACTCGATCGTATCCTTTATATTTTTAGTTAGGAAAGTTTGAGAACTATGCTTTTTTTTTTTTTTTTTTTTTTCATTTTCTTTTGCATTTTTTCTGAAGCTGGAAACAGGGAGAGACAGTCAGACAGACTCCTGCATGCGCCCGACCTGGATCCACCCGGCACGCCCACCATGGGGCGACGCTCTGCCCACCAGGGGGCGATGCTCTGCCCATCCTGGGCATTGCCATGTTGCGACCAGAGCCACTCTAGCGCCTGAGGCAGAGGCCACAGAGCCATCCCCAGCGCCCGGGCCATTTTTGCTCCAATGGAGCCTTGGCTGCGGGAGGGGAAGAGAGAGACAGAGAGGAAAGCGCGGCGGAGGGGTGGAGAAGCAAATGGGCGCTTCTCCTGTGTGCCCTGGCCGGGAATCGAACCCGGGTCCTCCACATGCTAGGCCGACGCTCTACCGCTGAGCCAACTGGCCAGGGCGAGAACTATGCTTTTAATTGAAATAAGATTATGAAAATGAATTTAGGATAGGAATATGTTAAAAATAGAATGATTTAAAAATGTTGTCAGTGATATTTGATTTCTTTTCTCCTAGACCCTGAAGAATTCTTGAATATCTTGTTTCATCATATTCTAAGGGTAGAACCATTGTTAAAAATCAGGTAAGTTTTAAGTTTTTACAGAGGCGTTGGAAAAAGAGCCCTCATTCCCGCCGCCTTCGCTCTGTGGAGTGGGCCCTCAGCGATGGCTCACTGCCGTGCTGTTGGGGGTCTTCACAGGCTGGTCCCTGCAGCGTGGGCTCAGGCTCGCTGCCGTGCTGTTAGGGGGTCTTCACAGGCTGGTCCCTGCAGCGTGGGCTCAGGCTCGCTGTCGTGCTGTTAGGGGTCTTCACAGGCTGGTCCCTGCAGCGTGGGCTCAGGCTCACTGCCGTGCTGTTGGGGGTCTTCACAGGCTGGTCCCTGCAGCGTGGGCTCAGGCTCGCTGTCGTGCTGTTGGGGGTCTTCACATGCTGGTCCCTGCAGCGTGGGCTCAGGCTCGCTGCCGTGCTGTTGGGGGTCTTCACAGGCTGGTCCCTGCAGCGTGGGCTCAGGCTCGCTGCCGTGCTGTTGGGGGTCTTCACAGGCTGGTCCCTGCAGCGTGGGCTCAGGCTCGCTGTCGTGCTGTTAGGGGTCTTCACAGGCTGGTCCCTGCAGCGTGGGCTCAGCGTAACCACCGTCTTCTCCGTTGCGCTGCCCCCAGCCCGAGGGGTGGCTATAAAGCAGATCTGTGCTGTTAATGTTAACCCTGGTAATAAATACCACTGCAGCTCATTTTCTTACAAACCTGTGCATAAATATTTTGTAATACATTAGTGACCCTTTTAGGAGAATCTTACTCTAACCTAACCAAACACGAGGAGAACACTGGTTTTGACGACCCATCACTCGGTTACTGTAGCCTTGAGTTAGCTCTCTCCCCAGCCTGGTAGCCTGCTCCTTCTCTCTCCAGCGGGAGTGGAAGCCTTGAATTTGACACAGCAAAATACGCTAAGTGGGCGACCTCTCCAGGTGGTTTGACTGCTGAACGCTTTTCTATTTTAGTCTGGGTGTCTCTGTTGAAGGTCTTGCTAATTATTCCCTTAAAAGCTGATCACAAACAAGAACCCTGTCTTAAGTGGTGGTGTTCGATGCCAGACTTGAGCTGATGGATAAGAAGGGGGGGGGGGGGCGAGCAATGCCAACAGTTAGATTTTGCTGTTGTTTTGGGTATTAACTAGAAAAATAAGGCAGGGTGCATGAACATCAGGAATACATAGTAGCTATTCAAAGATGGTAATGGCTGTATGTGTACCTAAAAATTCTAGAGAACTGTTTGGAAACGACTAGTACTTATAAGAGAATTTGTAATTTGACCATGTAGGAAAAAGCCATGGAGAAATGAATGGTATTTCTGTGTGCCCGCTGGCAAATATGAAAAAGGGACCATTTCATACTTCATGAGAGTACAAAATGCCAAGAAATCAATTTCCTTGGGATCAACTTTACATTTTGATTTAAGTATTTCATAAATAATGTGGTTTTTCTTCTGAAAATTTTTTTTTTTTTTTTAGGTCAGCGGGCCAAAAAGTGCAGGATTGTTACTTCTATCAAATTTTTATGGAAAAGAATGAGAAAGTTGGAGTCCCTACGATTCAGCAGTTGTTAGAATGGTCTTTTATCAACAGTAACCTAAAGTTTGCTGAGGTTAGTGATTCTTTCTTGTATTTTCTATGTAAATTCTTAATATTCTTAAGACTACTGGTAGATTCAATCATTGTTACTGTTAACCCACTGGGAACAGTTAGAACAAACTTTACAAAACACCAGTTTTAAAAAACTGTAGTGTTTCAATTTTGTTCTTGTAGAACATGCCTTAAATTAAGATTGAACTTTTTGGCCTGACCTGTGGTGGCTCTGTGGTTAGAGTGCCAACCTGGAACACTGAGGCCGCTGGTTTGAAACCCTGGGCTTGCCTGGTCAAGGCACATATGGGAGTTGATGCCTCCTGCTCCTCCCCGCTTCTCTCTCTCTCTCTAAAATGAATAAGTAAAATCTTTAAAAAAATTAAAAATAAAAACTTTTTAGATTTTTGCTGTCAAAGAAAATATCAAGCTAATTTGTAATTTGAAAACTTTTAAGTAGTATAAAGCAAAGAAGATTGATGTTTTTTAAAAAAAATGTTTTTACCCAATTTAAAATTTTACTCAAGCATATTATGCAAACATTCAGAAAAGAATGCTTTCAAAATATGTAAGACGAAATAAATTCCCTTGTATTGGTTATTGTTAATGAAAAATTACTTCAGTTATTTTTCTTTTTTCTTGAGTATCTTCATGGTCTTGGCAGTGCATGCTTGTAGCTTATTTTTATTGTATTCATTTCTGAAGGAGTGTTCTGGTAAAACCAGCTACAGTTATTTATTTTTTGAAATACAAGGAATAGTGTCCTTCAGCAATGACAGTTTCTTTATTATACCTGTAAAAACAACCTGTCCCCCAAACATTGATTAAATACAAAGCCAAAGTGGGATGTCCCTCTTCGTAATCATCACATTCTCTGTAAGACCAAGTTGTGTCTGTGTGTCCCCGGGACGTGGGACGTGAGGACTCGGGGCCGGTTCGTGCCTGCCCTCACGTGGCACACTCACACATCCTGTGGGCCAGGCCACACGCCGTGATGGTGAGACCGCTGCTCGGTGTGACAACCGTGACGATTTTAGTTTCAGGGGGAAAACTTATTTTTTTCAGCACTTTTGATTCTAAAAATAACATAACTTCTTTTCAGGCACCGTCATGTCTGATTATTCAGATGCCTCGGTTTGGGAAAGACTTTAAACTATTTAAAAAAATTTTTCCTTCTCTGGAATTAAATATCACAGATCTACTTGAAGACAGTGAGTATAAGATGTTTCAGTTTGTTCTGTTTGTTTTTCGGAAACGAGCTGCAGGCCGTTCGCATTAATTGGGAGAGTAACAGGATACAAGTCTTTGAAAAGGCAGGTCAGTAGCGGAAGAGCCTGGAAATATTAAACTAGTCATGTCAGCGTTAGGAATTTATTCTGAGAAAATCATCAGACGTGCAGATAAACTATATGCAAACGTGTTTACTGTTGCATGATGCAGCACTTAGAAACAGTCAGTATAGTAACAACAGGAGAGTTCTTAAATGACTGTGGTGTGCTGTCCAGTGAAGTTCCTGTTTGAAGAGCCCTGTGTGCAGAAGAGGTCACCGTGCAGCCTTCGGTGTGCTGGAGGCGCTGGAAGCACGCGCCCGGAAGGACTGGGGACAGTCACAGCCGCCCTGGGAGTGTGGCCTCCTGCCCGCTGACACGGCGGACGCTTCCCGCTTCCTTCTTTACACCGTCTTGTACCTTTGAATGTGCATCAACAGACATTTCATAATCAGGAAAAGCACCCTAGAATAGATTCATTTTAAGAATTGTCATTTGGTCAGAGAAAATATCTTTAAAGTGATCCTGAATCCAAGAAAATCCAATTTAAAGCTTATGGGGATGGGCAGGGAGAGACTTTTTTGAGTCCATGAACATGATCCTTTTTAAAGCCTAACTTTTTAATCTTTTAATGCAAGAGCGCCTCTTTTAAAAGGCCCCTAACAGCCATCCCCTGTCCCCGCCCAGCCCCGCGGCAGTGCCGGATCTGCGGAGGGCTGGCCATGTACGAGTGCAGAGAGTGCTACGACGACCTCGACATCTCCGCCGGCAAAATCAAGCAGTTCTGTAAAACCTGCAACACTCAAGTGAGTGTGACCTCGCTCCCCAGAGCCTCCCGCAGACGGCTGGCCGTCCTGTCGCTGAACACACACCCCAGGCTTGGCCAAGTTCTCAGACTCGTGATTCACTTCTGAAAATTCACAACGAAGTGGCGTTGTTCCTGCCTCTTCTGTTTGCCCGGTTGGCCCCTGTGACGTTCTTGGCCGCCGGGGCGGGTGGATTCAGGCGGAGGAGGTGGGGTCGCTCACGGGAAACGCTGTGTTGGGCTCACTCACATTCCGTTTTAGGTCCACCTTCATCCCAAGAGATTGAACCATAAATACAACCCGGTGTCGCTCCCCAAAGACCTGCCGGACTGGGACTGGAGGCACGGCTGCATCCCCTGCCAGAAGATGGAGCTGTTCGCGGTTCTGTGCATCGAGACCAGCCACTACGTGGCCTTCGTCAAGTACGGGAAAGACGACTCCGCCTGGCTCTTCTTCGACAGCATGGCTGACCGGGACGGTAACTAGACCCTTTCTTCTGCTCGTGGCCACGTCTTTGTCCACAGTGGGCAGTTCCTGGTGGGCCGGCATCTTCCCAGGGACAGTCTGAAATCTTGAAACGCATTCACAGCCCTGCTGCTAAAGTAACGGTAATAACGTGATAGTCCGACATGTGTGTGGTCTTTGTTCAAGAAAGAGTCCAAAGTTCTTACTTCGGGGCGGAGAGCTTTTCTTTGCAGCCTGGTCTTCCCGGGCCTCCGGCTCCTCTCACTTGCCGTACTGGCCTCGTTGCATGGAGTCAGAGCCCAGGAGCCGGCTCTCTGGGAAGTGCAGTCAGTCACCTACCAAAATCCGTGCACGAGGGGAATTACCACTGTTCTTGGGTTGTAGGCTGAGGCTTCAGGGGTCTGAGGTCACACGGCTGGCGTTTAGCACAGTCTTCATGGCCTCCGTGCTTACGTGCTTATGCTAAACCGCCTGTGCTGTCCAGTGACGAAGTCAAGAGCAGTAGTTACCGTCTCTGGGGAAAGAAGCCTGTTTTGCAGGGGACGTGTCTCTTCCTGACGGGGAGTGTGCTGCCTTCTTGGCCATTGTCACGTGCTCGGTGTCTAACAGGAGCCAAGCCAGAGCACATGAAGGGCCAGTGCTGGCAGGGTCAGGAATGGAAGGGCTGTCCAAACAGTGGGCCCAGTCCTCTGCGAGCTTGTGACGCCCATGTCCCTCCATCCTTCTCCCAGCCCCCAAGTCTCCTGGCGTGGCCTTCTGATAACCTAGGACGCCCCCTGTGGCATCCTCCTGACCAGAAGCCCAGGCTTTAGGCCAAGGCGTGCCAGCATTTTCTCAGCCGTGGGACCGGAGGGGGGCACGGCACAGCCCCACCTGTACGGTGTCCACTCCCAGCAAGAGTCCATCCAAGTGAGACTCGGGCACAGGGGTTTAGATGGTCCAGAAAGCACGGGGAAGCTGACCCTCCCGGCATCCCGAACCCCACTCCCACCGCGGCTCCCTGGGTCTAACGTTGTGTGAGATGCGTCCTGCGACAGCTGCGCAGGTCACTTCTGAGTGTGAGGAAGAGGCACTCGTTAGGCCTGCCCTGACCTGGACAGCCCTGTGGCGCGGTGGCCGGTGCTGTGCAGGGGTGACATCGCTCACTGCGCACAGAGACTGGCCAGCAGGCCTGGGCTTTGCTCAGCGGCCTGTCCCTTTGCCGGTCCCTTCACCCTTGGCCCCGAGTCTAACTTGTAGAGATCAGAAGGCCAGCTGGCCTCCCAGATCTGACGGTGGCCTGCGGTGGCCTTCGCGGAGCTGGGGAGCAGCGGGAAGGACCCGCCACCCTGAGCAGAGCTCTTCCTCTGTCCGCAGGGGGGCAGAACGGCTTCAACATCCCCCAGGTGACCCCGTGCCCGGAAGTGCGAGAGTACCTGAAAATGTCTCCGGAAGACCTGCACTCCTTGGACTCCAGGAGGATCCAGGGCTGCGCGCGAAGGCTGCTGTGCGACGCGTACATGTGCATGTACCAGAGCCCCACCATGAGCCTGTACAAGTAGGGCGCGGGGGCGGCGGAGGGACACCGGCCGGCGGAGGGACACCTGCCGCCCCGCGCCCCGCCCCGCCCCCGCCCCGCCCTGCAGGCCTCCTGCGCGCCCATTGCCGGCAGTGGGCGTCTGTGTGCTGATAACCCTTCAGGAAGGAATCCCTGCATTTAAAAACAAATTGCTTTTGTGTTACTGACGTATTTAATAAGAAGCATTTTGCACCCTAGGAAGTATGTTTGTGTTGGTTTTTTAAGAAGTCTAAATGAAGTTAATAACTGAAGCTTTAAGTTAATTGCATTGATCATATGATATTTTTGGAAGCATAAAATTTTAATTGTGACAGGGTCAAGCACCTTTCAGTCACTGAGAATGTAAATAAATGTTTCCTTACGGACCAAGGATATGAACTCACGTTCCTTTGTAGCTAGCGGTTGCCTTGAGGAAGAACTCCTCTGGTGTTACCGGGAGACTGCTTTCGGTCCAGTCCCGGAGCTGTGCGACTGGACTGTCACCCTCCCCCTCGAGCTGACCCTGCACGTCTGTGACCTGCTGAGCTCCAGCCTCCGCCGCGTGTCAGGCAGCACTGACCTGCCCTAACGGTGCTGTCCCTCTTTGTTCTGGGCTTGCCAAGAACGAGTGATTTTTGTCATTCAGCGTCCATGTTTGATGTAATTTTCATGAGGGTTAGACTGTACAGCCATTGACACTGGTCATTCATAGTGACTGTCAACCTGCCGTTGTGTGGTGTTAAGGCTATTCTACGAAACGAGGTATAGGAAATTTTATTACAGGCTTAGAGTGATAAATGTTGTCCCCCACAAACGTGGGGTCCACAGCAAATGCATGTGGCACACAGGTGACTCACTCCGATCCTTCTGCGGAGCTGTGTTGAGTATCCAATCCCCGTGGCGGGGAGACTGCCCAGGACTTGGGTGTGGTCGGTCAGTCGGACAGCCGCTCACGAACTGCCGTCTGCTTCACTTGAAATAATGACAACTGTGAACAAGACGTTTATTTAAATGGTTGCAGCTGCTTTAGCCTCCTTCTGATTGGGTAGAAAATGGGTGTTTTCTTAGCTGATGTCTGTAGTGTGCGTCCAGAGCACCCTGGGCATTGTGGACTGGAGCCGTGTCCGTGAGCCTCCGTGCCGCGGCGTGCGGGGGGAGTGCGTGTTCTCTGTGTGTGATCTTGTGCGTGCTGTCTCCCTGGACCGTCTTCCTAGCCATGCGGAGAGATAGGAAACACATCTGTGTAGCAGGGGGCTCCACAGAGCCTGCCCCGGATGATGGCGGGCCCCTTGACAGACCTGCGTCTCCCCTTGGGCTTTCTCGTTCCCTCTGCTGATTCTTACTAGCCTGGTCAGTCATAATAAGGTGCAGGAGTTCCTTCCTTTTGTAATCTTTTATTTTTTCATTTTTGAAATGAAAGTGCGTAACTTTTGCACAAGGTTTTGCTAAATGCTTGGGCGAGTGGGGTGTTGAGATGGGGACACGGCTGCCGGGCTGGCCCTGTCCCCATCGTCCCCATCGTCCCCGGGCCAGTGAGGGCGTGACGTTCCCACGTCCGGCCGCCCTGGGATGAATAAGTGGGGGACAAAGACATGGACGAAGCTCAGCAGTGTGACCTTGAAAGAACGACTGGGATCTGTGGGTAAGACTGGACTGAACAGTTAAAAAGTGAAAAGAAGAGAAAACAGCTCCTTTCTGTAAAAATTCAAACACACCAGCTGGAGAAGGCTTGGGGCCAAATGCCGGAAGGAGACGTGTGTGAAGCGTGCGTACTGCCGCGTAGGTGGGGGGCTCCTTAGAGTGGGAGGGGCCCCACCAGCCACCATTTCTAAGGACATTGTCCTCAGGTGGAGATTCCTGTCCTTTCCACATGAGCCGGGGAAGCGCACCCTCCGTGGAGACCCAGGGCTGGCGGCGTGGTCCTTCCCTGGTCCTGGTGCCCCTGGCTGCCCCTCCCAGCAGCCTCTCTTGCCCCCCCCCCCCCCCCCCCCCCCCCCCGCGGAGCCTGGCGTCATGTGGGCACCAGCAGGGCCGGGCTGTGTGGCACCAGCGGCTGTGTGCCTGTCGATTTATTTAAGTTTTAGTCTTAAATTTTCTTTAATATTTTCCTGTTGGCTTTTTAAATGTTTGAGTGAACCCTGTTCCGTATCACATCTACAGACAACGTGGCGGTGTGCACCATAGAACTGACTTATACCAGGGTTTGTGATTCATAGCTGCAAACAGAAAACAGAACAAGTCACGTTCCCCCTCCTCCACATAGACGCACCGTGTGGGTGTGCGTGCGTGTGCGTGCTGCGCGCGTGTGTGTTGATCTGTGGGGGAGAGGAGTGTCGCCATGTAGAGGCTACATGTGTTTGCCCCTCTCACTCAGCTTTAGAAAGTCCGACTCCGCCCACAAAGGAGTCTTTTCTAAGACACACCAACTACCAAGAGCACAGTGAAAAAACCCAGTGCGCGCGCTAAGACGCTCTCCTTAGAACACTGCACAATTTGGGGAATTTGTGATTGACAGATGTTAGAGGTAAATGCCTTTTCCTATCCCTTGGGTTCATTTTATTTTTCACATAATTTTCATAATTCAAGAATGAGGGGAAGACTGCGCTGTCATTAGCTTCCTGTGGTTTGAACGGGGCCTCTTTATAAATCCAGGCATCACTACTGTCCCCAGGGGTGGTCTCGGTGTCCGGCCAGATGGCCGACCGTAGGCAGAGGTGTGAGCAGAGAGCGCCAGCGTAGCGTCAGGCCTCAGCGGAGCAGCGGCCACGCGGCAAGTCCGTATGGGACATTGGTCACCCAGGACTGGGTCAGAAGGAATGGGCCGCAGTCCCTGCCCTCAGACAGCCACCACCTGCTCCTCACTAAAGCGTGTCTGCAGGTGGGTGCTTAGCTTTCGGGGAACGGCGCCAGGTCTGGGGACGCTCTGTGGGGCAGTGCGGCGTGACAGGAGGTGCTGGTCCGGGGACAAGAGACCTGGCTCAGGCCCTCTCCCTGCCGCTCTGTTAGCCTTAGACCGACATCGTGACTTCTGTGGACTGACCTTAGTGTCTTCCGCTGTCTAACAAGGGGGTTGCAATAGTGGATTTTACATACAAAACAAAAAGCAGATTTCTGGGCCCCTGGCCCTACCTGCTAGGTCCGACTCTTGGTGACTAGGGCCGAGGGAATTTGAGTTCAAAAACCCCCCAGGTAGACCTAAAGATCAGCAAGATTAAAACAAAATCACTGAACTAAAAGATCTCAAAATATACCTTTTCTTTATGTGATTGTGTGACCATGTAATGCTGTACTGATTATATAAACATGGGTACTTGGGTGTCTGTCCTGTTGTCTCTGTGCTTACATATGACTTGTCCAAGAAACGCATTTTAGGACAGGTACCTCAGCCGGCCCTGTGCTGGAAGGTTCAGCAGTCTTTCGGAACACGTGCATCTGAATAGGGTATTTGACGTTATTATGTGGGCGTTGGCCTTCCGATTTTTTTTTTTTCCTGGGGAAATTGAGGCTCTGGGAATCAAAGAAATGGGAAAAGAAAAATTGTCATGCAAAAACTGAAGGAAAAAACAACTTGGATTATGTCTTACTGTCGGCTACTTTATGGTGACAGTGTTAACGTGAGATGAGAAATTTCTTCTCTGGGGTAACAGGTCCTCTTACCATAAAGTAAAAATGTCCTTGTCAAAGGAGGTGGACCCTAAGGCTCACCATGCGAGACAAGGCCACCTCCCCCAGGGCTGGCGATGCTGACATCACATTGCAGTCCTCCAGTGAAGGTAACACTGCTGGTGGGGTCGGGGTGTGGCGCGGGGCGTGTGGAGGCAGGGTCGCCCTGTGCCGCGGGGTGGCATCCCCTGTCAGACACGGGAGTTTAGGGAGCCAGGCTTTCTGTTGGGAGGTTGTGGGGGCCAGGGAGGGGGATGTCTGTTCCAGAAGTTTTATTGGAGGAAAAAAGGAGACAAAAACAATAAAAAAAAAAGACTCTTCATCTTAGTCTGAGTTCTGGCTGGAGCAGCAGAGCGGTCTCTCTCGAATCAGAAAGCCACGGTGAAAGGTGTACCAGCAGATGCCACCACGGAGAACGGTCAGACAGGACGGGAGGCTTCTCCTCGGCTCTGGTCACAGGGCCAGTGTCTGGGGCCCGGTTTGTCCTCGGACCCTGTGCTAGTGGTGGTGCTGTTTTTTGTTTGACCACATTTTTGACGTCTTTTACAGATCGGGGGAGGGCCGGGGAGAGGGGGACTGTCCTGTCCCCACGGCTTCAGATGAGACCTGGTCCACGTTTGCCGTTTTATTTTTTCTAGAGGAAAACCGTGCTGGTGACTCAACTGTGCTTGGCTTTATCTTCTAAAATGGCCCGTCGCATGTGGCATTCATTTAAACAAACAAACAACAAAATCCCACTTGCAACTTCCCAGGCAGGTTGTGACTATTAGTAGCTTGGTTTAAAGTTGCATGTTTTCTGTGGCGTTTCCCAGGTCTGGTCTCCTGTTCAACGTGTTTTCCCTGAAGAGCATCCTGTGTTTATGGAGATTTATCAAAATAACGCTACATAAAGTAGCCCTTCACGGTCAGATTGCTCGGAGGTAGCCTTAATTTTGTTAAAATTTTTTTTAGAGATGAATGAAGTGCTTCTGTGAAAAAAAAAAGTACTATCTGCTATTTCTGAATTTTATGGTTTCTTCTCCTTGACTTCTTTGGGGAAGGGTTTCAGGTTACGGGAAGACCGGAGATGACTTGGGGACAACTTCTCGAGCTGTCGCGGTGGGTCCGGGCGAGAAGGTCTGTTTGGAAGAACATGGCCCCCGCAGACGCGCCCCCTTGTCGAGCCTCTGCCACCGTTGCACTTGCTTTAGACAACCTCATAGACTTCTCTGTTTCCTGGAGATGTGCCCGCTGTCTCACAGTTGCCTTCTGGCATCGGGATTCCGTGTCATTTTTTTTTTTTTTTGAAGTAACTTGGCATTTTCCAAGCTCTGATCGTAAACAGCGCTCAGGTCTGCCAGTCTCTAAACCACGCAAAAAGTTCTTGATGCTTTGCTTCATTTGGGCATCTCTAAACAGGGGCACAAAGCTCCTTCCTTTAGTGTGTCCTGCTCCCCTCAACCCTCACGGAGGCAAGCAGACGCTTTACCTTTCTGTATAACCCGGAGGAGTGATTCCATGCTGTCCGTCAGCCGGGCTGGGACTTCGAGGTCCCCGACAGAACCAGACTTCCTCGGAAGTTCCTTGGAGTTTGTCAGGTATCATGCCAAGGAGGAAAGCTAGAATGGTCTGAGCTGGAACTCTCAGTATGAGCAGCACATCTAGGAACTCCCGTCTCCCATAGCAGAAAGAAGACATCGGTGGCTGAGACAGGTTGCCATGTTAACATCACCCTGATTTCTGCCTCGGTCAGGCTCCTGGGTTCGCATGCTTTTTCACAGACCCCCAACCTGCCTGACTCCTTGTGGGTGTGTTAGTGTGTCAGTGACTGTAGTCCTGCTGGGTGGGGACAATAAGGTGACACGGTCCTGGTCAGGGGAGAGCTGACTGTCTGGCAGAGGACCCTCTGAGCCTCCTCTCCTGGGCCTGGCTCCCTCCTCTTCCCCGGACTGGCGGAGACACGCTGCCCCTAAATCCTGAGCAATGAGGTGCAGCCCGGAGCAGCGGCCCTCGGTCCTGGCTGCGCATTGAACGCACGTCTGGAGACCTTAAACACAGTTGTCTTGGCACCCTGATTAGTACCTGGCACAAAACGGGCGCTCAAATGTTTGCTGAATGGAAGAAGGAACTGTCAGCCTTTCATGCGTGGCATCCTTCCCATTCACTGTTGCTGATACGGCCAGAATGACGTCACTGTCCCCCCGTGTCTTGTAGTTCTCCACGTTTCCTCTCAGAAGCGGATACATTATGGATCTTGCCTCATAGAGCTTTATGAACTTGAAACCATGTTTGTGGAAGGCAAGTGTAACCAACATGTTTCTTTCCACCGATCTTATTTTCAGGTCCTACTCTCGTCTTTAGATTGCTTTTGACAATTTATTTATTTTTCTTTTATGCCTCCCGTCCTTGTGGCGCAGCATCGCCATCTTGTGGTCATCAGAGGTTATGGCAACGTCAGTGTCTCAGCTCTTGGCTCCCAGCTGCTCCTAGCTGCCAGATCCCCCTGGTTTGGGAACCAGCAGGTGATTTTTGAACGCAAATGCAGCAATTAGGGCTACACAGCAGATTATAAAGTACATCCAGGAGATTTGAAGCTTCCTCTGTGTCGTTTTAGGACAGCTGGTCAGTGTTGGACGTTTCTGCTTGCGAGTGCCCCCCGCCTCCCGCCAGTCCCCGTTGGGCCTGTTTCTCTGCCTCTCTCTCCGCCTGCCTTGCGGGCTCCTTTCACGCAGGGTGTTTAAGACGAGTTAGCGCCATCTACTGGGCGGATGCCGGCAGGGCGGGCGGGAGGCCGGCCTCCCGGGGCTCGGCAGGGGCGCGCATTCCAAGTCCACAGCTTTATGGGAAGAAAGCGGGCAAGGAATTAGGATCCTGACGCCAACCCCCTTCGGCAGAGATATTCTTCTATGGGGTGTGGGGACCGACCGCCGGTGTGAGCTCGGTGGCTACTGTGCTAACTTCTACAGCGTAAGTTGTCAGGGTGTCAGGAGGAAAACCACCCGCTCTCTCGTCAGTGTTGCCTGAAGAGCCGTCTTGGCGCCACGTGCATCCGAGTCACGGGAGGTGAGCTCCAGGATGCCTGCTCCGAGCACCCCTCTCCCGAATGCACAAGATCACGCTCTCAGAGGGGCCCTGGCATTGCCTGTTAACGCCCCCCGTGGCTCTTATACAGGCTGAAGTCTGAGAGCCCCTACCCTAGTCAGTGGTCCCCAACCCCCGGGCATGGACCAGTACTGGTCCGCAGAGAAAGAATAAATAACTTACATTTTTTTCCGTTTTATTTATATTTAAGTCTGAATGATGTTTTATTTTTTAAAAATGACCAGATTCCCTCTGTTACATCTGTCTAAGACTCCCTCTTGACACTTGTCTTGGTCACGTGATACATTGATCCGTCCCACCCTAAAGGCCGGTCTGTGAAAATATTTTCTGACATTAAACCGGTCCGTGGCCCAGAAAAGGTTGGGGACCACTGCATAGACCAGGGGTCCCCAAACTACGGCCTGCGGGCCGCATGTGGCCCCCTGAGGCCATTTATCCGGCCCCCGCAGCACTTCCGGAAGGGGCACCTCTTTCATTGGTGGTCAGTGAGAGGAGCATAGTTCCCATTGAAATATTGGTCAGTTTGTTGATTTAAATTTACTTGTTCTTTATTTTAAATATTGTATTTGTTCCCATTTTGTTTTTTTACTTAAAAATAAGATATGTGCAGTGTGCATAGGGATTTGTTCATAGTTTTTTTTATAGTCCGGCCCTCCAACGGTCTGAGGGATAGTGAACTGGCCCCCAGTGTAAAAAGTTTGGGGATCCCTGGCATAGATCCTGCCATTATGGAAAAGACTTTCTTTTTTTTTAATCTTTCAGCAAAATCCAGGAGAGCTTGCGTGTTGGGCTCCGGCTGACATAAACCACTTCTGATGTGACCTGGAGCCGGTACATTTTACGAAGTCATAGCTGCCACCTGCGCTCACTCTGTGGTGTGGATTGTGATAACAGACCCAGAGCCTACATCGCAGGTGCTCACACTGGTCACTGCTGCGGCCATCCGGTCTCCCCAGTGCTCCCCCCCCCCAGCCCTGCCCCTGCCCCTCTGGGCAGGTGGGGTAAGGGCCAGTTCATGTCCATCCCGAGGCTCAGGCCACAACCTCGGTCATTCTTCCTGAGCAGGGCTCACTTTAAAGAGAGTCCAGGGTGGTATTGAAAAATATACCGGAACTGGAGGTCATTACCTTCCTGGGTGGCCTCCCTGAGCCTTGGTTTCTCTATCCCTACTGCTAAAGAATTAGACTGTAGTCTCCACCTTCCTGTCCAGGGACCCCCCTGCTTTCCGACCACCTCTCCTCGTGGCCCTTTGGGGTGGCATTCAGGGACCCCCTGCTTTCCGACCACCTCCCCACGTGGCCCTGTGGGGTGGCATTCAGGGACCCCCTGCTTTCCGACCACCTCCCCACGTGGCCCTGTGGGGTGGCATTCAGGGACCCCCTGCTTTCCGACCACCTCCCCACGTGGCCCTGTGGGGTGGCATTCAGGGACCCCCTGCTTTCCGACCACCTCCCCACGTGGCTCTTTGGGGTGGCATTCAGGGACCCCCCTGCTTTCCGACCACCTCCCCATGTGGCCCTTCGCGGTGGCATTCAGGGGGTCTGCGGAGTGCAGAGCCCCCCTTGAACTGCCGACTTCTCTTGTTCGGTTCTTCAGCGCACACTCCCTGTCCCTAAACAGTTACATGCCAATGGAGAGTGTGCAGGTGTCCAATACACGTGGCCTTATTGTTCTGAAGCCTTCGCGCTTTATGTGCCTTAAACCCAGCAGGTCTATTGCTGGGACATTTTCCTAAGGACGCGATGATCACAGGGTGCCCAAGAGTAGCTGTATGACAGCAGGCAGCTTGGCTGATAGTGGGGCTGAGCGTGAGAAACGTCCCCGGGCAGGACTCCGACCGACCTCTGGGGCAGCGGGACCCTGTTCTCTACCGCCGCTGAAGATTCTTCTAGAACTTCATTGTTAAGGACATGAGCTCAGGTCCCTCTTATGTACGGTGAAAAGGGTGATGTATCAACACTTAGGCATCCCGTTAGATCAGATTTTGTTTATAAAAAGATTCGTATGAGTGCCTGGAAAATTTTGTTAGCGGTGAGGGCGCACAGTGACTACATAAGATACAGTGAGTGCAAGTGATTTTTACGTTTTTAGTTTTTCCCTTGTTGGTCTGATCCCCGCTGAAACCCATGGTTGACTGGCCGACAGGAGTGCGGGGAGGGCGGAAGGCCAGGGGCCTTGAGGAGGCCGTGGGTGTCAGGGTGTTTGTGAGCCGTCAGTCAAATGCCGGGGCGGGGTGGGGGGGCGGTTGGGAGTGTAGAGTGGCATTTTGGGAGGCTGTTTAGCATGAGAAAGACCCGGGGGCATTTCTACCAGTTCTGTAGGAAGACAACACCCACCTCCTGGCGTTTCTGGGGAAAGAAGAGACTGTGTCCGGGACAGGGGAAGGCAGGCTGGAAGCCCAGAGATCAGGGGCTTCCCCGACCCCAGGGACAGAACGAACCGCAGCTGGTCCCTCGGAGGGTGAAGCAACCGGAGTGTCACCGCATCAAAGTGTGGTGGGGACCCTGGGCTTGGGGTGCCCTCATCTCCAACCTGAGCAGCGCCCCAATATCCCAGGACTTCCACCATGCTGTATACTCCCCTGTGGGCTCGGCTGGTGGGGCCACCAGAAGGCCAAAGCCATGTCGCCCAGTCCCCTCTGCAACGGGGGGCCTGCCGTGTTCACGGGAAGACCCCGTGGTGGACACGAGGTCATGTTTCCAGCGTTTCCGAGCCGAAGGCTCTTCTGTGCCTGTGATCTTTTGGTCATCAGGACTCTTCTGCCTGGCCCACGTGCCTCAGAGGACCCGCGTGGGGGTTCAGGGGAGACTCTCCCCAACCCTTTCCAGCTCCACCTGAAAATCGGGGATCAGCAAGACTCAGCCTGCGGTCCCAACAGCAGACATCTGATGCCGTCACGTTGGCCCAACCTCCTCCCACATTTCAGGACCCTGTGAGCCTCCAGCATGGGTCCACTCACACTGTCCGTAGAGAGAGTGTCCACTCAGGGACGGGTCACCTCCCCTCGGGATCCCAAGTCCACCTCCATCCTCGGTGACACCAGCCACACTGGGGCCGCCTGGAGCCTGGTCGTGTGATGCTCGTAGGCGAGACCGTCTGTCTCTGGGCCTCCCTTTCTCCACCTGCAACACGAGCAGGTGTCCCAGACCACGGCTCCCAAGGTCACGTGGCTCTCCGGGCCGGGCAGGTGACAGAAGGAAAAGAAAAGGGTTGGTGTGGCAAAGGCAGAGGGAGAGGCCGGGCCTGCGTGTCCTGGCATTTCAACCTCGGACGTACTCCAAGAGACGTGAGATCTCTCAAATTGTAAAATTCCGGCAGGAATGGAGTTCTGTCGGTTTGTTGCTTGTCGCTGTCTGGGCCGCCTGTCTGTGAGCTCTGACCTAGACGTTCTGTCCCTCCTGGTCCCTGTATTCCTTCGGGACGGGCAGGGCAATGCCCGGTGGTGGCGGGGCTGGACACCCAGAAACTCTGGAGGCCCGAAGGTGGCCCCCCCTCTCCCCAGCCACCGGCTGTCACCGACAAGGCACCCTCCGCAGTGGGGATCGCCTGTCTTCCGGGGAGCCCGAGCTAGCATATGAATTTTTGATCGGACTGCCTTTCGAATGAGTTGACTGTCATGAATAATAGGGCAAAGGGCGCCAGCATTGTGTCTTTAACTATAACTGTTCCAATTAATTATGGGTGTAATTAGCATACATTGAGAGCAGGCCTGGAAAAGAATACTTCATGGGTTACAGATGCCCTGGCAGCTGTTACATGAAGGGTGATACCGGGCTGGGGCAGAGATAGTTATTAATAAATTACTCCCATTGTCAGAGAACCTTATTTATACAAATTAGCAGGGGGATACATAATCAACTTTAACTGTATAATTTATAATAATTGATTTCATTTTGACTGACCACTAGTCGCTTACCAAATACCCTCGGAAGAAAAATTGCCCTATTAGGGTAAGTTTAATCCTAAACATAGCTAATGAATCCTATTACTTTAAGGTCATATTTGAAGCTTTTGTTAATTGTCAGAACCATTTTAAATTGATTAGAGTTAAATTAAATC
The DNA here is from genome assembly GCF_036850995.1 of Saccopteryx leptura. Taxonomy (NCBI): domain Eukaryota; kingdom Metazoa; phylum Chordata; class Mammalia; order Chiroptera; family Emballonuridae; genus Saccopteryx; species Saccopteryx leptura. The sequence goes on from NC_089511.1 coordinate 5,508,799, forward strand.
AATGTAATGTTTAGAAAAACAATATTTCTAATGGATGAGGCCAGGCTGACCTCAAATAAACATATTTATCAACCGATTCCCGGTGACGAGAAGGGGAACAGCTGGGCCCATACTTCACATTTGTCTATAATATGGGAAATGTCACCAGGCAATTAGTTATGTCAGGTAATGAATAGGGAGCATGGGGACTCCTTTCTGGCAGCTGGGGTGGGTAGGGGGCAGAATGTTCCAGAGCGGGCTCTCACCTCCTGATGGCTTCCCCTTTCCCCTGCCTCAGCACAGGGCTTCTCAGCATCTCACTTGCCCACTCCCCAGAGCTCACCGGGCCCAGGGGGCCACCCTACACCCACACTTCCCACTCACCCCATCATCACCCCTCGGGTTTTGCTCGGGCATCACTGCCTCCGGGAAGCCTTCCCTGAACACCCCCAGCCTCCATCACATTCCCCAGGTATGGGCTTTCTGGACAACACAGGTACAGGTCCCAGCTATCATTTTACATTCGTGTGACTATCTGATGGCCGTCTGGCTCCCACACCAGGTCGCAAGCTTTGGGGGAGCAGCCCCGTTACTTTCCTCAGGTCTGGGACGGGGGCGGGGGCGCTGGACTGCCCAAGCCTGGCTGGGTGGGAGCCCTTGGTACCTGAGTACAAACGGTTTCAGCCACAGAGTCTGAAATTCCACCAGCGAATCCTCCCGGGAGGAGGTGGGCGGGGCGGTCCTCCCGTGGTTACAGCCCAGCTTCCTCTTCTTTTGGTCAATCGCATCCGTGCCGGAGGGAGGGTCGGTTTTCCAAAGGGGCGGTGAGAACTTAAAGACTCCGTCAAGTAACCTGAATACATAAACCTCGATTTCTAAACTTCCCTCTTCTTCCTCTTCACTGCCTCGCCCACACCCGTTTCCGCGGCAATGTTTATCCAAAGCAAGTGACCAGCATGGAGTGTGGCATGGTATCTGTTCAAATGACCTGCCATCTTCTTTCCCCACCCCCGCTCCTCCTTGGCGGGTTAACTTCTATCGACCTCACCGCCCGGGCAGACCGGCCTCTGTGGAGTTGAGAACAGACGCACTGAGCCGCAGTCACCACTCACCGCGAGCTGAGGGGCGGCGGCGGCGGAAGTGAGCGGAGCTAGACGGGCGCTCCTCAAGCTGGCGCGGGCACAGGGACTGTGTGGGGCGGACGGGGGCTGCTTACAGCGCAGGTTCGGGCCCCGGGGCCGGAGCCAGGGCATGGGATTCTGTGGTCTCGTGCAGTGCTGACGCTGCTGGCCTGGGGACCACACTAGGAGAAAGGAGACGCAGGGGGCAGCAGCTCAGCAGTGGCCACAGTCACCCCACGTGACTCAGATGAGTGGGTCAGCAGAGGTGCTCAGGAGGCCGGCTGCACTGATTGGCCTTCTGCGTTCCCCCCTGTCCCCTCGCCGTGGAGTCCAGCTCTGGCGTGGGAACCGTGCAGAACCCACCTCCTGGTGACTGTAAACTTCGTAGGAACATCGTCCGCTCGGTGCTTGGCGTGTACGGGGAGTGCCTTACATTTTACATTTTTGCCAGGTTGACTGAGGAATAATTTACATACAGTGAAACCACTCTGAAGAGCGCAACGTTCAATGAGAGCTGACAATACGGTTCTGTAACAACTGCAGTCAGGGGTCAGGGTAGAGGACATTCCCTGCAGCCCCCCAAATTCCCCCCTGCTCTGTTGCACTCAGTTCGCTCCCCGAACCCCTACTCTCTTGGGCCACAGCTGATTTGATGTCTGTTCTTACAATTTTGCCTTTTCTCTTTCCTCGACTATCCTACAAATGTAATACAAATGGGTCTGGCTTTTTTTCACTTACCGTGACTATTCATATTGTTGCACACAGGAATGGTTCATTCTTTTGATTGCTAAGCAGTATCCCATCCCATCCATTCATTGGTTAATAGAGTTTTGGGGTTTTTCCAGTTTGGGCCAATAGAAATATGGCTGCCACAAAACACATGCCGACGGGACCTTCTGTGGACGTATGTTTTCATGTCTCTTGGGTCACCGCCTAGCGGTGGAATGGCTGAGTCAGAAGGTAAGGGCACCTGTGACTTTTTTTTCAAAAGACCGGCTAAATGTTTTCCAAGAGACTGTCACGTTCTCACCACCCCCTGGATCCTCCATCGTCTTCACTGTAGCCACGCTGGGAGGAGTGTAGTGACACCCCATGGTGGTTTTCATCGGCGGTTCTTTAAGAACCAATAGTGTTGATCACCTTCTTCCCCGCTTATTGGCCATCCGTCCACCTTCCTTAGTGTCGTTCAGATTCTTATCTTAAAATGGAATTCCTTGTCTTCACATTGAGTTGTGAGAGAGTTCTTTATATATTTTAGATATGAGAATTTTATCTGGTGTTGCTCAACCAACTGTCAAGGAGCCTTGTTAGGCTTTTTTCCCTAATGTCCCCTGTCCCCCGCCCATGACATTTAATACTATGAATATACTGTGTATCTGTTTATGTCTTGTGGCTCTTCAGAGGGACACACTTGAATGTCATATGTAAGATGTTTTTTTAGTCCCCCAAGAATGAATGTTTGCCCCCTTGAGGGCGACATCACCTCCATTGAAAATGCATACCTTCCTCAGCTGTGTTTTGCAAATATTTGCTCTTAATTTGTGGCTTTTTCATTTTCTTAACAATGTCTTTTGAAGAACAGTTTCTAATTTTGAGGGGACCCAATTATTTCTATTATGGGGTAAGCTTTTCATTTTCTATCTAAAAATCATATGTCTAAGCCTAGATAACAAACAGATCTCCCATTTTCTTCTAGAAGTTTTATCTTCTTACCTAAATCATTTAGGTTTATAACCCATTTCTAGTTATTTTCTTTCTGCATATCATACAAAATAAGAGTTGAGGTTTTGTCTCTTTTGAAGTGAATGCCCAACTTTCTAGCACCTTATTGAAAATATCATTTCCCCATTCAATTACCTGGGCACTTGGCAAAAATAAAAATCGATCCTCGGGTGTGGGTCTATTTCTGGACTCTTTGTTCTGTTCCATTGATCTATCTGACTGTCATGATGCAAATACCACCCCATCGTGGTTACAGTGGATAGATTTCATCCTCAGTCTGTGATTAGTATGATTCCTCCATAATTTGCTCTTCTTTTTCAACAGTGTTTAGGCTGTTCTAGGTCCTTCGTTTTCCATACAAATTTAGCGTGCTTAGACTCAGCTTGACGATTCCCACAGAAAAGCCCGTTGGAGTTTCGATTGGAACTGAATTGACTGTCTAAGGATAGCTGAGGAGGACCGCCCTTGTAACAACATCGAGTCTTCTGAGCTATGGACATGGTCTGTCTCTGCAATTATTTTGGGTTATACACTTTTTTTTTTCCTTTCAACAATTTTTTTTTTTTTTTTTATCGTTTTCAGCATGTAAATCCTGCACATATATAGCTAGGGTTATCTGTAACTATTTTGTATTTTTTTGATGCTATTGTTAATGGCATTTTCAAGTTTTAATTTCCAGTTTTGTTTATTTCCAGCACATAGAAATAGAATTGATTTTCCCATATCAATCTGGCATCCTGTGACTGTGCTAAACTCACGCATTAGTTCTAATCACCTTTCGGTAGATACTATGGTGGAAAGAAATCTAGGGTAGATTTTTTTCTTAAGTAGATGACTGCAGTGACTGTGAACAAAGACCATTTCTTTTTTATTTATTCATTTCCAATATATATATTTCTTATTTCTATTATTTTCCTTATATCTATTGTATTCCTTGTTACACTGGCTAGGACCTCCAGTTCAGTGACATTGGTGGCTCATGTCCTTACTCATCTATGATTCGAAATATATTTTAATCTTTATTTATTGTTTGTTTGTTTTAATCTTTTACCAACACCATCTGGGCATTTATGAAAGGGTGATAGTAGTGCTAGAGTGTGTGTGTGTTCACACACACCCATAAACCATCAGTCCGGGCCAGTGAGGGGAGGGGTAACGTTATTTTGAAGAAGACAGCACAACCACTGTCACGGGCTGTTAGTTTAGGAGTATGTGCTCTGAAAAAATGTCAGAAAACTGCTGGAAAAAGATTCACTGTTGTTATCAAGTTGTGTGTTCCCAAAACACAAGGCACACCATCTCTTGAAACAATTAGTCTTGATTTATGCCAGGTTTTTGTTTTGTTTTTGTATTTTTCTGAAGTTGGAAACGGGGAGGCAGTCAGACAGACTCCCGCATGCGCCCGACCGGGATCCACCCAGTATGCCCACCAGGGGGTGATGCTCTGCCCATCTGGGGCATCGCTCTGTTGCAACCAGAGCCACTCTAGCGCTTGAGGCAGAGGCCACAGAGCCATCCTCAGCGCCCGGGCCAACTTTGCTCCAATGGAGTCTTGGCTGCAGGAGGGGAAGAGAGAGACAGAGAGGAAGGAGAGGGGGAGGGGTGGAGAAGCAGATGGGCGCTTCTCCTGTGTGCCCTGGCCGGGAATCGAACCCGGGACTCCTGCATGCCAGGCTGACGCTCTACCACTGAGCCAACAGGCCAGGGCCCATGCCAGGTTTTAATTGTATGTGGACTTTAGGATGCTGTTCCCTCCAAGAGTCCCTTTCTGGGCCCTGGCAGCCGGGGGGGGGGGGGATAGGCTGGTAACAGCCCAACAGCCCCCAGCTGCCCCTTCTCTGGAGAACTGCCCTCAGCTGTTGGGAGGTACTATGTGACCTGGAACTCCAACCCCAGCCTGCAGCCACTGCCTGGCTGGCCAGGGGGGACAAGAGCCTCTGGCTTCCAGGGTGACAGCCGCCGTGTGATTTACGCTCCGGAGCTCCCGACCTTCGACCTTCGCGGTGGCTCAGGTCAGACTGGACTGGACTGAGGCGACCTCCTTGCCCTGCACTTTCTCCTCTTGTATCTTGTCCAATCCCCTCCCTTCCGGGCTCCTTCCTGATGAGAACCCTTCCGGTTAACCACGTGCTTCTAAATCCTTGTCTCACTGGGCTCCCTGAGAACCTGCCCTGGTCCCAGGAGTGGTCCTAGGAAACAGAGACAAGGGGTGGGACCCTAAAGTCGCTAGTGGGTTAGAATGACGACCCCGTCACCGGTGCCAGCGGCGAATCGCCCGAGGCTTGAGCAGTTGCTGAGACTTCCACCTGTGGTACACCTGTGGCGTGGCGTGCAGGTGGGAGGGGCGCTGCCTTATGCAGGAGCTCTGATGCTTGGGAGCTATGGGCAAAAGAGGATTTAGAAAGTCTGTGGAACGGGGTGCTTCACAAAGAAGGAAAGGCAGGCTCAGGTGACACAAGCCAAGAGAGCTGGAGTCCCCCGGCAGCAGCCCAGAGCCCCTCGCCTCCTGCAGCTGCGGGCAGACAGAGCTGACCACTGGGAAGAGAAATCTCAATGCTGAGCCCGGACCCTGCTGAGGAAAGCGTAGGACTCTGACACCTGGGACGCAGTCATCTGGGAACATGCTACCCCGAGGCCTTCGACTCCCCTGGGTCTGCAGAGGCAGCCCCGCACCCCCTTGTGAGAACACGATCCCAGCGGCCTCCCGCGAGGCTTGTAAGACGGGGTGGGTCCCCCCTGGGATCTCAGGCGTGACCGACCACAGACGGTGGGTCCTCGCCTTCCCCAGCGAAAGAGGTATCATCGTGTCGGGGCTAGAAATATAACTTCAGCTCACTTCACCTACTAGTTTGGATGTGACACAATTCTTAATGAGTTGTTTTACTGTTGGGAGGGATTTCAAATTCTGTCTGTAACAAGCAGACACTGTTATTTTTATGTTACCTGATTTTGAAACCACATCGTTACGATTCACGTCAAATATATACAACACGCAGGCTATTCTAATCCTCTTCTAGATTTATCTGTTGTAGTGAACTTCTTAATCCCATGGAATTTGTTTTTATTTGTGATGTGAGGTAGGGATCTGACTTTTTCTTTTTTTTCCTCCCCAAGTAGAGAGACAGCTGTGACAATCTTATGTACCTACTGGAAAAATCTGCCACGTCCCTGATTTTCTCTACATCCATGTTTCTGGACTTTCTTTGGTTTCTTGACCCAATCCTATCCATCCCACATGTTTAAAAAGACCTTAGGATCTGTCTTAATATTTGGTAGAACGAGTGCCCAAACAATTATTCTTCTCCAAATATTTCTGGCCATTCTCTTGCATTTCCCCCTTTCCAAGGAAATGTAGCTTTGGCTTGTTCAGTTCCGCAAAAACACCTGTCGGGACAGAGGTTGGGACGGTGGTGAATTTACAGTGGAACTTGAGGAGGTGGGACACTTTCCAACACCGAGCGGTTTCGGCCGGGGTCGACATTTATTCAGGTCTCTTATGGTCCCCCCCCACCCCCGCCAAGGTTTATAGATTTCTTCTCAGGGGTCCTGAACATTTCTGGGTGGGTTTATCCCCAGCCGCTGTCCACCTTTCGTTTTCACTGTGAGCAAGGAGCCTGGAAGGTTTCTGGGATTGTGCTTCTGCGGGGCTGGGCGTCCTCGGGCTGGGAAGGAAGGAAGGGAGTGGAGGAAGGCTCCCAGCTTCTCCGAGAAGGTGCGGGCAGCTCCACGTGGCAGCTCGGAAGTGGCGCTGACCGCCGAGGTGGGCTCGCTTTCTTTAGCGGGCGCTGCTTGGTTGGGCTTTGACCCCAAATGCCGCTGCAGCCGCCTGTCTGGGGCACAGGGGGGCAGGTGGGCTCCATCGCCGAATAAAGACCGACGGGGACACAGTTATCATACTAATTTCTGTGCCCTGGATTTGTGTCCTCCGAGCACAGGTTGCGTAGGGTCTTCCTTCCCCAGTAGCTCTGGCTCCGGGGGTTTTCAGCGTGGTCTCTTCCCAACCCCGTCCCGTCTTCCAAGCATCGTGGACAGGTCCTTGTGGTTCTCTTTTAAGTATGGCTTCCCTTTCCTGGGAACCGGGGTAGGACAGCGAGGAGAGAGGAGCACCCGGGTTGTCCCCGCCAGCCCCTGAATTTGTGTCTGTTTCTCTTAAGTCACAGAGGATCATATCCTGGTCCCAGGGTGACGTGTGGGCCGGCAGAGCGGGGAAAGTTGGAGATCCAGAGAAGAGGTGCTAACTGATGCAGGGTGGTCCCTGGGGGAGCACGAGGGGTTGGGCTCAGAGGCCGCCAGTGGGCACGGCGTCAGCCGGGCAGCCCGGGTCGAGAGCAGGCCCCGGGCGGCGGTGCGTGCACAGGGCTGGCTGTGAGCACCAACCGTGTGCTTGCTTGGTCCTTCTGTGTCCTCGTGATGACAGGATGTGAGGCTGTCATGGGGGGAGAGAGTGGGAGAGGGTTGAAGGTGAGGAGCCAAGGGGCCCAGGAGAGGGGTGAACGTTTGAGATCAGCCCCCTGCAGAGCGTGGGAGGGAGCTGTCAGGAGCTAGCTTCCTGCCTCAGACAGGGGGCCAGCCCCCAGGGGCCGCCCTGGCTCGGTCCTCGGCCACTCTGCGCAGGGTGCTCCTTTCGAAGCTGGAGAATTTGGGCAGGCTTTGGTTAACCCTTCCCACCTGTGCTTCTCTTTACAGACCCAGGTGGACCAGGACTCAGAAGGCCTGGGTTCGAGACCTCACACCACCACTGGGAAGCTTTGGAAGCTGCGGGGCACCACCCCCTCCTCCCCGCGGGCTCTCCTGCTCTCCTGGTCAAAGGTAAAGGCGACATCGACCTCACGGGGTGGCTGTGAACAACACAGGGCGTGGCGTGACATGTTCGAAAACGCGGGGACACTGCAGTGGACTGGGTTGTAATGGTCCTCACGGCTGCAGCATCCCTTTCAACCAGAGGAAAACAGAGCTGAGGTCCAGTCTGGTGGAGAAGGGGACACTGCAACGGGTGATGATGTCACCCTCTGGCTAACCGGTGACACTGACCCTCATTCCCACCCCTCTTTGAGGCCCTTGTCCGCAATTTATGGTGTCCCCTTAATTTCTTGGATAAAGCATCCAATTTTCTGTCTTCCCACCTCTCATAGATAAGAGTCTGATATTTGTCGTCACCATCTTAGGGACAGTTTCATAGACAGTGGGTCTCGAAGGGACACAGGGGTCGTCCTCCTGGACGCTCTAATGACTCTCTCATCCCTGGCAGCCGGCTTCCACATGAGAGCCCCCCAGGACCGGCTCCCTGGGAAGGTACCCTGCTCAGGTTGACCCCGAGCCGAAGACCACGCCTTGCACATGGCATTTCAGTTGGGGCCGAGGGGGTCCTCTCCGCCAGACAGCCGCAGACCCTGCTTGCCCCCAGTCGGGCAGGTGCCTGTGGGGGGCACCCAGGGTGCCCCTATGTGCCCACTGGACAGGCTCTATCCAGCTGAGCTGTGGTCACAGGGCCTTACCTACTTGGGGCCTCACTAGCCTTCCCCATAGAACCGTCTCCTCTCCGTTGTTTTACATCGGTAGACAGCTCTCGGTGGGGCTTCCCACGTCTGCCCGCGTGCGTGGTCATCGCTGGCTGAGTCCGCACCTCACTTCCAGAACACAGAAGCCATTCAAAGAGGCATCGGTGTGACTCGTGGGGAGATGGGGTTGTAGATGACACGCCCCCGGGCTTGTAGATGACACGCCCCCGGGCTTTCTGCCACCGGCTGCGAGCCCGCCCGCGTGCCTCTCGCTAACATTCCGACGGGAAGCCGCGTCTTCGGCAGCGCGGGGGACCCGAGGCCAGCACGGGGCAAGTTGGAGAACTTCCTCCAAATTCTTCTCCCCCCCCCTTTTTAATCCTCTCCATCCCCAGAAAAACGTGTGGTTTTATATGCTTTTCTCGGCATGTATTAAACAAATTGCACAGCTGAATAGCTTTTCTTAAAACCTGGACATTCACCAAGAAGAAGTTTGCCAGCACAGACAATGCGGCTTTCTTCTTTGAACAATGGCGTGACGGACTGGCACATTTGAAATGCAGCCGTGGGTTTTTTTTTTAAAATTTTTTTTTTTTATTCCACTGTTCATCCTTCAAGCTGATAAACAGCAACAATGGGAAACAGCTGGGACAGGAAAACAGGCGAGTTTGTATTTTCAAAGCGAGCGAGAAAGAAACCCGTCAGCGCCGGCCAGATCCCGTCTGCCGCCGCAGGGCCAGCCGGCTTTCGGGGAGGGGGGAAAATACTATACATATTTCTAATCAAACATTACATATTTATTAATGTGCAGCTGGTGCATTGTATTCCGAGGGCTGGTGGGGGGCGGAGTGTGCCCCCCACCCCACCCTCACGACACCCCCCCCAAACACACACGCCCGCCTTGTTCCTCTTAAGTGTCTTGTGTAGCAGGCTGGTGCTGTCTCCTTCCTGAGGTTGCTTTACCAGACTCTGGAGCCCCGCACGTTGAACAGGACTCATGGAGACAACGGTGCTCTGAGCGGTTGGGGTCTCCAAGACCCCGTTTCTGTTCCAGGCGGGAGCAGGTCGGGTGGACAGTGGAGGTATATTACGGCAGGTGCAGTTGGGGTGCTGTCTATGGGCAAGCCGGTCCCTTTGCTGGACCCCGCCCTGCCCCGCCCCACCCCACCCCACCGCACCCCACCCCACACTCTGGGATCCCTTCTGTGAAAGTCACGCCCCCTGCCCACATGTCCCTGTCCTTCCTAATCACGGGAGCAAATTTATTTTGATGCCTATCGAGATGAAACTCGCCGAGCTTTTCATTGGGAGCAGGGGTTGCATCTGTTCATTAGGTGGGGAGGCTCACCTTGTCAATTTCCACTGAGCGCCGGCTCCGCCGGTCACTTTATCACCATTTGTCAGCAGCCCCGACAGGGTTTACTCAGCTCTGATTCCTCCTGGGCCCCGCTGTCATAACTCCATTGGCTTTATGGTTGCGGCCGAGATCTCCCCGGTGTAACAGTCTAATAGATCTACTTTGCCTTAATCTTGGTAATACGCTAGGTGTGAGAGCACGCGGAAGGGAGGCCGCCGCACCGGACAGCGAACGTGCCCCGCTCCTGCAACAGCCCGGCTCGCCCTGCCCGAAACCACGTCCTCACCCATCTCTGCAAATCCCCTGAGACCCAGTCAGGGAGGAAATCGGTCTCTTAGAGCTTGGAGAAATGGGAGCTGAGAATTCAGCCTCCCTCTGGTCTTCTGGCCCCAGAAGAATTCAGTAGGGGAAGGGAAAACGGTTCTGAGTGGGGTGTTGGGAGCCCTTGGCTGCTGGGGCCCAGTTGTGGCTTCAGTCTTACCATCTCTGTTTACTGAGGGGGCGTGAGTAGGATGTGCAGGTTCTCACACTCAGATTCATGCTGGGGCCAGGCAGCGACAGAGATGAGCGAGTGGGCTGGGTGGGGACTGTGGCAAATTGGAGGACACCATGCCCCACTCACCTGTAGCCCAATGCTGCCATGACTAAATGCAGGTCTGCAGCCCCAGAGGGCTGGGTTTTGGGAGAGAAACCAGAATTCTGAATTTTTATGTCAACTGTTTTAATTGTCAGTGTTGGCACTGAATGAGGAACATTAAAAAAACAAACAAACCCATTCTGTTGATAACATAAGATGTTGGTTGGCTTTGATCAGTTATGATGGTGATGATGATTAATGACAGTGAATAGCCTGGAGTGTTGGGCACGGCCCAGGGATGGTTTTGGGCAGGTTGCAGCCTCACCACGATGCTACAGGACAGCCGCTGATGTAATCCTGGTGTACCGGTGAGGGTGTGGAGGCGCAGGAAGTGACCTGCCCAAGGTCACTTTCCTCGTTGTTCAGCCGATAGGGCCACTTACCTCCGAGGACTTGGGCCGGAGTGGGGATGAGGTTTGTGTCTCAAGGTAGAGGTCCTCCCAAAGGCCGGCTTATTTCCATGTTCCATTTGGGGAAAAAAGCTAAGCTGTTTCTTTTTCATTCTAAATCACCCGTTTTCTGAAAATTTCCACTTGTATGGTGAAAATCTCAGGGTTCCTTGAGGTTTCGGGAAATGACCACGTTAATGTCTGAGTGGCGGGGGCAGAAGCGAGTGACTTGGCTTGGGGTTTCCTGACTCTCTGGGGGTGCCCTGTCACTCAGAGCCGGCGCTGGGCCATGGGCTCACTGGACTGGGGGAAGCTCCTGGCCCCTGGGCCTCCGGACAGGACATTGACCTGGAACTTTGATCCTTAATAAATATTTGTGGGATAAAAGTTTGATGAATTAAAACTTTGAATGTAGGATATTTGAACATGGATTTTTCTTTTTCTTACTTTTTGGCCACTAACTGCTTAAATTGTTTCCTATCATTGTCTTTGGTTGTCATTTTTTGCACGTATACTCAAAGACCAGCATACACCTGTGCACACACTTACCTGTGGTTCAACACACACCTGAGCATGTGCATTGCTTCGAAGTGACGGATCACATACACATTTACATGGGGCCCAGCACATGTGTGAACGCATATACACACATGTGGTTCAATGTACAGGTGTGCACACGCAGATGTACACACGCAGATGTACACACTTACGTGTGGTTCATCATACCTGTGTACATGCTTGGAGGGGCTTAGATATACCTGTGAAATGAGGGTGTCTCACTGTATCTGAGTGATCCCAAATCCTGCTGAGATCTGAAGTGATAATTCTCTTGCACTGGCACAGGGGGGGGGGGGGAGTGTTTCCCGTTGGGGATGGCTCCCGTTTCTTACCTGAACCGGGACAGGTGGCCGCCCCAGCAAATGTTTGGTGTTGGCTGACACCCCATGTTCCCTGCAGGTGGAGGGTGATGGTCACTGGTCAGTGTAACAGTCCCCGGAGAACCCCTCGGCCAGGCAGTTCTGTCCCACGAGGCCACTAGGGAAGCGCTGACCCAGCCTTGCAGGTGGGCGGATGGGAGAGAAGGGATTTTCTGGGGTGTGATGTGTGGTGTGACCAGACAGTGCGTGTTCTTGGTGCGCACGCCTGTGTGTGCATGCAGTGGGTGCCCGCAGAGGCGGCCTGGGCAGGAAGGCTCCGGGTCTCCGGTACCTGTCCAGGTGCAATGTGCCCTCTGCCGGCCTGGCCAGGGAACAGCAGCAGCATCGTGCTGACCAGGTCCACAGGGTTCCTGTGAGCCCCACCTCAGCAGGCAGACTGGAGGTCCGCCTTGTCTTCCTGGAGGAAGCGGGGTGGTCAGAGCCTCGTGGGCCGGGGGCCACTCACCTTTCACCTGGCTTGCACTTAATTTCAGAGATGTTGTGGAGTCCCTGTCCTTTTGTAAAGAAGTGACAGATATTCAGGCAGGTGGCAGGAGATGTGGTTAGACTGGGCGTGGAAGCTGGTGGGTGGGGGGCAGGAGGGCTCCTGTCCATCTAAACCTGCTTCAAACGCAGGGATGGAGAAGTGGAAGGCGGCGTGGAGGGGGCGGGGGGGGGGGGAGAATGGTCAGGAGGGATAATAACCAAGGATAACACTTGTCAATGGTGCAGCCCGAGCCCTCACTGTGTACCCACTTCTGTACCAGGTGCTTTTTGTAGATAATCTCCAATCTCTGTCGGTCTGTATCTTCAGTCTCCAGCTCCATTTCCCAGGTGATGTAACTGAGGCCCAAAAATGCTAAATCAACTCTTGCAAACACACGGGGGGGGGGGGGGGGGGGCTGAGGTGTCCGTGTTTGAACCCCAGCCCCGCCTCTCTCCCCCTGTTTCTCCTTCTTAAGTCTGGAGGGAAAGAAAACTTAGTCGCTGGTGGGTCCTGCTCAGGACCCCGCCGGCCAGGGCTGTTCCCCGCTCTCTTCGGAGAAGCCCAGCCCAGCCCAGCCCTTTGCAACTCTGTCATTTCTGGGAGGAGCGGCGCTGGGAGCAGCCTCTGCCTGCTGTCCTGCGTTCAAGGTTATCCAGATAGCACGCCGCCTCATTTGCATGGCGGCGCGATGCGGGGGCGCACCGATAAGGTCTGCGGGGCCCACGTTGCGGGTTGTACTCGCATTATCGCGGGCTTCCTTAAGCTGGGATGAATATGTAAATCTCTCGCCACGGCCTGCCTGCCCATTCGGAGGTAGTGGGGGCCGCCTCCCGTCCGCCCTGGCAATTCCGAGGGTAAAATTGATTAATATTTGTTTTCAAAATGACAAGCGGTGATGTATGGGCCCTTTTACAACTTAAATTAATACTTTAAAGAGATGAATGGTCTCTATAGAGGGTGTTAAAGTTCAAGCCCAGGGAATTTGCATATTTATATTGCAGTCAACTGATAGTAATTGTGGGAACGGTCTGTAATGCTGTTCGTTTGTCATTTTCAGCGGGGTGCGCTCCAGCCCAGGACCTCATTAACTCCGGAGCCTCAGCCCCCACCTTCCCTCTGGACACGAGCAGACGGCTGTGGGCACTCAGGGCCTGTGTCCAGGCCACAGTCCCACCCTGGTCCCCAGGAGGCTGGATCCCCTCAAGTCCAGGCACCTGTTTTTTTTTTGGGGGGGGGGAAGGGGGACAAAGATATACCAGGCAGGGGTGAAGGCAGGTGCCTTGACTCTATAGACCCCGTCTCCTGTTGGTCTAAATCCCTCCCCAGTGTTCTGGAATCTGAGCCCTTCTTACTATCTGCGAGACACCCCAGCCACCTCCCCCTCTCGCCCGTTCTTAGGGCAGGTCCTCCCAGAGCTCATCTGAGGCCGGGTTTGAAGGGACTGGCTGCTTTGGGAGGTGATGCCAGGAAGCACTTAGAGGCACGTCATCAGGCAGGTGATCTCTGTGGGAACCTGGGGCAATGCTGTGGGCACACAGAGTCACAGGTGTTACTGCTGGGCCAGAGGGCCCGGACTAGAGTGGTGCATGGAGGGGTAAGGCTGGGGACCCCCACCTGGCCTCTCTGCTTCTGCCCTGGCCTCCCCAACCCCCACACCCAACCATCCTCCACTCAGCAGCTAGGCCCATGCTTTTGAAACCTCAGTCAGGCCAGGTCATTTCTCTGCTCCAAACCCTTCCCTGCTTTTTTGCTTTTCTCTTTGGAGTAAAAACCAAACTTCTTGCCATGACCAACAAGACCCTGCTCCCCTGTCCCCCTTTCCCCTCTGACCTGCCTCCCAGTCTCTTCCCCCTTCCTCTAGCCTCCTGCTGTTTGGAGAAGTCTCCAATCATGTCTCTGCCTCAGGGCCTTTGCATGCACTGTAGTCGTTCCCTGAAATCTCTCTCCACCCCTAATGCCCTGGGCATTATTCAGTCCCTCACCTCCTTTCGCTCCTTAGTCAAAAGTCCCCTTCTTGGTGAGGCTTTCCCTGTCCCACCTCCTTGCCAGCCCCCTCCCCACGCCCTGGACCTGTATTTCATACGCCTCTTCCTGCTTTGCTTCCTCCCTGCAGCCCGACTCACCACCTGGCATATGATGTACTCATTTATCTTGCTTGTGGGTCGTCTCTCCCTCTGGGAGGGGCGCTCCATGAGGTCAGGGACTTGTCTGGCACTGCCACCGCCCAGTACCCAGAGCAGCCACTGGGTGTAGTAGACACTCCATACATCTGTATTGAATGAATGAATGGATGAAAGAGTGAATGAAGGGAGGTGGGCCCAGCCGTGGCCGGGTGGTGGTCACACTGCCCAGGCGGGATGGCCAGGGTCAGGCCAGGCAGGCAGGACTGGCCTCGGGAGTGAGTGACGTGTGCGGGGCCCCATGCTTGTCAGGGCTCGTGCTTGGTTTAATGCCCTGCTGTCACTTTCTTGAAATTTTTAATCATCTTGGAATAAGGGACTCTGCATTTTTGTTTTGCACGGGGTCCCACAAACTGTACAGCCAGGGTTAGCAGAGGTCAAGCCATTCTACAGCTGTGCTAAGCACGGGGTCTGGCCAGGGGCTTTGCCGGGAGTTTGCAGGTAGCACTGCCTCTAGGGTTGGCGGTCTGCCTCTGAGAGGCTTTTGGGGGGACAGAGAAGCCCTCTATGCAGTAAAACAGTTTTTTATTTCTCACGCACACGCGCCTCCCACAAGGCCAGGCCTGCCGACGTGCACAGGTGGACAGACCCAGGGGCGGGCACACTGCTCGGTGGCTTACTTGCAAGGTCAGCTGCAGTGTTCTGTCCCCCCCTGTATCCCGGGCCATGTGACCTTGCAGCTCCTCCCCTCACACAGTGAGTCTGTTTCTTCCCTCGCCCCTTCGGACTTGTGAGTTGCTTTGGCCTTTAGGACACGGTGGACGTGACCTGTGCCCGTTCTGAGCAGCTGCCCTTGGATTTTTGTCCCCATGTGAGAGGAAGCCTGAGCCCGTGTGTTAGAGGGTGAGAGACCCCGTGGAGCAGAGGAGAGTCAGCCGAGCTGTGGTCACTGAGGTCCTGAGAGGGGGCCCAGGTGGGATGCCCACAGACGCCGCAGTGAGCCCTGCTTGACCGACCGGTTGAGAGCAGAACCGCCCGTTTGACCTGTACAGTGTGACCAATAACACGTAGTTGTTAGACAAACCACTGAATTTTAAGGTAGTTTGTTGTAAATCATTATTTTGGCGTTAGACAATCAATGCAGGACTTGGACTTGGCTAGACCATCGCTTGCGCAGAGCGGATGGCGTACCTCTGTACATCCACACGCACCATCCCAGACCCCCAGTGGGCTGTGCAGGCAGAGCAAGGGGCAGGAGGAGGGGAGGGGGCTGGATCACACCCTGTACTTGCTGGGCGGGGGGTGGGGGCTGGGAATGAATGAACCCAAGGGAGGGTTTGTGTCACTTTGGAGGGGGATAAGGCAGGGGATGAACATCTCTCCCTTTTCAGTTCACGGAGGGAAAGTCAAGTTTGAAAAAATTGGTGAGATTGGGGAGAGAAGGAGGCAGAGTGGGGCGGGACTGTAACTCAGGGCAGTTTCGTGGAGGGAGGAGAGGCTGTGACACGTGACAAGGTCAGAGCTGGTGGCCACACTCCTGAGCACCCGTTCAGGCCAATTTAGACAGGATGAGCCAATCCTCAAAGGATTGAGAGGCTTTTGGGGGGACATGGGCAGTAACAAAGCCTCATGTCACCAATCAGATGGTGGATACCACACACACATAAACATAAACACAAACAGGAACAGGACAGAAGATAGAGGGCAGTTTTTATTTAAAAGTACTTTTTCAGGGAAACACTCTTGCAGCCTGCATGAAGTTACCAGAATCGTCCAGTGGATGCCTGCTTCTTGTCACTGTCTTCACCTGTGGCTAGCGTTGTGTCCCATTTGTGTTATTTCTCTCTGTGTGTGAGTGTTTCTATGATTATCGTTGCCCCTGTTGAGAGAAAGTATAGGTGTCATGACCCTTCACACACCTACATATTTCAGAGAGTATCTATAGCAACACCCTCCCTTACATATCCAAGTGTAGTCATCAGATTGAAGAAAGTTAACTCTGCTGACACAACACTGTTATTTAATATACAGTCTATATTCAAAGCCCTGGCTGATGAATTTTTTTCAGAAATGGTGGCTGTCACTTCCTAGGCCAGAGTATTTGCCTGCAGGGGTGAGACTCCCCTGAGCTCTGTCTAGCACAGTGACCAGCAACTTCCGAGACGGTGGCTGCTTTACGTCTGCGGTCTTTTTATAACTATTAAAAGCAGAGTCACCTCTTCCTTCCTGTCTCCTTCCCCCCATGACAACCTGCAATGAAGGGCAGCACGTCTAAGCAGTCAATCTTGGCCACGGAGATTGTGGGCTCGCTTGTTACTGCAGCAGAACCTGGTTTATCCTGACTGATACACTGCTGCGTGAATAGAGGGCGTCATCGCCGTCACTACTGTTCTCAATGCCATCCCTATCATTCCTTGCGCCCATCTCGCGCCAAGCCTTCCTACTACGCTGTGATGATCTGGTGGGTCCTGGCCCCCTCTTACCATCCCTGGCCGTGAGTTTCTCAAGCACGGGCTCCCTCTCTTTCCGTCTCTGGGATCCTACAATCCCAGCTCGGGGCCAGCCACAGACTCGGTGCTCAGTGCGTAGTGAGCGGTTGTGTAGATGTCACTCGAGGCATCTGAGTTATAAGTCTCTTTGAACCGCGTGGCTTCGATGTCAGCGTTTTAAATTGCACGAACGGCACTGTGGCAACAGGCATAAAAATAACAGGCAAAACAAAATATCATGTGCCGTGCCCCTGAATTTCGGGGCACGCCCGCGCTCGCTCTTCCTGTCCTCACGGATGTACGGTTTCCGCAGTGACGCTGTCAGCCAGATAGAATTTTGTCCCCTGCACTTCCCCCCAACACCTAGAATACCACCCGGAGGTCACGTTTCCGAAGAACCCGTGAGACCTTTCTTTAGAGGTTGCAGGTATTTGATGAGGTGGATGGACCTCCGTGGCTCCGAGGGGCTTTAGTTTTTTCTTTTCTTTTCTGGGGGACATTCACACATTTCCCAGTTCTTGGGAGTGTTTAGGTTAAATTACTTATTTTACAGAAAAAGGGATCATTTTATACGTACTGACCTGTGTTTTGCAGATGATCTGACCTTTCCAGACCCTTTTTTTGGGTCTTTGAGAATGATCTAGAAGGTGGCAACTGTTACCCCCAGTGCTGTGGCCACCTAGAGTGGTCAGGATGCTCCCGCTGAAGTCCGAAGGTGGTGAGGGGTCCCGGGGTTGCAGTCAGATGAAAACCCCAGAGGGCTGAGCCTTCCCAGGCGAACAGCGAGACAGACACGGAGCTGTAGTCAGATTCAAGTCCTCCTTCTCCGGGGTCGGCCCCCTGGAGGGCTGCCCTTCCTCCTGCCCTTGACCTGGCGTGGGAGAAGGCCCCCAGAGGCCTGTTTACGGAACACTATCTGCTAGACACTTTCATCGCATGATCTTATGTGGTCCTCATTCCACCTCTGACTTATCCCCAATTTGCAAATAATGGAATCTAGGCTCAGAGAGGTTAAATAAATAATCCACCTGGGATCACACCGTTAGGACAGGAGGCTAAGCCAGTTACACAAAGACAAATACTGGATGATTCCACTCCCCGGCGACTTCCAGCATATCAAAATTATAGAGACGGAGGTAGACAGTGGTGTTGGGCTCCCAGTCCACTGAGCCAATCAGTGTTCTTTGTCACGTGGGCCAGTTTGCCTTGGGTTCTGTGACACAGCCCACACCATCCTCACTAACCCAGCATCATGCTTGGTGTCCCTTCCTCCCTCTGTCCACCTGCTCATTGTCTCCTCAGCGTCTCCCTGCCTCGCCTTGCTCCTCTCCGTCCCCTGGTTCTTCACCATAGTTCAAGCTTTCAATCTATTTCTTCCTCATGGTCACAGAAAGCGGGGGAGGCGACAAGGGAAGACCGTTTGATTACAGGGGACCTGAGAACTGAGGATCTGACCCTGGCAACCCCAGGAACGTGCAAAGCCTACATAGCTGACCCATTTCTCTCCATGGGATCCCAGGGATGGCTCTGCCATTGGTCTGCCTGTTTCAGAGCAGAGAAAAGCTGACGCAGAGAGGGTGAGTAACCTGTTCTAGGTCACACAGCTAGGAAGTGGCAGCATCGGGATTAGAATCTGGGACTTTTGGCTTTATATTTGACTCACAAAAAAACCCCTCATACTGTCGGGAAGGGGAAGACCTTCTCTCAAGCTTCCAAATATGCAGATGAGGAAACCTGAGGCCCAATGAGGAAGAGGCAGGGTCCTGGTCTCCCAGCAGAGTGGGGTAAGTGCTGCCCAGGTGCCCTATCAGGGGAAGGGGGAGGGGCTTGGCAGAAGTATAAACAACAGGTTTTGAAAGAAACATTCTAAAACAATGAAACCTTGTAGCCTGGCATCCCATGAAAGCCGGGCCACCTTCCCTTGCCACAGGTGCAGGCTGCCCCAGAGCCCCCACACCCCGTCCCCACCATTGCCCCGTCTCTACATAGTTCCCACCTGCCAGCATGTCCTGATTCCTCGGCTCTGGCCCTCATCTAGTGACTCTGCTGGGAGGGATGAGGGTTGGGCTCACAGTCACGCCACCTGCGCTCACCATAGCCTTCCATTTTCGGTCTTCAGCACGACCAGTGGACCAGTGCTCACCTCTCTAACTTTGGGGACCCTACCACCCCCTCTGTCTGTTACTTCCCGTCGTGCCAGGCCCCTCCTGCAGCTCCAAATGTGTCAGATGAGGCTCCGCAGGCTCTTGGGTCCCTGCAGCTCCACGGCCCCCTTTCCTGATGTCCAAGCACGTGCCTGGGGGTGTGTGTGTGGGGGGGAGACTGGCTGGTGACGTTCTTTTTTCCATCCTTTGTTGCTCATGCGTTCTGTCCCCCAACGCAGGCTCTGCCGCGGTCCCCTGCAAGGGGCGGGGGTGTTAGCCCGGCCAGAAGTCCTGTAGGCCGACGAGGACATTCAACTTCTTGGGGGCCCACTTCCCAGCCTTCTGATGTCACCTTCCCATCTTCCCAATCAGCACTTTGAAAAAGAAATGACAGCCTCCAGGGGCCTTTCTCTTATTAAGAAATTATCTGGTGTCATTATATGTCATTAGAAAAAGAAAGAAGCAGAAAGCACGTGCAGATGGACGGGCATTGGGCCAGTGTCAGCAGCCCGGCCCGAGCATGCTCTCTGAGTTTGCAATCACCACCCCCACTTTTTACCTTTAAAACAGGAACAATGGGGCCTTTTGTGGGGGGGGTGTCGCTTCTGCGGGGGCCCTCTGAGTCACTGCATATTTTTATACGTTCAGTCATATACAGTGTGAGTCATTCTGCAGCTTGGGGGTATTTTGGGACTTGTGCTGTTTTACTTACAATTGCAGAAAAGATCAAATATTACAGAGGTGATAAAAACCCCCAGCAGATTCATATGACCCAGCTCAGTGCAGGTACAAGACCAGGGCTGGGAAGGGAGCCGGGCCTGAAGTCATTGCACAAGGTGCTTTGGGGAGGGTGGGCACGGTTGAAGCACGACCCCTTTTTGCTGAAGTGGGATTGGGGGGGGAGCGTGACATCCCTAAGGAATCCTCTTAAGTCAAAGGCGGAATGTGCTGGCCTCCCGATCTCATTCCTGAAGGTCCCAGGAGGAGGAGAAGCACCTCGGGGGGGAGCTGTGCCCTCGGGTTTTCTTGTCTTTAGACTGAGTGTGCCCGGTGGGCCGGGGATGGGCGGAAGTGGGGCTGCAGGGACCAGCACCAAGGTTCCGCCTCCTCCAATGGCCCACGGCTCCAGCTTGCAGGGAGCCGGACAGAGACCCGTCTTGAGAAGCTGGGGGTTCCGTGGCCGCTCCAAAGCTGGGGAAAAGGCTGAAGCTGCTACTTTTGTTTTGATCAGATTTATGGGGAGTGAAGGGACGCTGAGAGGCCCCAGGGACCTATCCACAATAATGGAGAAACTGAGTCACAGTGTGAGAGGCTCCCGAGAGGTTGTCATGGGGGCAGCCCCTGAAATAGGGACGAGCATCATCTCCCTCCTCCTGCATGTCTCCCCACCCCCCAGCTGCCACCCTTTCTCCTTCTGTGACATTGACTTGCGTAAGTCCTCTCCTTTCCGTGGGCCTCAGTTTCCCCATCTGTAATCTTGGACTAGATGCTTAGTAAAGTCTGATCTAGCTTGAATGCTCCCTTTTTCTGACAGGCGTCTGTTTATCAGGTTCTGAGCCGCTGAGGTCAGGGCCCAGGTCCCTCTGGGAGCCCACGTCAGCAGGTCACGGGGGGGCAGGTCTCAGGGGGCGAGGCGTGGCCCAGGTACCAGGGGTCCCAGCATTAATTGCATTCGGAGCTCATGTCTGCCTCTCGAGCTGCGGGGCCTGTCTCTTTCTATTAGTTTAACAAGCCCTGGTATTAATGAGATTGCTCTATAATTGAACCTTTTCACGGGTCCCTCAGTAATGAAATTATGCTAATTTGCATTCAGCACCACCAGGCATCCATCACGTGGGATCGGCCGAGAGCGGCCGGTGAGACGGCGTGAATGCACCGCTAATTATCACCGAAATGAACAAGCCCAGCAGTATTATTATTTCATCTTCTGCCCCTTCCCCTCCTCACTACCCACCTCTCCCACCCCGGCCATATTTTTGTCTTTTCATCCACATGATGGACCGGCAGGGCGGGGTCGGGTGGGAGGGGCTGCGGGGAGGACGCTGCCTCTCCACTGTGTGGCAGCATGGGCCAGGGAACGGCGCCGGGACGGCTGTGTGTGCGTGTGCGTGCGCATGAGTGCGCGCGCGCCCGTGGGAGAACGCTGTGTCTCAGCAGGTGTGCAGCGTGCGCTGGGGTCCGGGTGTGCGGACCCATCTGCATCTGTGCGGGAGGCTGGGTGTGAGCCGTCTGCTGGTGTGGGAGTGAGTGTGCTGGTGTCAATCTCGTGGCCGGGGGTGACAGGGTGTCTCTTCTCTGGTGTCTGGCTGAGAATATGTGCATGAGTGAGTCTGTTGTGTGTGTGTCTTTGTGAGTGTGCATATCTGTTTGAGTGGGGACCTCAGCAAATATCTGTGCCTGTCACTGTGTGTGTGTGTGTGTGTGTGTGTGTGTGTGTGTGTGTGATGCACGGGTCTGGGTGTGTGTCTGGGACACTTGGTGGTGTGAAGTATGACCAGTGTGCAGGGCTGTGGGTGCCTGTGTTCGTGTGAATGGGCATTGGTATGAGTGTGACATGTGCATTTTCGAACCTATGTCTTTGGCCACGTGTCTGGGAGCATTCAGCTTTCTTGGGTTACCCAGTGGCTTGGGAACGGTGGCCCACTGAAGGGCACTACCCCCAGAGTGGCTCCCACTGAAGCTACTGAGAAACCATGATGAGGGGAGGACAAGACCCCCTCTGCCCTATTTCCTGAGCCCCAAGGAGTCCTCCTGGGCTCCTGGGTGAACCCAGAGATGTTGAGACTGGTTTTCCGGCCAGGTCTGCTAGACGGGGGCTTGCAGGAGGAGTTTTATTTGATTTAGAGAAAAGAATTTGATGTTTCTTGCTAACTTGAGTATGTGCAGTTAAACTCACCTTGGCTTCATTGGGAAATAGGGGTGTCTGTCTGGGCCCGGCCCCCCTGGTGGGTGCCTGGTGGGTGGGGAGGACAGGAGGCCACAGAACCCCCCTTGCCTGTCCAGCCCAGTCATTCTCTTTGGGAGACCCTCTTCCCTTCTCTGAGTCTCCGTTTTCCTGGCTAATGTTCTTTTTGAGATCCTTCGTGGCAACGCCACGGTGGTGCTAAGAATTGAGGTTTGGTGGAGTGGTCTTATGTGATGTATAAGAGTCCAGGCTCAAATGAGATCATTAATGTGCTAGTAGAAGCTTAAGAAACAAGCTAGAGGGAAAAACGTGTGTGTGTTCTTCCCTTATATGAAGGGACGCAGCACGCAGTTTACAAGTAATAATAAAACACATGCTGCTTTTTATTGTAAATTCCACACAGTCAGTCAAGTCTCCCAGAATGCTTTGCCAAACTCACCTGTTCATCAACAACCTGTGGTGTGCCGTTGATGAATGCGTGTAGTTCCGAAGAGTGAGACAACTAAACTGTATGTCAACACTTGACTCATTTGTCAGTGAGGTGAGGGACTTCTCGCTGCCTTGAGTAACAGTGTTGGAATATCAGAAGACTATTTCCTCCACGTTCTAGGCTACTAGCAATACAGTGGCGACAGACATCACACTTTTGAATTTAATACCCATGATAAACTTTTCTTCATCAGTTCCTTAAGTCCAGGCCATCAGCAAAAACAATAAAGCAACCCCCGCTTTGTAGTGTTTGCTGATTTCCGGGGCGTTAATACCCCCGCCATGGCCAAGTGCAAGCTCCCAGCATGCTCTCACTGAACTTGGAGTTGTGAAGACATGCACAGCAGCACCTGAGTATACAGTATTTCTACCATAAAGATACAGTAGCTATAAATAACCTCAAGAGCAGAGGTAAGGGTAAAATAATTAGCCAAAATAAGTGATGAGTTTTTGAAGATCATCTTTTGCTTTTAATATAGGTTGTTTAATTGTTAATTATCCAATTACCCTGGCTAGAACTATTTCAATGTTGAGCAGACCTGGTGAAACGGAATCCTTGTCTTACTCCTTAGGGGGAAGGCGTTCAGAGTTTCATCATTGACGACGATGTTTGCTGTGGGTTTTTCCATAAATGCCCTCTGTCTTGTTTAGGAAGTTGTCTTGTCTATCTATTTGGATTATGTTAAATGCTTTTATTTTTTCTTCATCAATTGAGATGGTTATGTGTTCCTTCTATGTCATTTTGTTAAGGTGGCAAAGTATGTCCATTGATTTTTGAATGGTAAACCATACTTGCAATACTGGGATACGTCCCATGTGGCCATGGTGTTGAGTTCCTTAAATATACTGCTGCATTTGGTTTGCTAGTATTTTGTTGAGAATTTTTGCATCTATATTCATAAGATATGTTAGTCTATAGTTTTTTGTTTTGTTTTGTTTTTTCTCCTCGTATTGTTTTTGTCTGACTCTGGTATCAGGGTATACTGACCACCTAAAATGAGTTAAGAAGGGTCACTTCATCTTCAAGGTTTTTTTTAAGAGTTTGAGAAGAATTGGTGTCAATTCTTCAAATGTTTGGTAGAATTCATCAGGTCTTTCAGTTTCTGTTAATTTTTTTTTCTTCCCTTTTTTTCCTGCTTCTCTGGCTGGATAATCTCAGTGGACTCATCTTCAAGTTCAGCAAGTCTTTCTTCTGCCTGCTCAAATTGCTGTTGAATCCCTCTTGTGAATTTTTCTTTTTAGTTGTACTTTTTAGCTCCAGCATTTCTGTTTGGTTCCTTTTATTTTTAAAATCAATTCTCTTTCTTGATACTGTTTATATGTTAAAACATTATTCTCCTGGTTTCCTTTGCTCATTTGTCCATGGTTTCCTTTGATTCTTTGAGCATATTTAAGACAGCTGATTTAGTGCCTTTGTCTAGTAAGTGCTTCCTCGAAGAGAGTTTCTGTAACTGCCCTGATTTCCTGTGTATCAGCCCAGCCAGACTTCCTTTTTTCCTAGGCAGTTGTGTTGATAGTGGGCATTTTGAATATAAAAATGCATAACTCTGGAGACCAGACTCACTCCCCCCTGAGTTTATTGTCGCTGCTTGTGGTGGGTTGTAGTTGTTTGTGTAGTGATTTTTCGAAACTATTTTTCTAAAGATTGTAGTCTTTGCCCTGTGTAGTAACAGAAATCCCAGTTTAATTAGAATAGCAGGCAGGTAATGATTTGACACAGATATACTTAAATGCTCGAAACAACAACAACAAAAATGGAACCACACCCTCCCCTCTCCCCAACCCACACCTCTCCCTGTTTTTGCATATTGGCTCTTGACGGATTACCTCTTCAATGCTTAGACAGACCACTTACAGCTCTGCCAGAGGCATTATTTCCTGCTTTTAAGGATCCTACAGATCAGTGAGAAGTAAAGGCTTAGAGTGTTATCAGCTCTTTTATATACATGTATCCAGCCTTGGGCACGTGCATGTAGCCTTCTGGACATGCTAGTGTGTGTAGGACACTTCCAAAGCCCCTGTTCCACCACGTGTCTCCTTTCCCAGCTTCTGTCTTTACAGGATTTTTGGTCTGTCTGCGGTTTTTTTCCTGTCTGTTATCCGTGCTCATAGGTGGCTATAGGTCGGATGTTTTCCTTTACATGCTTTTAGCAGATGTCACTCTGAGAAAATTTTGAGATAATAGGCAAAACAAGGGCAAGCCCCCGAGGTGATTCATCCGGGAGCCGCAGGGCAGATCGATACTCCAACCACAATTCTTTGAGAGCAAGGTCTGCATTTCCCTTTCTGTCGTCAGAAAATCGCCCCTGGGAACATGGGCTGGTGTTCCCATGGCCACTGCTGAGTTGGTGAGTGGGGAGTGGTAGGTGGGTAAGTCAAACTATCACCATGTTCCTCTACCCATGTTCAGCCACTTCTTTATTAAGCATTTCCCTGATGACTGAAAGTTGTTTTTTTTTTTAAATTAATTTTAACGGGGTGACATTGATAAATCAGGGTACATATGTTCAAAGAAAACATCTCCAGGTTATTTTGACATTTGATTATGTTGCATACCCATCACCCAAAGTCAAATTGTCTTCCGTCACCTTCTAACTGGTTTTCTTTGTGCCCCTCCCCTCCCCCCCACCCCCTCCCTCCCCTCCATAATCTTGACCATGTCTCTGAGTCTCATTTTTATGTCCCACCTATGTATGGAATCATATAGTTCTTAGTTTATTCTGATTTACTTATTTCACTCAGTATAATGTTATCAAGGTCCATCCATGTTGTTGTAGATGACCCGATGTCATAATTTCTTATGGCTGGGTAGTATTCCATATGGCTGAAAGTTTTTGATGAAAACCCAGAGTTCTGAGAAAGTTGACTCTGGCTGTCTTTGTCAGCTTAATTGTTGCATTAGTGGAGGGCTGGAATATTGGAATTCCCTATGCTGCCATTTTTGGTAAGGTCACGCCTCCTGTGTCTGATTTTGATATTAAGGTAACTTTGGCCTCATAAAACATGCTGGGCAATATTTCTTCCACCTATGGATTCTGGAAGATTCTATGTAAGATTGGGACTGTTTTTCTTCCCTGAGGGTTTAATAGAATTTACTACTGACATCATCTAGGCCTGCAGTTTTCCTTCTGAAAACAAGTCTAATTTATTTAATTGGCAAAAGGCTACTAACACTTTCCGTTTCATTTTGTGTCAATTTGGATATGTTTTGGTTTTAAAGAAATGTTTTAGTTTTTTATCTAAATTGTTGAATTTATTGGCACAAAGTTGCTTATTCCATTATTATTTTAAAATCTGGAGGATTATTCATGCTGTTCCCTTTCCATTACCCATATTGGTGGTTTCTTTTTTTTTTTTTTTTCCTTATTATTGCCAAGGATTATCAATTGTAGTATTAACATTTTCAACGTGCCAACTTGTTGTTTTGCTCTATTACCCATCTGTTTCCTATTTTACTGACTACCTGTCTCATGTCTATTATTCCCTACCTTCTACTTAACTTTGGGTAGATTCTCTTGATTCTGTAAGCCTGGATTTTATTTTTTGTTAAAATAGGTCTATTTAGGTTTTGTCTTTAGTCTTGGGACATGGCCCTTATATAGAACGTGGTTCTTTCTTCTAGACTTCTGGTCCCTTAGCTGTGTGTCCAAGGTGCTCAGTGACGATCTTTCCCCGGTGGCCGGGCAGGAACTCCCCACATGGTCAAGCCTGCAGCTGCAGGTCTCGTCCATCCTGGCCGAGTGTTCATTACACACACACAGCACCTCTCTTGTCCAAGGGTCCTCAGGACATCCCAACAGAGATGACTGGGTCCCAGATTTTCGGCAGCCCCCCTACTCCAGTGTCCATTTTCATTAAATGATTTCCTGTTGCTTCCTAAAGTACTTTGAGGGGAAGGCGCTTTTAGTTTTTCGTTTTCTTTCCCTTGTGTCCTTTCCTCGGTAGCACTGTGGTCAGGTCTGCACGCAGGAGTGGATACAGGTATTTGGCCGAGAAACAAAGGACAGAAACGGGCATGCTTTAGCTCAGTTTTGGCCCCAACCTGAAAGAAACTGAGAACTGGGGGGACCCTTGGAGGCCACTGCAGTCAATGCTTTCATTTGGAACATGGGGGAAACTGAGGCCCATAGCAGGAAAGGCCGTACGCCAGGCTGGGCAAGAATCAGGCCCTTTGACCGTTCAGGGATCAGCCCACAGAGCAGTGCTTCTCAAATTTGACGACAGTTTGAGGAACACCTGGGGGAAACTGTAAACATCCTGGTGTCCAGGCCACACCCCAGACCAATGAAATCTGAACCTTGAGAGTAGGATGTGGCCACCGGTGGTGTTTAAATGTCCCCAGTGATTCCAATGTGGGGCCAAGCGTGAGAACCAGGGCCTCAGAGAGTGTCGGCACCACCAGGACACCTCGGGGCTCACAGGGGTATCTGAGAAGCGCTGTGAGGGGGGACAGGGCAGAGGGGCCTCAGGACCCTCGAGTGTCCCCTTGACCAACACAGCGGTGCCTGTGCGTCTTTTCCTTACTGTCCCCTCTAAGATGTCCCTCGAAGGAGAGCCCCATCGCACTCCTCTAAGTAAACCCCCCACCGTCACAGCTGGGGAAGGAGGGGACCTACTCACCCGCACGGCCAGGCCTGGACACAGCTGGGGTTTGAGCCCCACCTCCTGCTGCCAGCTCAGGTCCTTCAGCCGTCCCTTGTCCCCATGCGAGTCATCCTCCAGGCACCCTCCTGTCTCTTCTCAATCCCAGGAACAGTCCTGCGCTCCTGTAGACCGCATTCTTCGTTTCGGTTTCTACAGATTAATCAGGAACCGGGCATTTGGGGTATAGAGCTTATGTAGAGGGTTGTGAGTGTGTGTGTGTGTGTGTGGGGGGCATCTGACATTGAATTAGCCTTCATTTTAAGTCTTGATGCAGCAATTATGAAATCTGAATAGCAGTGCTCGTTACTGAGGATGGTCGCCTAAGCAGTGCACATAATTATTATAATTACTGTGTACCTAATGATGCCTAATAAAGAGCAACATCGCACAGAGGCGCGGTGGCTGCTCAGCCCGGTGGTCTGGGCCGTGGAGGGGGTGCCGGGGTGCCGATGCCTGCCTGGGGGCGCTTACAGGGACGCCAGGCTGCCTGTCTGCTGGGGACCAGGGGCTGCAGGGTGTGGGGGGAGAGAGAAGTCCTAGAAAGAATGTGCTGGCATCAGCTCACAGGCAAGGAGTGTGGAAGCGGCTAAACTGGGGCCCTGCTTCTTCAGCCGTGGCCTCCAAGGTCTCCCGCTCACGCTAACCCCAGGCCCCCTGAGGGATCTGCTTCGGGAAGGCAGAAATGGGCAGCGTGTGCATGTGTTTGTGTGTGTGGTTATGAGAATCAATCCCTAATTTTTTATATAAAGGGCTATATGCCAAGCAATTTATATTCAGTATCTCGTTTAACCTCACTACAGGCTCCGTTTTACAGATGGGAAAATTGAGGAGCTAGGGTCATCCCAGTGGTCAACATCACTGCCATTTATTAGCCACTTCAATGTCTGCCAGGATTATCTCACTCAATTCCCACAACCATCCCATGAGATAAGCGTTATTATTGATATTGTTTTATGATTTATTCCAAGTCTATAAGTGAGAAACTGAGATACGGGAAGGGAAAATGAGTTGTCTGTAGTGAAACAGCGGATCCATGGACAAACGGAGGCAACCTAACGCCTTTCCCCTTCCCTGATCAATACTTACTGCATAACCAGTATATGCGAGGCACAGGCCAAAGTGGATTACATTCTAGTTGGGAGAGTCCAATCAAAATCAAATAAGCAAATACAGTACAGACATAATATATCATCAGTGGCAGGATATATAGCAGGATAAGGGGACGGATAGGCACAGGTGTAAGAATAGGGTCCTATTTTAAGGAAAATAGACAGTGAAAACCTCACTAATCATGACAAACTTTAGTGGCGACTTGAATGTAGTGAGAGGAGGAGCCACGTAGGTATTTCAGGGAAGAGTGGCCTAAGCCAATATAACAGCCAGTGCAAAGGCCCTGAGGCAGGAACACGTGTGGAATGTTGAGTGTGGTGAAGAGGCCAGAGGAATGGAACAGAGTGAGTAACAGGGAAAGAGTTACAAAAAATGGTCAGAGAGGTGGTCAGGAGCCAGATCTTGCAGGCTTCACAGGCCACTTTTAAGACTTGGTCTTTCATTATAAGTGGGATGGGAAGCTCTTGGGCAGAGGCAGGAGTTGGCTGGACTTTGGTTTTGTTTGGTTGTATGTGTGTGTTTGGAGAAAAAACTGCAAGGGTCTCAGCGATGACCGTGGCTTGGACCAAGGGGACCAACTAGTGGTGGTGAGATGTGGTTGGATTCTCCGTGTTTTTAAGGAAGCACTAATCTGTTAACAGTTTGGGTGTGGGGCGGGAGAGAAGAAGAGGAGTCAGCGATGATTCTTGGGTGTCTGGGTTTGGGCTCAGAGATCCTGAAAGCAGCATTCCGGTGGAAGCGGTTTATTTGAGGGGGGCTTGCAGGAAGTACCCATAGGGAGAGAAGTGAGCCAGGGAAACAAAAGCAGCCAGTGAGGGGGAAGAAGTATAAAGTCACTGCTGTGGGCATCTTCAACTTTTTCCCGCTGGGGACCTGCGGGAGATAGGGTGGAACACACATCTCAGACCCCACGGGTCAGGGGGCTGGGTCTCCATCTGTCAACGCTAAGTGCTGCCCGGCAGAACTTGTAGCAAACAGCTTCAGGTCCTGGAGGCCAGTGCCCGGGAGCAGAGGTGGGGCACTGACTGGTCAGCTACACCAGGTTCTTGGCCAGACAATTGGGTCAATGGCCGTGCCATCTCGCCAGACACAGAACTGTGCTTTAGACAAATGCTGGACACTGGGCCTCAGGCTTTATTTGGATCCGGGGTCAGCCAACTGCAGCTGGTAGGCCAAATTCTGCCCTCTGTGCGTCTTGGAATTTAAAGCTCTGTTGGAACCTGGCCACACTCTTTCATGTCCTCACTGTCAAGGCCGCTTTCCTGCTGCAGCGACTGGGTTGAGTGGTTGGCACACTGATTACCCAGCCTTCCAAGCTAAAAACATTTACTCTCCGGCCCTTTGCAGGCAAAGGTTGCCAACTTCACGTTTAGCTGCAAAGAGCAAACACACATTCTAACTCTGAGATTCGGGGATCCCTTTGGAATCAAGCTGCAGGAGGTGAGGCACTCAGAGTGACCCTCTCTGTCTCCAGGGCCGCGTGGCTGGCTGGTCAGCAGCTCCCTGCCTGACAATTCTGGCCTCGCCATAGACTGAGTGCCTCTGACATGCGCAGAAGTTGGCAGCTTTTGTCCTCCCCTCACTTCCACCTGCCCTTGGCTTTGAACACCCCGATCAGACAAGGATGCTGCTCCCTCAGGACCTTTATCTTCCCCGGGCGCCCCACAACAATCTGACTGGCGCACATTCTGTCCTAATTTCCAATTTCTTGGAGGGACGTTCTGATTGGCTCATCTTGGGTCAGGCACTGTCTTCGTCCAGTCCCTGGTGGCGGGGGCGGAGCCTCGTGGTAGGTTAGCGTCAGAGGCTGGGAGGAGGGGCGTGGCTGGGGTTCCATCGGGATCTTCAGGGTTCTGGGACCCCTTGAGGTTACATTCTCCCCATCTGTACTTTTCACCACGCTGAACACGGAATGGGTGCTTAATAAAAACCGTAATTCAGGTCATCTGAGTTCCCGCTTCTACTTCTCCATCTACATACTTGCTGGGGGACCTTGGGGAAATCACCTGATTTTTCTCAGCCTCAGTTTCCTTATCTGGTTGGCTTGAGAACAACCAAAGATAACCAGGAGGTTGGCAGGAGGAGGTGTCTCATGAGGGATGCGAATAAAGCATGAGTCCTCCCGTACTGGGCATCTAGAAGGAGCTACTGATGTTCACGTTGTCCCGATTATGACAAGCAGCCAGGGACCCCAACCCGGGACCGCTCTAGCCCTGCCCTGGTCCCCTCCTCTCCCTCTCCAGTTCTTGGGCGGGGACCTGGCCTCTGGGTTAATGGGGTATTGTCCCTGCTCCGCAGGAAGAAGGTGATCTCAGCTGGCCTTAGTCACAGGCCAATTGCTTCAGACAAATCCACAGGGACTGTGGGAGCCCTGACTAGGGGTGGGGCGTGGGAGGTGCAGGCAGGGCTCCAGGTGCCTGGAGGCTGTGAAGTGGGCCAGCCCAGTGGTGGACGGTGCAGTCCTGCTAACCGAGTTACCGGGACTGAGAAACTCACGCTCCCGGGAGAGCAGGTGTGGCCGGGAGGCAGAGCTACTCGCCCTCAGCCTCTGCACATTCGGAGCCGGATGAGCCTCCACCGTGGGCGGTGTGTCCTGTGCACCTGGGGTGTTTAACATCCTCCTTGACTGCTGACCAGCAGATGACAGCAGCAACCCTCCCCCCACCAGGTGCTCTGATTGTGACAACCAGTGCCTCCTAGGGGGGTAGAATCACCCCCCAGTAGAGAACTACTGCCTCCAATTCTGAGGGAGGGGCGTCTGTGGGGCCAGTCCTGCGGCCACGGCCCAGCGGGGGACAGGAGTGGCAAAGCTTTCCCTGGTTCTGCACCCCAGGTTCCAGGCCTCACACATCTCCAGCCATGCACTCAGGGTCCCCCAGTGTATAATATCACCTGGAAGTTCATCCTGGTGTCTAGCTGATTCTCCCTCCGCCAACATGCTCTGGCCAGAGCGGAAGGAGACTCCTCTTATGGGGCACTCAGGCCGCAGCACTCTCTAAGCCAGGGCCCACACAGAAGTGCCATCTGATGTCCCCAAAGCTAAAACGTATCCAGGGAGAGTCTTGGAGGTGGCGGGTAAAGCCAGGAGTCAGGTGGGAAGCCATCTCTGCCTGAGTAAACTAGATCCTTACCCTGTTCACTTGTTTGTTTACTCATGGGTTCGTTCATTCACTCACAGGTGAATCAGCCTGGCCCCACGGGAGGCAGGGGAAGGCTTCTGTGTGCATCGCCCCCCACCCCATCTGGCACAGTGGTGACTCTGAAGCAAAGGAGGTCTCCCATTTTCTTTTCCCAGAATCTGGTCTACTTCTTCCCGATTCGTTCAGCGCTGCCACATGTGCGTGGCTCTCGGGTGCGGATGAATTCATCGTCCTCCGGAAGCCATGTGTTTGTTCCCTTACCTTTCCAGGAGATTTCAGCCCAGGCCTCGTTAGGGTCTCTGAGGAAACTTTCTGATTCAAATCCCATTCGATTCAAATTCTGGGAGTGCGCCTTGCCGAAGGCCTGGCCTGCGGTCCTCCTTACGCTCAGACGCCAGGCACGGGGTGGCGGGGAGACACCCAGGAAGCCTCAGGGGTCTCCTTTGGTGACAGAAGCTTCCGCAGGCCTCTGCTGTGTGCCGGGCTTCCTATTACAGGCCAGGCGGGAGCTTTACACTGGGGGTCTTCCCAGGCAGAGCCACACATCTGGCAGCATCCGGGGGCTGAGCCCCGGTGGGCCCCATCGGCCTCAGTTTCCCCGTCTGCACAATGGGAATCACAAGAGTTACGTCGCAGGGATGGGATTTCAGCTCCTCCTCTGCCCCCTCAGCAGTACACAAACTGCTTGTACTGTGTGTGCTACTGTTCACTGGTTATCGTTGAGAGACATCGTTAGTATAGAAAGTATTTGGTTTTAATAAAATTATTTAATTTCCTCTAAAATTGACCTACTTTTAAAGGACTTGCATTAATTTATGGGAGGGGGGGGGAAAGAAAATTCTTATATTGTTTGCTGAAAAGAAATATTGATACTTTATCCCAAGTGGGAGAAAATAGGAGAACGCAAAGAAGACCACCCAGTAACTGTCTGTATACCAACTGAAACCCTTGGGATTACAGAGCCACGTGGTGGCGCCGTGTTTTTCAAAGCACAGGGACGTAGCACACTGCGCAGGGCTGGGCGTGGTGCGTACTCCACGGGTGATCCCTGCCCTGCAGACACGAAGCCAGGGAGCTGTCTGCCCCTTGGGAAGATTCCTCGGCTGTGGCCCAGGGGAACAATTTTGCTTTGAGGAACTGGCATTTGTCTTCTTCTCTGAGAGTTAGAGCTATGCCATCCATCATTGTGGTAATGTGTAAAAACGGCGACAGTCTCTTACTTCTTCCCATTAAGAGGCGGGGTCCATCTCTTGGCTCTTGAATCTGGCCTGGCCTGGAGACTGGCTTCGGCTGAGAGAGCAGGGGTGGGGTGGTGGCCTGTCAGGTCCATGCTTGGAGGAACAGTCTTGGCCAGTGCCAGCCCTGGAGGTGGAAGGGTATCAGGGTGAGGTGTCAGGCTGGGGCTTGCCTCCTAGCGTTAGTCTGTGGGCTCTTTCTATGCCCTGGGAAAAGAGTGGTTCTTAAATCAAGACTCAGATTTTTCTAGCTGGAAAATTGTCCCCTTTTCTTTCCCCCAGTCACTCAGAATCAAATCTTGGGATCTCCCGGGTGGCTGGCTGGTCCCTAGGTGACAGTCCTGCATCCGCCTTTGCCCTTCTAAAGGGCCCTCCCTCCCGGGGCTTCCTGCTCCACTGGGGAAAAGCCCCAGTCCCTCCCTGTGTCCTGTGGGGTCCCATATCCAGGACTCGGCTATGTCAGCCTCTCCTCTTTTTCTTTTTGAAATAACACATGAAACGCTGCTCCTACTGTGCTGAAATAGAATTCATAGGAAACACAACCTACCTATACTCATAATTTAAATAAATGTGCATCATCCATAGAGCGTCCCAACTATACTCTAGAGGAGAATTAAAGGCAACAAGTTTATAAGAAATAGAACAGTGACCTCAGTATGTGAATGTTCCTGCAAGGCTCAGGGAAGGTGACAGAGCTCGCAGGTCACATAGGACCCTGTGCATGTGACCCACACTGCAGACCGATGCTTGGTGAGCGATGCAAACTCCACAGGCAGCGTGGCTGTCAGAGGTGGGGTTCCCACTCCTGATGGAGTTCCCAGCAGAATAGAGCATATCCTCCTCTTGATTTATATAAGCAGCTGTCCCGGAGAGTTCCGTGCTTAATAAAATTGTGCAGAATATAATAACCCGATGAGCTAAGTGTAAAATAAAGCTAGAGTCAAGGTTCCAAAACTGATAACTAGGCTTTTACCTGCCTTGATGTTTGGTGGATAATTCTTTGGTTGAAGGAGCCCCTGCCTGATCAATGCAGGGGCTCCGGTAAGAAGGATTCTCACCCACTACATGCTGTCGACAGCCTCAACACTTGGCAATGAGCAGACACAAACCTGTACAATTTACTCCCCCCCCCCCATCCATAATCTGGCTGCCTGGCTCCTCTCTGATTTCCTTCCCTGTCATAAACCTTCACATCTTCTGTACTCCAGCCATACAAGTCTCCCAAACTGTGGGTGAATCTGGGAGAAGAATGCTCTGAGCAGAGAGAACAGTTAGTGCAAATGTCCTGAGGTACGAGTGTGTCTGGCATCGTGTCCAAACAGTAAAGACACCAGGGTGACCAGAGCAGGATGACTGAAGGGTAGAGAAGTAAGAGAAGAAATCAGAGGCCATGTGGGCCAGAATGTAGGACCTTTGGGGTCATGAGAAGGACCCACAATTTAATCTAAAATGATGGCTTTTTAATGAAATATCAGGACATTTGGCAAAACTGGGCCTCCATTCCTCCATTCCTACATAGCAACGACTGTCCAGGTTTGTCCCCTGTGGAAGGAACATTTGCTCTTCAATTTACCACAAGCCCCACCAGCCCCTATTGCCTCTTTCACTCATGTGGGTTTTCCCATGTACATTGCCTGTCTGCCCCTGTAGGGATAACACTGGGGAGAGAGGATGCCATGAAAGAGAGTGGGGTGGGTGTATGTGGAGGGAGAAAATAACTTCCCCCTTCCCAGCTCTCTGGAAAATGACCCCAGCCTCCAGGGACTCCACAGAGGACGTCTCCTCCCTGCCACAGATCTGTGCTCCCCTCCCAGGCCACCTGCTGAGAGAGCGCCTCAGCAGGGGAGGCCCAGGCAGGGGCACCCCTGGCGACGCCTGGAGGAGACAGTGAAAACATTTTCCCAGGGGAAGCCAAACACTGCTATTTGTTTTAGTTGCTTAAATTATATGTGTTATTTATTTTTTAAGTGGTCTGTCATTATTGGTGAATGGGAAAGGCACCCGGGCTCACAATGCAACCAAAATTTTAGGTATTGCTATGTAGTTATTAGCAAATGAGCTTTTCGTCTCTGGAAAATGTGCTGTATATCAAGCCCTGAGGGGCCGGGGTTTCCTGTTATTGGGTAATTACCGCCCACGAGGAGGGGGTGACCAGGTCTGGGGAAGCAGACGGGGCTGGGGGGGCCTTCCAGACCCTCTGTGTCGTGGCTCACCCATCCACTCATGTATTCACTCAAAGTACGTATTGGGTGTCTGCTACGTACGGGGTGCAGTTCTGGGTGCTGAGAACAGAGCAATGAATGCTCACATTGTAAGTGACAAAAACGACCCTTTATCTGGTGTTTACTCTGGTGCCACACGCTGTTCTGAGCATTTCGCAGAGGTTAACTCCAATGGTTTGCCCCATCTTACCGGTGAAGTAAAATTATCCCCATCTTACAGATAGGAGAATGAAGGCATGGAGACACACCGGTTTCCTCGATGAGGAAGACAGGTAATAAATAGGAAATGTCGGGGCTGTGGGGAAAAATGGAGCAGAGTCACCTAATGGAGAGGGCCGGGCGGGTCAGCTTCGGGTAGGGTGGGCAGAGAAGGCTGGGGTGGGCAGGTGGTGGGGAGAAGGAGCCAACCCCAGAGAGATCGGGGTAAGAGAGGAGCAGGTCCCGAGGCCCTGAGCGGGAACGAGCGTGGTGTGAGCAAGGAGGCAGGATGAGAGAGGCTAGGGCAAGGGACGTGGCTTCGCTGAGACAGCCCTGCGCCCTCCCGCCCTTTCCAATGGCTCTGTGATGTCCTGGGCTGAGGGCCTCGGCTGCCAAGGTGGGGGGTACGAGGATGACTGCAGGGGGGCCTCCCAGCATGCAGAGCGAGCACCTGGAGGTGTGGATGGGCCCTCCTTTGTGGGTGGGTAGCCAGGGAGGTGCTCAGGCTGGGTTTCTCAAAGCAGAGTTGAGGGCCATCTCTCCCGGGCCCCTTACCTCTTCCACTCAGAAACCCCCCTGGGACGCTCATCACATGTGCAGGTTCTTGGGTTCGCCACATCCTCTGATGCAGCATGTCTGGGTGTGGAGCCCAGGAATCTGCAGGTTGTCCTAGAGCAGGGGTCCCCAAACTACGGCCCGTGGGCCACATGCGGCCCCCTGAGGCCATTTATCTGGCCCCCACCGCACTTCTGGAAGGGGCACCTCTTTTATAGGTGGTCAGTGGAGGAGCATAGTTCCCATTGAAATATTGGTCAGTTTGTTGATTTAAATTTACTTGTTTGTTATTTTAAATATTGTATTTCTTCCCATTGTGTTTTTTTACTTTAAAATAAGATATGTGCAGTGTGCATAGGGATTTGTTCATAGTTTTTTTTGTAGTCCGGCCCTCCAATGGTCTGAGGGATGGTGAACTGGCCCCCTGTGTAAAAAGTTTGGGGATCCCTGTCCTAGAGCATTCTGGGACACATAGAAGTTTGAGAACGGTGTCACCAAAAGTCCCTGTTTGGAGACCAAGTATCCAGGAGGGACGGGGACAGTGTTCTCCCTCTGCTGTTGTCAGCACTTGTCTGGGGCTCCTGCTGTCAGCGGCCCCTGTCGAGGGGCCTCGTGCTGGGGGGCGCCCTGAGGAGGATGACCAGGGTGGAGGGGGCTCCCTTACCTCATGGCCCACGAGCCACAGTCAGTGGCGTTTTCAGTCTGGAGCTGAGGCACTGGGGAGGGGGCACTCAGACCTGAAGGGGCACCCACCTGCAGGGCTGTTTCCCTGGAGGGGACCCAACATCAGCAAAGAGACCCCTAAATGCAGGGCCAGGGCGATTGAAGGGCCCGGGTTCCAGGAGATTTTATTTTATTTTATTTTATTTATTTATTTTCTTTTTGTATTTCTCTGAAGCTAGAAATGGGGAGATACAGTCAGACAGACTCCCGCATGTGCCCGACCGGGATCCACCCGGCATGCCCACCAGGGGGCGACGCTCTGCCCACCAGGGGGCGATGCTCTGCCCCTCTGGGGCGTCGCTGTGCCGCGACCAGAGCCACTCCAGTGCCTGGGGCAGAGGCCAAGGAGCCATCCCCAGCGCCCGGGCCATCTCTGCTCCAATGGAGCCTTGGCTGCGGGAGGGGAAGAGAGAGACAGAGAGGAAGGAGAGGGGGAGGGGTGGAGAAGCAGATGGGCGCCTCTCCTATGTGCCCCGGCCGGGAATCGAACCCGGGACCCCTGCACGCCAGGCCGACACTCTACCACTGAGCCAACCAGCCAGGGCTCCAGGAGATTTTAACTCAAGACAACCAAGCTGCTGTGATGTCCGGAGCTGTCCAGCAGCTCGCCGTGTGGGCTGAGGTCAGGCTCACTATGGAGGGGGGTGGAGTCTTGGCCACTTCTTGGTTGTCAGACCTTGGACCAAGGACTTAACCTCCTGCTGTCTAAGGTATCTCATCAATAAAACAGGAACAATAATAGCAGCCACTCATGAGTATGAAATGAGTGAATACATGACCAGTGCTTGAAACAGTGCCCGCAGTGAGCACCCAGGAAGTGCCAGCCGCAGCGTCTTCCTGTTCTCACTCCTAAGAATGGAAGGACTTGCCTTTATCAGGTGATCGGCTTCCTGTGATGGTCTCTGTTGATTGGAGGGCCATCTGGTAGAGCCTTCCGCCTTAAAGGGAGTTTCCCACCCGTCTGCACCGGCGGAGGTAGCAGCCTATTGCCTCCCGGCCTCTCCGGGATGTCTCCTAGGCAACAGGTAGGACAAACAGGGGGAGATGGTGTTTGGAGCCAGCCTGGCCGCGGTGGGCTTTCTTACCACCCGGGTGGCATGGGTTAGTGCAATGTCTAACCCCATCCCCTGGACATCATTAAGTCACCCAGGTTAGGCCACCGAGAAAGAGCTTGCAATGCCAGTCAGCAATGTGGCTTGTCTTGGATCGAAATCTCTCTGGGGGGATCTCAGCCTAGAGACTGCTCCCCACCCCAGGCACACCCTGAACAAGCACCCCAGGTTCACGCTGGGATCGGGTTCCATTTGGTGGGAGCTGTAGAGGCCGAGATGGCAGAACAGGGCCTGAGGATGAGGATGAGGAAGAGGAAGAAGAAGAAGAAGAAAAAGGAGGAGGGGCTTGTTGAAGATGACAACCACTGTCGCAGTTCCTTTGCCCCCCCCCCCCCCCCCCCGCACTCACGCTGCGTCAGGTGCAGTATGAGACACTCCGGCCATTAATCCTGGCCCAGCCGTGCAGCAATCTTAGGGTGCAGGGGCTGCCATCTCCGCTTGATTTATAAGAATATCGGGGCTCATCGAACCGAAGCTCTGTTTTCAAGGCTTCTGAGCAAGCAGCAGGTGGAGCCAGGATTAGAATTTAGTTCTGGGTATCTGTGGCCTTAACCACTGAGCAATACTGCCAGGACCTTGGTCCATTGGGCAGGTAGGAATGGGTTCATGAGAAGCAAGGACCAGTGAGTGGCACATGCTTGGTGCCAATGAAGTGACCCTGAGCGGGGTGGGGGCACCGGGGGGGCTGAGGAGCGTGAAGGGCACAGTGTCTCAGTGCAGCGGCCCCGAAGGAGAGGGCTCCTTCGTCCCCAAGATCGGCCGGGACTACACTCTCGGGGCCTCACACTCCCTTCGCGTTGCAGGACGGGGAAGGATCAACCCTCGATCTCAACTGAAATCACTTCTTTTCTTTCCTCACTTTTCCCAACTGGGCTCCTCCCCTGAGACCCAGGTGTTAATGAAATCAAACAAAATGAAAATGGGTAAATTATTGCAAAGATATGAACACCTCCACGGGGCCGCGCCTCACTAGTTTCCAATACCGCCTCGTGCGGGGGGCCGCCGGAGGAGCAGAAGCAATTTTGTCCCATGGGCGAGGTGGTGGAAGGGAGGGACAAAAGAGACGAGATATTGCAATCAGGAGGTCGCTGACCCAGCCTTTTGTCTAATTATAGAATTTCGTTCTGGCCAACTGGACTGACGGCTGGGCTTGTTGGTAAATTAGTGGCGGGAAAAAAAAATAAAGCAATTTTTTTTTTTTTAGCTTCCTGGAAAGAGTTGCCACTCCTGTGGGGTGTCGGGGGCCCAGGGTGGGGGAGGCAGGGGCTGGATGGGGAGGAGAGGCCCAGGGTGGGAGCAGACAGACAGTCGTCTGGTCTCACCGGGCAGACACGTTTCAATGCAGGACCCGGGAGGGCGCCCTGCGCTGGCCCGGGAGGCTGAGCCCCGCTATCTCTGGGTCCATCTGGAGGGCACTGAGGCCGGCCTTGGCCCCACCCAGCCCTCTTGGCCTGGTCAAGGTGTCCAGACCCGCCTGGCTTGGATCCCCGGCTGTGTGCTTCGGTTTTTAATTTCCTTGTGAAACGGGGAGTGAGAACGTTCACCTTGCAAGGTTATTAACAGCTCGGGCTCTCGTGGGGGTGGGGGGAGTACTCTGCATTGCAATGACGAGATCGGGCGCGTTCAGGGTGGTATGGCCGTAGACATTGCAATGACGAGATCGGGCGCGTTCAGGGTGGTATGGCCGTAGACATTGCAATGACGAGATCGGGCGCGTTCAGGGTGGTATGGCCGTAGACATTGCAATGACGAGATCGGGCGCGTTCAGGGTGGTATGGCCGTAGACATTGTGATGACGAGATCGGGCGCGTTCAGGGTGGTATGGCCGTAGACATTGCGATGACGAGATCGGGCGCGTTCAGGGTGGTATGGCTGTAGACTCTGCATTGCGATGACGAGATCGGGCGCGTTCAGGGTGGTATGGCCGTAGACTCTGCATTGCGATGACGAGATCGGGCGCGTTCAGGGTGGTATGGCCGTAGACTCTGCATTGCAATGAAATACGACGTTATGCTTGCCAAGCTTTTGTATGATATTCGCTTTGACTTTTTAGCCAGTTGCATTTGACCCCGAGTCCAGCTCCTCGGCCTTATCACAAAGCCCTTGACTGCGTGGTGCTGTATCTGCCCATGCACTGGGCAATGCTGCCACTGGCATTTTGGTCGAGCAGACCTCAGACGGGGATTGGTGGAGAAGCACCTGGCTCCTTCGCCCTCAGGTGGGGCAAGGAGTGTGGACGACGGGGCAGGGTGGTCCTCAGGGGCGCTGAGCCCAGAGCCCGCAGCGCTGACCCGCGCCCGAGCGCACCTGTGTTGGCTCCCTTCCCGGGCCTCTCGCATCCCCCACGTCCCTCCAGTGCTTCCTGGGGCCCTTTCTCAAGCTGTTGCCACTCCAGTCCCCAGTGCCAGTGCCGGGCTGCTTTGGGTGGAACCTGGACTAAGACATGCGTCCCTGACTCCCGAGTCCACACTCCCAGACTTGCTGTCGTGTCTTCCCATTCCACTCAGTAGTGGCCTGGGCTGGGGCTCACAAACTCATGGCTCAGCCAGGGGGTCAGGCCGGTCCCTACACCTCAGCTCCTGTGCAGAGTCCCATAGCTTGGTGGCGGGTAGGCTTTCTGTGTCCTTTTCCTTCCCTTCCCCTTCCCTTCCCTTCCCTTCCCTTCCCTTCCCTTCCCTTCCCTTCCCTCCCCTCCCCTCCCTTCCCTTTCCCTCCCCTCCCCTCCCTTCCCTTTCCTTCCCCTCCCTTCCCTTTCCCTCCCCTCCCCTCCCTTCCCTTCCCTTCCCTTCCCCTCCCTTCCCTTCCTCTCCCTTCCCCTCCCCTTTCCTCCCCTCTTCTCCCCTCCCCTCCCTTCCCTTCCCTCCTTTTCCCTCCCCTCTCCTCCCCTCCCCTCCCTTCCCTTTCCCTCCCCTCCCCTCCCCTCCCCCTCCCATCCCTTTCTCTCCCCTCCCCTCCCCTCCGCTCCCCTCCCCTTCTTCCATCACAAGTCACACAGCACTCTGCCAAGGTGACAGCTCTCACAGCTGATGGTTTTCTTACTTCCCCACGTTCCTTTCAAACATTTACTCTTCTTCTCATAGAGACTGGAGTGGGTGATGGGCTGTGTTCAAAGGGCCTGTGAAGCCACCCCTGAAAGGGTCTGAGGGGTGGGTCCCACTGCTCTTCTATAGAATATGGGGCGCTATTCCCCATGTGACAGCCCAGCCGGGGGGCTTCAGCCAGGGAGTAAAGTCCCATTCACCAGCTTGTGTCTGAAGTGTGGCTGATGCACAGACGCCTTCCCTGGACCTAGCAACCACTCCTGGGTGTGCGCCCAACAGACCTGAACTCATATGTTCACCAGAAGGCCCACTCAGGAATATTTACAGAGCACTATTCATAACAGCGCAGAACTGGGAAGCAACCGATGTCCATTCACAGTGAAAGAGATAGTGACATTATGTTGTCACCACACAGGGGACTACTATAGGCAGCAATGAGAACCAGTGAGCGACAACCTCACTGAACAATGTGGGTGAAACTCACAGCGTGCGTTGAGCCAAAGAGGCAGACACCGGGAGGACCCCCTGTAGGATTCCACGGCCGCAGAGGCCCAACCAGACGCAGCTAGTCTGCAGTGTGGAAGTCAGGCTCACTCTTGTCTTTGGGAAGGGTGACAGCAGCTGGAAAGGACCGTGGGAGGGGGGCTTCAGGAGAGCTGGTCACGTTCTATTTCTTGATCAAGGTGCCGGATGGCTGGGTGTGTTCCTTCCTGAGAATGAAGTCGTCTGTGCACTCAGGATCTGTGCACCTCTATTAGGTCTGATATGCTTCAATTTCTGTATAAATATAGCCGCAGCATCCCAGCATAACACCTGCTGAGGTCATGCTGGGCCTGATAAGAGAGGAGAGAGATTACATTCTGAAGGAGCTGCATGAATTAGCAAGCGTTTCCTGGCAGGAGTCAGCAGAGTAATACCCCTGGGAGAGGCTTTCTGAACTGTTCGATCGAGGGAACCAGGACATTAAGACTGAAGAAGCCAGAAGTCATTGAACCGGGACACAGGATTTCACAGCCGGGCAAACGCCCCAGAAGATAGGGCAAACCCACTGCCAGGGAGGCTTTCAGAAGCCGGGAGAAAGCAGCGGCCCAGGCTGAGAGGAGAGACACCCGGGCTGCTCCGGGCAATGGAGGAGGAAGGACGAGGCGGAGGAAAGGGGCACGCACTATTCTAAGAGGCTGGAAGACCCACTAGCGAATTATGTCCCATCGCGGGGGCGGCCAGAGAATATACTGGTGTATCAGCGACATCTGGAATACACTGGCGAGGGAAGGGGACACTGGAATCACTGAGCCACCTGGTGGAGACTTCTCGGCTGACCAAGGATGCTGGTAGGAGAGATGGCTCAAGAACGGGGCTTGCTAATAGCCATGGGGATGGTGGGGTCCTCAGGTATTAGAAGCCAGGGGGCTGCAATGAGCATAATGGACTGCCAGGTCAGAAGGGCTGCCACAGTGGCTCGACCTGCCGGGGACTGAGAAGATGAAGAACAGAACACGGTGTCCCTGGAGGCAAAAGAGTCAGGCCGCCCATATGGCTGTGGCTTAATGTCCACGGATGGAAGAGGCAACTGTTGAAGGCCCAGGTCTAGAGAACTTCTGTTTCTCGCCAAGAAAGAGCGGCAAGTTTTGGATTTTGCTCTTGTGCGTGGAACCACCAAAAATGGACACAATAGATTAAGTGATGATTTGTAAGACACCGGACTGCGGGCAATGAAGGGTGACCCCTGAGAAGTAGGAATCAAATGAGGTGAGCCCTAGGTGGGGCCCCAGCTTACCACACTGAGAGAGTCTCCTGGCCGTGACACAGGAAGGGAGACATCAGGTAGACCCCTGGGTGGAGAAGACAGAGAGTCTGGGAAGACAAAGGCAGCTCAAGTTTTCCAGACGGAACACTGGAGAGAGAGCGGCCTAGAGGGAAAACTCCGTATGTTTTTAGAAAGACCCCCCTCCAGTCTTCAGCAGAGAACTGATCAGCACGTGTGCGTGGTGAAGCTGAAGGAGGCAGCCGCCCTCTGGAAGGACTGCAGGGAACGGGGCTCTGTAGCCTCCCAGGGCTGAGAACAGTGCTGGCTCCCAGCAGCCACGACGGGAAACCACAGTTCACGGGGCACTGGGTAGGAGACGCAGGAGAAGTGTCTTCACTTAGCCTGAGATGAAACATTGCTCTGCTCCTGCCTAACGAGTCTGAAAAGCAAGACCCCAGTGAATCCCACTGTTTCCAAGTTACTTAGCTTGAAAATATTTTTAGGCCAACAAAAAAATATCCAGCACATGATAAAAGCAAAATGCGCAGTGTTTGACGTTCAATCAAACAGGATCGGGCGTGTAAGAAAAGCGTGAAAATAGTCATCACAATAAGGGGATAAATCAAATAAAGCTGACTACAGCTGACACAGAAGTTAAAATGAGCAGAGCGACATTAAATTCACTCTTATAAACCGTTGTCCATATATTTAAAATGTTAAATAGTGATATGAAAAATAATTTAGAAGAACCCAGTGAAACTCCTAGGTTTCACACTACAAAATGTGAGATTAAAGATAGGCTGGGCC
The DNA here is from genome assembly GCF_036850995.1 of Saccopteryx leptura. Classification (NCBI taxonomy): domain Eukaryota; kingdom Metazoa; phylum Chordata; class Mammalia; order Chiroptera; family Emballonuridae; genus Saccopteryx; species Saccopteryx leptura. The sequence continues at coordinate 5,551,587 of NC_089511.1, forward strand.
CTGGCAGGTTGGCTCAGTGGTAGATCGTTGGCCTGGTGTATGGAAGTCCCGGGTTTGATTCCCAGTCAGGGCACACAGGAGAAGCGCCCATCTGCTTCTCCACCCTTCCCCTCTCCTTCCTCTCTATCTCTCTCTTCCCCTCCCACAGCCAAGGCTCCATTGGAGCAAAGTTGGCCCGGGCGCTGAGGACGGCTCTATGGCCTCTGCCTCAGGTGCTAGAATGGCTCCGGTTGCAACGGAACAAAGGCCCAGATGGGCAGAGCATTGCCCCCTGGTGGGCATGCCAAGTGGATCCCAGTCAGGTGCAGGCAGGAGTCTCTTTCTCTACCTCCCCGTTTCTCACTTCAGAAAAATACAAAAAAAAAAAAAGGCTGAATAGGATCAATGGCCGATTAGGTATTGCAGGAGAAAATGCTAGAGAACGTGGAGACGTAGCCATGGAACCTGGAACACAAGGAGAAAAGACAGCATTGGGCCTTTGCTATTCTGGGAACACCAATGGTTCAACCCAGAGGGATTCTATTCCAGGTTTATCTGCCTGTTCGGGCGTGGAATCCCATCCCACACAGCGCCTGCCCAGAGCACCCTCTTCATCGTGACAGAGACGTGAGAGGGTGTCTGTGACCGTGGGATCTATTTATTATGTTATATACCGTCCAGGAGAAGCTGGCTTACAGAACATTAGAATGGCATTCTACATGCACGGGTGACGTGTCCTCTTGGAGGCAAGAACCAGACGTCCTTCTTCAGCACACCATCTCTGTACTCTATCAGGGCTCTCTCTGCGACACTGGGTCCCCGACGGGGGAACTACACGGACCCAGGAAACGAGCGATGGCAGTGGGAGTGACTCCATTGGGTGTCTCTCCCAGTGACCCACTAAGGGGCTTTGTATTTCTCTCCCTCCCAACTCGGGGCCCGGCTGGGGTTAAAGGTTCTGGTTCCCGAAAGCAGTACACTCTTACCAAGGGACACAGTAAGAGTTCTATTGCGTTATAAGCTTCAGCTGCCACCAGGGTGCTTTGGACACCCATGTCCAGGGACCAGCAGCAGTAATTGGCCCTATCACCAGGAAAGGCAAGGGCTGCTGTCGTCATGTAATGGGGTCAGAGAGGGATGTATTTTATGTGGACCCAGGTGACCCATTTAAATGCCTCCCAGTACCCCCTTGACACATCCGTAGCTGTGAGTTGACACGGGCAGCAACCCCACCGCAGCGTGAGAAGTGTATTGTATCGTCACCAAGGGCCCGTTCTCCTCAACAGTGAAGCGTGCGGCCATGCCAGCCCCTTAAGGCCTGGGAGGATGGAGGAGACTTTGAAGGAGAGTGGAGGAGGGAGAGGATGAGCACCTCTGTGGTCCTGAGACCACCTGCAGCAAGGAGGACCTCAGGCCACGCCCCTGCCTTGCCGCTTCCCAGGGTCCCCGCGGAGGCAGCTGCAGCTGCTCTCACCGCCCTGCGGAAAGGGACCCGTGTGTGTGGCCAACGCGTGAACTCTGGCGCCCAGGGAGGCGCCTCATTCTGCTCGCTCCTCAAGGGACCCTCTCGCTGCTGCACCGTGGGAGCCACTGTAGCATTCTTGGTGAAGCCACCCTTCCCCGGGGTTGCTCACAGCCCGTGACTGAGCACACTGGGCGTCCTGGAGCCGGACCCTCCCTGCCCCCGTGCACGCTGCTTCCTTCCGGTTCCGCCCATTAGCCCGACCCCCACTTTCTCAGAAAGGAAGGTACTGCGGGCTGCAACTGTTCTTAGCCTCCTCCCTCCTGCTGTCCTGTCGCAGGGGTCAGACCCACAGCACAGGCTGCAGGTCCTCCCCTCCGCCCCCTGCGCCTTCCTCCTTTCCCCCTGAGGGCACTGGCCCAGTAACCCTCTCACACATCCTACCCGGACCTTGGGGCGCCTTCTCTGCCCATCCCGCCGTAAGCATGTCCCTTCTGTAGTTCTCCACCCCCAGGCTTCTCCGTTTGCCCTTTCGCAGCTCTGATCCAAATTTGTGAATGCTTTTGTATTTCGATTTGCTCGTTCATGGTCTGCTTCTTCCCCTGGACTGAGAAATTCATGCAGATGGGGTGCTAGGAAGGACCCGGGTAGAGTTGACTGCTGTGTTCCCAGTGCCTGGCACAGGACTGATAGTCTGGAGATGTTAAAGGAATGTTCAGTAAGTGGTGGAGAAATAGGGAGCGCGTGAGACACACAAAGATGCTTTGGAAGACGCCAATGTTCCGCTTGTCAGATGTGCCCACTTATGAGCCGGTGCTCTTGCCAGCACTGGTCCCTGGGGACTGGCTGTGTCGCTGTTTGGCGCACATGGCCCATGCCAGTGTGGGCACAGGCACCGACACATCCTGGCTGCATCCCACCAGAAGCCAGATCTAAGGACCCAGGTGGAGCCACCACCCTGGTGCGGGGGGCACACTGGTAGCATGAGCCCTTGAAGAGCATTGCACTGGGATAACCATGACCAGGTGCTTGTTTTCAGAAGGCACAGTGTATGAAGCGCTGTGATTAAATGAGCAGGGTAGGGACGCAGCCTGTGGCAGGTGGTACCTTCGAAGATGGAAGTCATTAGAGTCCAATGACAATCTCGGTTGTAGCATCCCGACAACAAGAGAAGGTTTTTAACTTACATCCTAGAGCAGGGGCAGGAGACCGATAGTGTGATTGATAATAATAATTTGATTGCAGTCATTGCGAAGGGGAATTTAAATATGGTTAGACTAGCAGGAATCAGGCAGAGTCGATGGTATCTTTGTTGAGCCAAATTTTCTTAGAATCCAGTTGACATTTCTCCACATTTTTTTTTTTTTTTTTGGCCAGGAAAATGCCGAAATCACTCTGTAAGCAAGCAATCCAGGAGCCAGAAAATCATAGAATCTCATCCAAACAAACCATCCAGAGAAAACATAGCCAGTCTCCTCTTGGTACGCCTCTGCGACTGGGGATCCCCACCACCTGGTACACAGTTGTGCCAAGCCGTGGGTTTTGCAGGGCGGTGGCAGCCCACACATCCAGCTCCCTGCTGCTGGGCCTCTGCGACCCGACCCGCAGCCTTTCCCAGCAGTGCCAGGGTCACCGCCTGAGAGCGGCGTTCTGCCAATGACAAGCTGGAGTCCTGGATACATCCTTGGCCCCTCCCCTCTGAGGTGGAACAGTCTGAAGGGTGCCCTGTGCGCACACAGCGAAGGTCCCCGGGAGCATTGATTCACCTGCCTGTTTTTTTTTTTTTTTAATTTATTTAATTTATTTTTTTACAGAGACAGAGAGTGAGTCAGAGAGAGGGATAGACAGACAGGAATGGAGAGAGATGAGAAGCATCAATCATCAGTTTCTCATTGCGCATTGCAACACCTTAGTTGTTCATTGATTGCTTTCTCATATGTGCCTTGACCACGGGCCTTCAGCAGACCAAGTAACCCCTTACTGGAGCCAGCGACCCTGGGTTCAAGCTGGTGGGCTTTTCCTCAAACCAGGTGAGCCCGCACTCAAGCTGGTGACCTCGGGGTCTCGAACCTGGGTCCTCTGCATCCCAGTCCGACGCTCTATCCACTGGGCCACCGCCTGGTCAGGCTCACCTGCCTGTTAACCTGTGAATTGCCTTCCTCCTTTTCTTGTGGTGGCTTCCTAAGAACATACCCAAAATAAAAAACCCTCATCCAGACTGTTGTCTTAGGGTTGACTCGGGGGCGATCCAGTGTAAGACAAGCGGGTTTTCAGGGGTGCAGTGCAAATTATTGACAGCTGGTTTTGCTGGGTCACTGCCCAATCAGAAGGGATGCCAACAACAGTGGCAGGTGTTACCCAGGCTTGCTGCACTGCTGTGTGTGTGTGTGTGTGTGTGTGTGTGCGCGCGCGCGAGCAGGTTACCCCTGACTCGCATCACTGGGGGGGGGGCAGGGAGTGTCAGATACAGTGGTTGGCATCAGGGGAGGCACTCAGGGGCTCCGGGCAGTGGTAATGAACTAGCAGTACAGAATTATTTCAGTGTTTTATCTGATTGAGCTACATTCATGGCTACCAGCTGTGTATCAACTCTGAAAATATTAGAGACCTATCCCAGTAGCTTCAGGGGTCAGGGAGGTCATGTCAGCAAGCGGAACAGGCCAACTGGAAGGAAAACCATGCAGGCCTGTGGAGCTCTGTGTCCCCTTTGGATAAGGGGGGGGGGGGAGAGAAACCTTTCTCTTCTGCAGAGGACACTGCAGGGCAAGCGTGAGGGTGAACGGCAGGGATGGTGGGGTGTGGGAGGGTGACAGAGTGGTGAGGAGGGAGTCCTGCTTAAAGGGGCAGCCACATCTTTCTCCACCTGTTACCTTGTGGGTCGTGACCCTAGCGGCGCTGGCTCTTTGTCGAGACACTCAAAAAAAAAATTTACATTCTGATGTGACATGCTCCAGTTCAAATGACTTGAAACCGCTGTGTGGGCTGGGCCAGTGAGCGGGCTGTCCCCCTGTCCCAGGCTGGGGGTTTTCATTCAAAGTTGCCTCTAACGGAGCAATCTGGCTGCTCCAATTGGGTGGCCTTGCTGACCTTGACTTCGCCCCCCTCCCCCAACCGGGCTTCTTCCTCTGTGCCCTCCTCGGTCCCCTGCACTCTTTATAGGTGGCCACGTTGACCGCAGAGGACCTGCTTTCCCTCCGTCACCCGTTCATGCCCTGGCGGCTGCAGGGACTCGCTGTGTCCAGGAGGCTGAGCAGAGACCTCCTGAGAACAGCGATGCTGAGGGTGGAGGGACCGAAGGAGGGGCTGGGTCCACAGAAAAGGCTCTACTGCATGCGTGTGAGTGCATGTGTGCATGTATGTGTGTGCATGTGTCTGTGGCTGGGGAAGGCAGGCAGGCAGGCAGCTGAGCGAGACGTCTAAGAGGAGAGACCTCTCTTCCCAGAATTCAAGGCTCAGACTGGAAGGGAGGATACAGCGTTTTGTTTCTAATTTCATTTTCCCCGAGCCAGTCAGGACTCTTTAAGAGTTGCAAGCGATAGATTTGCAACTCAAGTTGACTTCTGCTGTAAAGAGAGCTTATTGGTCTCGGCCGCTATAGGGAAACAGCGGACTTCAGGAGAGGCTGGACACAGGGGCTCGGTGGTGTTAGTCTTTCTCTCTCTCCTCGGGTCTCTTCATCTCTCTGCTCTAGTTTCCTCTTTTCCGGCTTCAGTTTGGGGCAGGGTCTCCTCTTGGGGTGACGAAATGCCTTCTGGTAGTCCTGGACGCTTATCCCGAGGACTTGAAACTCTTCTGAGGAAGTCCCAGAAGAAAATTCACCCAGAAACCAATCCCCGGAGCCGGGGGAGTGGGGTGCTTGGGCATGTGCCTACCCCGTCACTAGGGAAAGTGGGCTTAGCCCCAGGGAACTACACTGAGAATGCGGAGAGGTGGGTTTTCTATTTTTTAAGATTTTATTTATTCATTATAGAGAGGGGAGAGAGAGAGAGAGAGAGAGAGGAGAGAGAGAGAGAGAGAGAGAGAGAGAGAAGGGGGGAGGAGCAGGAAGCATCAACTCCCATATGTGCCTTGACCAGGCAAGCCCAGGGTTTTGAACCGGGAACATCAGCGTTTCCAGGTTGACACTTTATCCACTGCGCCACCACAGGTCAGGCGGAGAGGTGGTTTTGAAAGGAAAGCCGGGACTTCTTTACTGGCAGAGAGCATGGTGGAGGGACTGGCAGACACTGCAGTAATCCGCTGCATCCGCGTGAAAGTGATGCGACATTCCGGAATGATCTTGGGGACATCCCAGGGCCGCTCTCCGCCTGTTCCTGCTCTGTCGCAAGGCGAGTGAGCTGACACAGAAATATCTGACTCCCACAGGGACCAGGCCGCGGGGACCTCTGTCCCCTCCCCGCCCTCTGCCCCCTTTGCCCGTGGCTCTGTTTTTGGTGAATTATCAGAGGAATCCAGTCTCAAAGTGAATACTCTTAATGAATTGTAAAGAACTCGGATGGAAAATACCAACGGTCCCCTTTGAAATTCTAAGCGTGTCTGGTTCCAGTTTGCAGGCAATTCTCTGAATAGGTTTGGGGTGGTGGTGGGGAGGGAGAGGCTGCCACTGTCTTAGGAGAGGTGAGGACTGCTCTGCCCGCATGGCCGACTGTGGCCCGGCCGTGCCAGCTTTAGGGGCTCTGCTTGGTGCCCAAACGGCAGAGGTCTTGGGACTGTCTGCATGGTCCAGCCCATCCTGTCTCGCCCCGACCCCTTTCCCAGCAGCTCTCCCCCTTTCCCCAATTTTATCAGAACCCTTTCCTTTCCCAGCAGGTCTGAAGTCAGAGATTGGGGTGGCTTTGGTTATGAGTCCACCATTAGTCCGCGTTTATTTGGGCAAGTCATTTTCTCTCTCCAAGCCTCAGTTTCCCTATCTGTACAATACATCACACTAGGGGTTGAAAACTCAAAAAATGTAAGGGCTGGGCAAGTGACATAAAGTGACAGGGACAGACACTGCACCGGGGCAGCCTGAAGAGGCATGCTCCGCCTACAGCAGCTGACTGCGCCGGACCACGCCGGGATGCCAACCCTATATGGTGGGCTCTTCTGAGTTTTTAAGGGGAAATCGTAATTTTTATGCAAAATCTCTCCATTTAAAATACTGGCAACTGACCTTTTTGTTTGTTTTCAGTTTAAACATTGCATGGGCTGAATGCTGCCGGTAGGCTTCCAATTTGAGACCCTGACCTGTAGCTCAGTCCATTAGAGATCTCAGGATTCGTTTCAGGGGCCAGGGTTCTCCCTTTGCTCCCCAACCCCGGGTCCACCTCCCCTCCACCCCATCTTCACCCTCCTGACCTGGAGCGCTGTGCTGGTCCTTAGGTTGATCTCAGATATTTGGTTTCTCTTCTCCATCCTCTTGAACTCAGGCGTGGTCATGTGACTTACTCTGACCAATAAGATGGAAGCAGACATAAGGTGTGAGCAGATGCATGGAGAGCTAGCAGAAGCTTGGGCATGCTCTGTTTTCCTCTGCCACAGTGACTAGTATTGTTCCAGATACCAGCTGCTTTGTTCACTGGCTCACAGAGGACTCCAGGGCAGAGCAGAGCCCCCTGCTGGCTGGCAGCATACACACAGCATGAGTGTGTGTGTGTGTGTGTGTGTGTGTCCACAGCACAGGTCAGTGGATCCCAACAGCTATCCTCATACCTGCAGTCAATGGGCTTACAGCCAGCCCTCTAGGGCCCAGAGACATCCACAGACAGTGGGCACCAATGGTTAGGGTTTGTTTTATTCTCTGCTGTGTCTTCAGTGTAGAGCACAGGTCCGACACATAGTAGGTGCTCAACAAATACTTGCTCAATGCATGAATGTATTAGCACCTAGGAGGGTTTCAGGTGCCGGGCCATGAAGTTCCAGGAAGGCTGCAGTAGAGTATACTATCTAGTAGGGCTTGGTTGGGCCCCTACCAGTCTTTCCTGGGATCCCAATGCCTCTCAAAGTTCTAGGTAAAACAGGTCCTGACTTAAGATTCCATGCCCTTAACCGCCAGTCTCTGGGGAGAACCAAAAAGGTCCCTGAACGGGACTCCCGGTGCAGCTCGGTTCTTGGCGTGGTGTGACACCTTGGGCAGGACCCTCCTGGTCCCTGCTTCCTCATCCCAGCCTTGACTGTGTGCACAGCTGTGGCCAAACGTACCTGTCACCTTAACGATGATTTACTTAAATGCTTTACGCTTTACTTCCATACTAAACAATACTTGTTTTTACCCTAAGCGACATTTCTAATCCATATTCAAACCCATCCAGAGCTGGGCAGAACGTTGCCATCCTTCCTGAATGCTTGGTCTCCCTCCTGCACCACAGTCGATCTCAAAGTTGGGCCGGCATTGCCCCAGAAACAGGGCGCTGCCCGAGCCCTGCCTGCTGCTGCTGCTGCTGCTCCTGGGTCTGCTTCTCGGCCAGGGCCCCCCAACTCCGGCCTCGGGGGGGCCTTCTCTCTGCAGCTCCAGCTCCCCAGCCTCTCCCCTGGCCAGTGGCCGGGGTGTAAGCTGTTCCTCCACCCGTGACCGCGTTCCCCAGATCTTCTGGCGGCTGGATCCTTGTCGGGGATTTGGCCGCGGTGTCAGCGTGGCGGGGCCTCTGTCTCATTGCCTGGGGTGGTTCCCTGTTGCCTTTAAGACTGCCTTCTATTTTCTCATCCGCTGACGGGTTCATTGTCTTTTCCACGAGAACGGTGTTTCTCAACATCACGGTACAGATACTTTTGACTGGATTCTTTGTCATGGAGACTGTCTTGTGCCCGGCAGGAGGGTAGCAGCACCCCGGGGCCTCTACCCAGGAGATGCCAAAAGCATCTCTAATTGTGGTCAACCGGAATGTCCCTGAAAGGGGTGGGACCACAGCTGCCCCTGGTGATTGAGAACCATCACCCTGGGATGTGTGTCACGTGTGCAAAGCAGGGACCTTCTGGCTTCATCTCCGCACCCTCTGGGCATGCCCAGAACACGGGTCCCCCTGAGAAACGGCACAACTGAATGGATTGGTGAGAGTCACGAAAAGGAGGGACTGTTTGTGTCCTCAGAGGTCCGTCCGCCTGCCTGCTGCGTTTTGGGAGAAGCAGACCCTGTGATCTCCTGGGTCACTGCCAGCTGAAGGAAACATTCACACTCCCCCGCATCTCCCGGAGCGCGCGTGGTCTCCCTCAGGCCAGGAGAGCCCGTGAGGAGAGGCTCGGAGCACCCTGACAGGCTGTCAGTTTTTAATGCAAAACTGAAGGAAAAGTTTGCAGCCACGACGCGGCGCAACGCGAGGAAGATAAATCACACTTACTTGCCGCCGGCTGACAGCAGTTTAAGCCTCTGCAATCATCGGGCTCCGAGGGGGAGGCTTCTTTTTATCTTACTAAATGCAGAAAAGTAGAGCCGAAATTGGCAATACCGCGGCCCCGCGCGGCGGCCGGGCTTTTTACATAAATATCAGCCAGCAGTAAGTAAATTCTGTTGACGAAATGTAATAAAACAAAGACTGTTTCAAATATGACCATTCCCCCGGTGCGTTCTGAAGCCTCGTCCCACTCACTTATCACTCGCTGCTGAGATTATAAGGTTTGCTTTTATCTGTCAGAAATCAATATTTCAAACATCGGATAAAAGAGGAAATTGAACTGGGAATAGGCTGAAGGGCTGTAAAAACTACAAAGCACAATTATCAAAAAGCACTTAAAGCGCTTAATAGGACACACATATAAAAATGCCCAAATTAATGTCAGGGAGCCATAATGAGAACTTCTCTATGCTTTTTCATCTGCGCGCGGTGTAATTGGGAGGCCGGCCAGTCCATCAATATGCTTTTCAATTTCTACGATGCCCCGAGGACCCCGAGCTGGGCATTTGTTAGAAATGAACCATTACATATGATTGGTTAATATTTCAGTTTATTGAAGACACATTATTTTGTATGGCGTGTTTAAGTTGTTGCGGTTTAAGCATTACAAACAGTTATGACAAAAATAGACCTTAGAGTAAACAGCCGGCCCGGTTGTGCTTTTAATAAGCACAGCTATAACGAGGAAATTGGATTTCCAGGAGCTGGGAGATGGGATGGAGGAAAGTTGTGGGGAGATGTGGGAAGAAGTGGGAAGCCCCCCCGCCCCCCACTGCATCTTCTCTGAGCCCATTGGGCATATCGGAAAGTTCGTGAGGGTGTCTTTTTGGAACCAACCATTGTTTGATTACTTGACTGTTTTCCTCCTAAAAGAGAAGAACGTTTCCCCTTAGTGATAAACACATAAGCCTGTTTTTTTCAGAGAGGAATTTATTTGGCGTCATTCTAGACCAGGGATCAGTAAAAAAAAAAAAAAAAAAGTTATTTTCCTGTAAAGAGCCAGAGAGTACATATAATATTTTGGGCTTTTGCAGGTCAAGAATCAAAAATCAAGGCTGTTTTGCAGGCACTCATGCAAGGACCATTAACAATGGCAAAGTCGTTCTCCGCTGGTGGACCGCCGAAAAGCAGGCAACGGCCCTGTTTGTCCACTCACCCTTTTCTGGTGGAAGCAGGGACATGTGTAACTTGCATAACAGTTTGTTTCATCAGAGGGCAAAGGCATAGGAGAAAACCTACAGCCCCTTGGCCTGGCCTCTGAGGCCTGTGACCTGCGCCCTGTGACCTGTGACCTGCACTGCTGGCTTTCACCCCTTCGCTGCTTCTCAGATTTCAGATCTTGGTTCAGATGCCTTCTCCTCCACGAGGCCTCCTCTGGCCTCCTGGGCTCTCCCCTCCACACACTCCTACAGGAATTCCTGTTTTATTTTTTGTTTAGAGTTTCTTATCTGCCTCCTCCCCTTTTGAGGGCCAGGGCAGTGTTTTTGTTTTGTGACCTCTGTGTCCTTAGGCCCAGACCACAGCAGTCTGGGTATGCTTTTCAATTTCTGTTGTCTCAAGTTCAGTTTCACCAGGCTCGATAATCGTGAGCTGAGTGAGCAGATGAGTGCATGCATGAATGAATGAATGAAAGAAACGATGCATAGTAACTCCTGAGTTCTCCTGGGTTGCAAGTGGCAGATACCAAGTCACACCAGCATCAGCCCAGAGGGGCGGAGTCTGAGGAAGACTGGGCAGACAAGTACAGGGAAGGACAGAAGTATGTCTGGGCCTCTGGGCAACTGGACCAGGGCCTCCCACTGGACGTCTGTCTCCTGTTATCCCAACAGTGCCCTGTGCGCTTGTCGGGCAGCTGGCACCTGCTGGTCACCCCGCTAGTATCTGGGTAGGTGGGGGTGCGCAGGACCAACGGCCCTTGCTCTCATGGGCAGACAACGGGCTGTGCTGTGCATACCAGCTTCCTTCTCCTCTCTTTCCCGCCAGCTTACCCCACCTGGGGGCATGGCTGCAGACCCTGGGACATCTCCCAGCTGCAGGAGGCTCTCCTGTTCCAAGTGCAAATGCTCCCAGGGAAGGAGTCAGGTGCCCATTTCTGGACCGTTCACTTAGTCCTGGGGGTGGAGTCCCACCGTGTGAACATAGAGGCTTCACCATACATGGTCACTGGTAGCTCCTTTTTGGAAGTGGGTAAGGGAAGGCTCAGAGAAGGTGATTCATTTGCCAGAGACCACACAGCTGGTGAGTAGGAGACTTGGGATTTGAGCTCAAGTCAGTCTGACTGCTCGGCCAGTGCTATCTCCACAGGAACACGATGAAGGGGATTAGAGGCTGCAAATCCAGGGGGGTCCCCATGGAGTACCAGGGGTGGCTCCGCGGGAGGGAGCACTAAGGAGGAGGGAGAAAGGAACACCATGTGAGGTCAGCAGGGACAGGGGTGTCTGTCCAGATGGGGCGGGCAGGCTGCAAGTCGGGGGTCAAGGGAGGGTGCAGACGCTCTGGGGAACTGCGGAGCCTGTGGCTCATCCTCCAAACGCGTGGCTTCTTGTAGCGTCACAGCCACGCAGAGGAGGAGCTTGCAGACGGCCATCTGAGCCACGAGGGCCCTTCCAAAGTCGCTCTGTCTCTCCCACGGCAGGAGGGACCATCCTGCCAGCACCGTGGAAACGTCACCTTCCAAGGCAGCAGCGTGCCTCTCACGGAGGAGAGGACAGGAGAAAGGAGATGTCCGCTCCCAGGCAGGAGGGACATTACACTAAGCAGAGGATTTTGTAATTATTTGCGTTTGAAATAATCGGGCATTTCTACCTCTTAGGGGCGGCATGAAGGAGGCGCCAGGGAAAGAGGTTCAGCCTTCCCTAGTGCTGCTCCTCATTGTTCCTTCAAAGAAAAGGAGCTGCAAATACGGATTAGTCTCCTCTGTGAAAGGGGGAGGAGTCCTCGAGAGAGCAGAGGGGGCGGGCCCGGCCCTAGGACTCCGTGTGGGGGCAGCTCTGGTGGACGCCTGCACTGGGGACGCGCAGGGCGACGACACAGTCGGCCACTGCGGTGGGCTGGAGGGGTCTGTGGGGGGATTTAGAGCCGTGCTGTCCGATGACGGATTCAGTGACCGATAATGCTGGGCCACCCGACGTGGCAGCCACTCACCACGGGTGGCATTTGAGCACTTGAAATGGGACTGAAACTTGAATTGTACGTACTTTTGATTCATTTTAATTTAAATCCAGAGAGCCCCGTGTGGCTCAGAGCCCCATCCAGGACAGGACTGAGGCCAAGAGTGTCCCGGCTGGTGGGTTCCGGAAGCTCAGCCCCTGCAGGGCCTGGGCAGGCGACATCAGAGTCAGGGCCAGTGAAATGGGCCAGGGAACAAAAACCTTTGTCTTGCATTTTTCTTGCGGGGGCAGCCCTCTCGGCCCCTCTTTGGTTCTCTCACTTTTGAGAGACAGCAGGTGCGCCCCAGTTCTCTGGGGAGTTCGCAGGGCTCCCCCGGGTATCGGCCCTCCTGCTTCTCTTTCTGCTTAGAGCAGCCGTTCTGTGCCCGTTGATTGCCACTGAGACCCTAAGTGACACGCTTCCTTCAGCCTGCGGTCCTAGCAGCTCTGTCCAGAGCGCTCGGGAAACAGGTCCGCGGGAAGCCTGGCTGTTGGACTGTCCATCACCCGGGGCCCCGTGGTAACAAGCTGGCATGGATGAGCCAGCGTGGTTGGCACCCCAGGAGATGCTCCTGCTTGCACAGACCCCTCGGAAGAGTGGTACCCTTTGGCACAGCCCCTGCCTGGCATCACTCGCAACACCTCCCTTCCTGTGGCAAACACTCAACATTAAAATGTTGAGTTCCCCTGGCCGGTTGGCTCAGTGGTAGAGCGTTGGCCTGGCGTGCAGAAGTCCCAGGTTCGATTCCCAGCCAGGGCACACAGGAGAAGCGCCCATCTGCTTCTCCACCCCTCCCCCTCTCCTTCCTCTCTGTCTCTCTCTTCCCCTCCCGCAGCCGAGGCTCCATTGGAGCAAAGATGGCCGGGGCGCTGGGGATGGCTCCTTGGCCTCTGCCCCAGGCGCTAGAGTGGCTCTGGTTGCAACAGAGTGATGCCCCGGAAGGGCAGAGCATCGCCCCCTGGTGGACGTGCCGGGTGGATCCCGGTCGGGTGCATGCGGGAGTCTGTCTGACTGTCTCTCCCCGTTTCCAGCTTCAGAAAAATACAAAAAATAAAAAAATAAAAAATAAAATGTTGAGTTCTCTCAAATGGAAAAGAGCTGATCTTCCTAAAGACGCCAGAGCCCATATATTCTGCAGAAATGGTACCCAGGAACCGTGAGCCTCTGTCACCATGCCGCCGATATCCAGGGACTGGGCAGGAGGAGAAAGCGGTGGCCAGGGACAGACGTGGGCTGACCTGAGTGCTGCGATATTCGATGTGCAATAATTAATAGCCAAGTCCTTCAAACGTCAGAGATGAAGAACGGACTTTGGAAAATGGATGCTGCCTGTGAAAGGTTTCGTCCAGATCGCCCTCTTGACTCCTGGGCTGTGAAAATCCATCAGGAGGGGAGGATGCCATGTCCCCCTCTTAAATAATTTTAACTAAAAATGAACCCCTCCCCCCCCCCCCAAATTAATACTCGAATCTTTCTTTAGTCTAAGAGTTAACTCGGTAGCATATTGATGGCCCCTCGTTCATGTCATAGAACACAAAGTCACGTTCATCACTTGTGGTTTCTGTTTTCAAGGTAAAGGCCCCAATCAAACCTTCTCTCTATCCAAGGATTACCAAGAAAGGTCGGTTCGCTGTTTTAAGTAGTCGTTCACAGGAAGTGCTGGTCCCGGGCCAATGAAAACGTTCGGGAACAGCATCTCATCTGTGCCCAGACCTCTGCCAGGTGCCTCGTCCAGCCCGCTTCCCTGCTGGCCACAGTGACTTCCACCTGGACTCAGCCTCCTGCGGGGCCGCTGATGCATTTCCCCCAAGGTCACCCCAGCCCGGCTCAGTGCCCCGTGTGGCCCTGGGCTGTAAAAGCCAGAATGCCGGGGTCTCCAGCCCCCTCCTTCACGTCCCGCTGGGCCCCTGCAGAGCAGGCAGGAACTGGGCAGGGTGGTGGCAGATGCTCAGCAGCCTGGGCCACCCAGGGATTCCGGTCACCGTGGCTGCTCTAATTACTTTTTCATCCTGCCTGCTTCTCGGACGCTCTGCATGCTGATGGTGCCGGGCCCGGTCTCCGCTGGGGTGGAGTGGTATTTTTTTAGCATCTCAACCAGTGTCCGGTTGACGGAGACATTTCGGGGGAAGAAGCAGGTACATTTACTTTTCAAGTATTATTTTACTAATCAATTGAAAAATTGCCTTCATGAATGACAGAAGTGCAGACCTTTGGAGTATTTCATTAAAGGGAGCAAACATTAATTACGAATCCAGCCCAACCTTGCACAGACATAAATTATGGGCCTGATCTATTTTCTCTGTGCTTAATTGCAAGCAGTGACTAGTTCTTTAAATTATTATCTGCTAGGCCTCCAATGAAAAGAGAATTTATGAGGCGATGTTCTGAGGCCTCGCTGGTGCCCACGCTGCTCTGTGGGGACAGTGGGGAAGGACACGGCCACAGTGAAGGACCCACATGGCACACAGGTGCTCCGGGGAGGGAGTCCCATCCTTTCCAAGAACGAAGAAGGGGACACGTTCCACCACAGCACGTCTAACAAGCTTTTCTGCTCTGGTGGCCAATGTCCCGCTGAAACGGGAGAATGAGTGACAGACATCCCTCCCTCAGTTCACCTACCACCCTCTACCAGAAAAAGAGTGACAATAGCAACACCAAGGTCGGACGACTGTGCCGTGAATGATGCCAGGACCTTAGGGGCCATTCCTTAGCCAAAATGAACCCTCAACCTTGCATAGTTGACACAAGTTACCGGTAAACCTCTCTAGGCAGGGGGGAAGTTCAGGCTTTGTTTTGGCGTGAATGGCCTTGTTTCCTAAGCTGTGACTCAAGTTATCAAGGCTTCTAAGTGAGGGCCCACTGGAGGCAGGGCTGGCCACGGTGGCTTTGTCCGGATGCTTCCTCTGGAGGTCAATGGTCCCCCATCAGCCCCTCTCCCTCCAGCAGGGGGACAAATCTGGGCAGGGTTGGAGATGTGGCAGGAAGGAAAACAGCCCTTTCTGGGGAGGGGGACCTGGCCTCATGGGTCACTCCTCTGTCAGCCCAGAGAAGGAATATTTGTTGTCCTAAAAGTAGGCCAACAAATGGGAGCTCGTGAATTTGGGGGCACGTGTGCAGCCCTACCTCCCTGACAGGGGTGGGAGACAGTGAGTGGTCCCAGGCTGTGCCCCCGACTGCCCACCCTGTTCCGCCTGGGGTCCCTGGGGGCCACTCGGACCCTGCAGAGAGGGTCCCATGCTGCCAAACTGCTGGTGGGGGCCGGAGTGGGACCAGAAGCTGCCTCTGTCTCTTCTCAGCCTGGGTCATTTGCAACTGAGTTGAACGAGGGTCCGATGAGGGTGGATGGCCAATGAATGAAAGCTGGGCGGCCTCTTCTCTGCGGGTGTCCAGGTGTCCGCAGCCCCAAGTTTGCCACAAAGCCCTTTTCAAAACCCAAGCACAGGTCAGCCCAGGCCTGCTCCTCATTCCGGTGCCTTTAAGCATTTGGCATTCTGACTAATTTTGAGCCCCTGGAGTAACAGTTTCCATGACGTCTTCCCTCGGCCATTTGTAGGAACTCCCTGGTTTATGGCATTTTCCCCAATGGTGACAGATCTGAGGCCAACTGGACAAGGCCCAAAAGTAACAAGAGTACTGTGACAAGATTACCAAGTGCCCAGGGGTCTACAACACCCTCCCCCCCCCCCCGACAGCATTCTGGGGCAGGCATGTCTGACTTTCTGAAAACAATGAAAAGAAAAGATGACGCAAAATTCAATAGGCTGTTGTTTCTCGACGTCATGGAGCAGAAGCTCTCTCAGTGGAACCAGAGTGCCTCTGTATCAGTCGAATCCTGGCCGGAAAGAGATGGCTCACTCAGGCTGAGAATTTGAGCACAGTTTGATGCTGGGATGCTCTACTGAGCTAAGGGTGGGATGTAGGACACCCATCGGGATGGAGCACCCATGAGGCTAGGAACAGGGTGGCCGTCCCTCCTCTTGGCCTAAGCCGGGCAGGACGGGAGCAATGACTAGAACTTGCAGCCAGAGGGCGGTGTGGAGAGTGTTCCCTGACACCAGCTGTTACCTCAGAAGGGTGGGGAGGTGGAGGAAGCCGTCAGTCAGGGGCACACTGGGGGGCAGATGTGTTAGTGCCTCCATTGGTTGAGCCCAACCAGGAGCCAAAAGACAAGAGAACCCAGTTCTGTAGCATCTACGTTTCAATCGTTTGGGCTGTCAGTATTGGAACACCCTTCCCCTGTTGGGAGAGTTCCCTGCCTTGTGAAGCAGAGCCCACCTTCTACAACAGGAGTGGGGACATGCCATCTATTCCTGTTCTCGGCTTCCTTTGCAGCGAGAGTGTGATCACATGACCTAGGTCCCACCAATAGACATACCTGCCCCAGACTTTTCTATCAGACATGCGAAACAGGGCTTCTCAGAATCCATTCTGGAAAATATCATGGCCGTGACAGTAGCTGTACCCAATTCCGAGGCAGCGGGAGTCATTTTAGAAGCGGCGTCAGGGCTCAGCGTCAGCACCTCCAACAGGCAAGGAGAGAGCTTGGCGCCCGGGGGTGTTCCCTGGGCTCCAGTTCTGTGGCACGATCTCGGGCATCGTTCTGAGTAGCATAGTGCCCGGTCCTGGTTCTCTTGCTCTCTGGAGTGTCTGTGAGCAGCTCACCATCTTTTAAATACATCCTGTCTCAGTTCAAGTCGTTCAGAGTTGATCGTTATTGTTTATGACAAAGGACTCTGATTGATAGGCTGGGTGAATAAATTAAGAAAATGATAGCTGTCACTATGAAGAAGCGAAGGAATTTGGTGGCTTAACACATAGAAGGTTACTTGTCATTCATCTCAGCCCAAAAGGCAGTGCTCTCCTCCATACAGTCACTCAGGGACCCTGCCCGACGCCATTTTCAATGTATGGCTCCCAAATTCACCTTGAGTGTTTTGACCTTCAGCCAGTGGATGGAAGAAAGAATGGGAAAGATGGCATGGATGGATTCTGTGGCAACGTTGTACTTCACTTCTGCTTCACATTTCACCAGCGAGGACTCAGTTGCATGGCACTTATGAGGGACGTTGGGACATAGAGTCCCTGATGAGACATTTGCTTCTGTAAGCAAAACCCCACAAACCTCTGGTGACTGCGTCTGCCCTGCTGGGTTAACCAGTTCCTGGGAATTTATTACCTCCCCTAACTAAGGAACACAGAATATTTGACCTCGGGAGTGGGTGTACCCAGGAGTCCAAACATATACATATCCCCAAGCACCCAGTTTCTCCTCACCCCTTGACTTTTCCTCCCATTGGGTTGATTCACGAGTAGGAAGGCTCCCCAGCTTTGGTGCTCCAGGATAACATCTTTGCAGTTAAGCAAAACCAATGAAAAGACAGTGCCTCTTTCCCAATAGTTCCCGCCAATATCCCAGGGCTGACTCTTATTGGAGCATCTTGAGTCACATGTCCCCTCCTGAACCAATCACTGTGGCCAGGGAGATGGAATAAGCTGATTTGCTAAGTCTGAGACATGTGCCAACCTTCCCTGGAAGCAGAAAGACTCACCCTACCTAAACCTCATAGGCTACGAGTGGGGAGGGAGAGGACAGTTCTCCAGAGAGTCATCTGGGTGCTTTTCTCAGAACAGAGGACAGTGAACACAATCAGTATCTATCAAACATCTGTAATGTTTACCCTTGGCTGTGGCCTGTGGGGAAATGATTCTGAGAACTTGGGGACTCATCCCACAGTAGAGCATTTAATTCGCGTGTGGAAGATATTTCTGACTGTGGGATAGTCCACACACAGAATAATAGCTTGTAACATCTGGGTGTTACACCAAGACGTGTCCATTCTCCTGTTCATCTCTCATCTGTTCCTTTGCACTGGGACCTGTCATTCGTCTTGTGCATAACCTTGAATAATTTTTTCCTTCCCTGGGCCTCAGTTTTTCATTCTGTAAGGTTGGCTCGATGTCATCTGGTTCAACCAGATGACATCGAGCCCCTCGGCGCTGATGACCCAGGGATCTATAGACCACGCCTCTGATGGTCTTGGCTCAGAGCCAGCAAACCCAGCCCGTGTCTCGTCAGCAGTAACAGGAAAATTGAATGAACACTGGGTCAGTGCTGGGATTCTTGCTAATCCTCGCTTTATTTTTGTAGAATAATTCAATTCAGCAATTCAATTCTACAAATATTTATTGAGTGCCTATCACAGTCAGGATAAGCCCAGCATTTGGAGAGTTACTTTCATGTTTGCGAAATCTGTTCCCTGTTAACATCCTGTGTACAGGTGAGAGAGTAGGCAGGGCTAGCTAGGAGACCCACTTAACAAAGGAGGACACCGTGTAGCAATGACCCCCCCCCCCCCCCCCCCCCCCCCCGTCCCCACATGCAGCCTCTCATGGGCTTCTCCTGGTCCTGGTTGTCATTTTACATTTCCGTGTGTGATTATCTGATCAATGCTGGTCTTTCCCACTACAATGTTCACCCCAGCAGGGGAGGGATCAGGGCTGTTGTTACCTAACACAGTGCCTAGTGCAGAGCAGGCACTCAACAAATGTTTGTTGAATGAATGCATGAATGATGAAGGGAAGGAAGGAAGGGATGGAGAGAGGGAATTCCAACGAGTCATTGAAAGATCCGCTTCGCTCTGTGGGACCTTGGCCAAGACCCTTTCCTCTCCGGGCTCAGTTTCCTCCTCTGTCAGATGAGGGGGCTTGTCAGTGATCTGCATCAGGATCGTGCTTGGCATGGCTGCCCTTGCCATACCCCGAATTTTATTATTCTAGTCTCCCAGAGTGGAACCCAGTTGTCGGCACCGTTTCCTGAAGTCGCCTAGGCAGCTGACATCTGGAACTCCGATGTGAGGAAGCCTCTCAGGACTGATCCAGCTCTGACATCCTGGGGTTTCCAAATGATGTCCATCCCAGGTTCATCTTGGCTCCCCTCCCTCACCTCCCCCCAACCCCGGCCTGCCTGCCAGGCTGAGCTCTCTACTCTACTGAGATGCCACCAACCCGACGTGCCCTGCCAGCTCCCGCCACCTCCTTCCGCTCCAGCCAGCGCTGGGTCATCTGGGTCAAATCTTATTCTCACCCTCCTAGCCCTCCCCTTCATCTCGGGGCTTTTTTGGGGAGCAAACTCCTGAATTTTGCCTTGGGATCACAGTACTCCCATGCTGTGTAAATTGCGTGTGGGCGTGCCCACGCCAGTGGGGGCCCTGCCATTTCCCTGCTGGAGACAGTGGAGCTGCTAATGGTGGGGGGAGACTGTGGACACCCGAGAAGATGCTCGGGCACCCCAGACCGTCCAAAGGGCTTGCTGAGCCGGAGGTCTCCTGCTTGGGACGGGCAGGCAGCCCTGGGTGGCACAGAAACTCAGGCATGAATGCCAGCCACCCTCAGGAGCACACAGCCCCCTGCACTACAGGTGGCGTGGGCAGTGGAAAGAGCCCAGCATCGGGCAGCCTTCCACACTTTGGGCCTCAGTGTGCCCATTTGTAAAATGGGATCGTACACCTCGTCCTGTCTCCGTCGTGGGACATTTGTGAAGAGTACGGAAAAATGAAAAGGAATGTAACTGTCACGGAGCAGCCCACAACTGTGTGAAATCCACACCCCCTTATCTCATCCCCGACAGGAAGGTGTGCTCCCCCCGGGGGTCCTGGCCTCGTGGTGGCCGCGGATGGCTATTTGCAAGGTGACTCGGACACTTGTTCCTCTGCCCCAGGGCGGCGGGCGCCTCCTGAGGACGGGTCCTCACTCTGGTCATCTGCACCCCCTCTGTACGCACGAGGCAGTGCCGACAATGTGACCGAGGGCGGGGATCTCCTATATATGCCATGTGGAGGCTGGGTATCCACCTGTCCCGGCGTCAGTGACCGTCATTCCAAAGTCCCTCATCTCACCTTGTCACCCATGAAGCGGGCACCCAGGTATTCAAGGGAAATTGACATTGGATCGAGTTCATACAAAACCGGGGGGAGGGGGGAGGCACGTGGAAAGCCAGCCTTTTCAGAACTCAAATGGAAAAAAACATAACGTAGTTAATATTAAGTAAAAAGATTGGGCAACCCTTCCCCTCACCCTTTCTGCTTTTCTGGTTTGTGCTGATGCGTGCTTGATCAAGGCCCGTTTTGTTCTTGATTAATGAGTGACTCACCTTGAGCTGCTTGCTATTTTTTTCTGTGTTCATTATGAATTTGAAGAGGCATGTCGAACTTGGCACCCAAAGGCCATGCTCAGGTGTTTGGCGGGGGCGGGGAGGGGGAAATGTTGGTCTCAGAAGCCTTCCGGGGGTGAATGGATGCCAACCTACACGGTCCGCAAGCAGGGACTCTCAGTTCGCCATCAGCCCCCAAACTGAGTATTCACTGAGCCTTTGCTCCGTGCCAGGTATGGCTCTGTCCTCAGAAGGAATGCGTGAAATGCCACCATCCCAGCCTGCACACAGAGAGAGTCTCATTTTAGCCTGCGTCCTGGTTCTGACTCATACTCTCCACCTTTCTGACCGAGCCTGACAGGTTTCTTCTCCTCTGGGGGCCTCAGTTTTCCTGACTGCATAATGGGACCTTTCTCTGAGGTCCTTCCAGCTCTGCTGTATCCAAGGCTCCCGGAAAGAGATGGTGGCTCGTTCCCGTCCGGCTCAAGTGGCGAGTTTGCTGGTTAGATGAACGAATAAACAAGAGAGGGTGATGTGAGTATAGGCAGAGCCGGGTTCTAATCTGAGGCTGTCCCAATGACGCTCACCTCATCACCCTGAGCGGGCCCCGCCTCTCTCTAAGGATCAGAGTGTCCCTGGGGGACAACTGGAGATTTGTATTCGTTGGGCCCAAGACTGAGTCCGGCCTGCCGGATGCTTCGTATCTGGGGCAGCGTTGAAGGTGACGGGGACCAAATGTGTTTGGGTGAAACCTCAGCTTTCCAGGTGGGTCCATACACCAAGCATTCCCTAAGGCACTTACCTGGTCCCCTCACGTGTACTGGTGACCTGTCCGGTCCTGAGTGTGTGGCACACAAATGGCCATTGCTCTGAGTCCTCCCCACTCTGACACTGGGCAGTTCTAGGAAGGGGTAGGGAGGGCTGCAGGCCTGGCAGTGCCCTCTGCTCGTCTCAGGGTCTGGGTTCCTGGGAAGGGCCTTGGGATGGTCGTTTTATGTATCAGCCTGATGGGACATGAGGTGCCCAGATTAACCATTACTTCTGGGTGTGTCTGTGAGGATGTTTGCAGATGAGCTGAGCGTTAGGTTAGCATGAGCGTTGGACCAATGGACTGTGTAAAGCAGATGGACCTTGACCTTCCCCAGTGTGGCATTTGGTTGGTCGGCCGAGGGCCTGGATGGAGCCAACAGGTGGGGGGTGGGGGCGCCTGCTCTCTGCCTGACTGCCCAGAGCCGGCTTATCTGTCTCCTGCCCTCACGTGGGACTTACCTCCTTCCTTCCCTTCCTCCGCCTTTTCTCTTTTTCTAGCGAGCTGTGTCCTATTGGTTATATTTACATACACCCTGTTGATTCGGGAGGACCCTATGTGTACAGCCTGCAAGCCCTCTGCTCAGTTACTCCAGGCGTCGGGCCCCTGTGGCCTCTGACCCGCTGAAGCCCAGAGGTGCCCAGCGGCTCCCAGCCGCCTTGCTCACCTCCCTCCCGTCTGCTCTGAACCAACACACAGCCCGGGCCCATGGAAGAAGCCCAGGTTCATATGGATGGTGTGAGGTCACCCCTGTCCTTCCAGTGGTCCCCCAAGCTGGCACCAGCAGGGCAGGCGGGGTGCGGGGGTCCTGGAGGCCTGAGGCAGGTGTGCCAGGGGCTGGAGCAAGCCCCCAGCAGCAGCAGCAGCAGCAGCAGCAGCAGCAGCAGCAGCGGAATGTGGCCCTTCCATCCTGGCTGCGGGGGCTACAAGCTGTTTGATCCAGTACAAGCCTTAGAGCCTCTGTCTTCCACAAGTGGGAGCTGGGGCTTAAGACTGGCCACTCATTCCTTCATCCAGCAGTCCCAGAGGCCCGGGGTCGGGGGACGAGGGGACGTGAAGAGCCTCTGGCCAAAGCGCTTTTTTTATCCTTGAGGACCTTCCACCACGTCCCTGCTAACTTCCTGGGTAACTGCTTACTTGTTCAGCCCCTACCGCGTGCCAGGCACGTGTGAGCGTTTCCTGCCCAGGATGGTCGTCACCTTCTGTATTCAGAGACAGCATCCCGGATAGGACGACACTTGAGGTGAAAACAGGGACGGGCGGCCACGGGAGGACTCTGCACTGTGGTCAGAGGGCACATCCCCGGAGACGCGACCGTGGGGACAAGCCGGACGATTGCTTTCACTCGTCAGCAGTCCGTTTGGAACCCTGGATAAACTCTGAGGTTTTGCGTTCCTTTTGTGTCTGAGAACCCACGGCAGTCATGTGAGCTCAAGGTCCCAGGCCAGGAACTGGCCCCTGCTGCCCAGGGGGGCTCCCCCCAGGGGATCACGAGCGGCCTCCGGGCCCCCAGGGTGCCGTGCACAAGACCGCAAGAGGGTCCCATGACGCTGGCCAGAGAAAGATGAGTTTGGGCACCCGCTGGGGATAATAGGAGACTCGCTGTTTGGAGTCTGGAGTCCTGCCTTGCGAGTGATGTGTTGCTTTAGTTATTTCCTTTGTGCAGTTGAAGGAATCAGGCCAAGAGAGGCAAAGACATTGGGCCCAATCACCTGGGTAGCTTAGGATGGGAGACAGCCAGACCCTCAGCCTCCTGGTGGCTCACCCAGGCTTGCTGCATCCACAGCTCACCTGCCCCCTTCATGGGCATCCCAGCTGACCAGCCTGGTTGCCCCCCACCCCTGACAGCACAGCTCTTACTGCACGCCCCCTTCGTCGGTTTTTCCCAACCCAACTGACCTGGCCATTCCGGTTACAAAGTCTTTTCTTCCAAGAACAATACAGTCTTCCAAGAACAATACAGTCTGGGGTTATTGATAATGCTGGTTGCCTGTTGACCATCATGTGGTTTTTCTGACTTTCCTCCAAGTTTGTCCAGAACGATTTATGCCTTGACCTTTAATCTGTGACCAAGCAGGGCCCTGCTGATTTGGGAACGTGACCAAACCGACAGTCTATGCAGGGGCCTAATAAGGGAGCCACCCACTACTGTGTCACTTTCCTGGTCCAAGTGGGGGTGTCAGCTCCTCACAGCTGTCTCTTCTCATATACCCTAAGAGCCCGCTGCTCCCCGAGAATGGAGCCCACAGGGGCAGAGATGGAGGGAAGGGAAGAGTGGTCACAACCCTCATCTTCATCTGTCTCAGTCAGATTCAGTCCTGGGAGCAGGGTGAATGAATGCCAAGTGTCCTGTGCTTCTGACATGCCCAGCGAATTGCAGGGCAAGAGAGCACTGATGTCCTGACGTGCAGCCTGGTAGCACGTCCATAGGCTTGGCATGCTGTGGTCTGGCTCCTGCCTTCTGTCAGAGCAACTGCCCAGGGCCCATCACTGTACCCCCGAGGCCCTCCTCCCTCCTTCCTGACCAGGGGATGGCATTCCGGAGGGCACGGGGGCCCCATCAGAGCTGTGCCCACGTGGGTGGGGAGTGTGGTTCATGGGTAGTGGAGGTCCTTATACGATTAAACTCAGATTTACAAAATGAGGGCCTTGGGCTCCAGGTCTGGCCCCTCCCCAAGCAAGAACAAGATGTCACGGGAGGATATTCCATGGGAGAAAAGAAAATGACACGATCTGATGTGTGTTATCTTCATTTTTTATTTTCAAGTACCGAGCGCCTTCCAGGAGTGTCGGTGCTCATGTCCTACTGAACGTCTCAGTGGGTTTTCACACGTGAGTTGTACCCAGGTCGAAATATAGGACAGCCCTAGCACTCCAGAAATGTGTGTTTCTAAACGGTGCCTCTGGTTGCCCTGTGGAGACACGTGATGAGTGGGGGTAGGGCAGGCGCCAAAACAGGGAGACCGGTCGGGGCAGCCGTGGTCACCCAGGCTCAGATCAGGGCGGACGCGGGGGAGGCAGAGACATGGGAGATGCGCGATGCCTTTTTTTTTTCATTTTTTTCATTTTTTTTTTATTTATTCATTTTTAGAGAGGAGAGAGAGAGGGTGAGAGACAGAGAGAGAGAGTGAGAGAGGAGAGAGAGACAGAGAGAGAGAAGGGGGGAGGAGCTGGAAGCATCAACTCCCATATGTGCCTTGACCAGGCAAGCCCAGGGTTTCGAACCAGCAACCTCAACATTTCCAGGTTGACGCTTTATCCACTGCGCCACCACAGGTCAGGCACGCGATGCTTTTTGTTGGAAGAGCCGGTGGGAGTCACCGATGGCGAGACCTGGATGAATCAGAGCAAAGACACAATCTAAAAGATGCTTCCAATTTTTTTGGCTGCAAACACAGAGTGTGAGCCACGGGGCTTGGCAAGGGAAGGGAGGTACTGGGGGTTGGGGTAGGGCAGCCTGATGGGTAAGGCATGGCACCCCCTTGGACTGGCTAAAGTGGGGTACCTCTGGTACCCTCTGCCTCCCCAGACTCCAGAGCAGAGCCCCCAGGCGATGAGTCACAGGGTGATGGGATGTAACAGCGGAAGTCCCCAAAGGGCATACGGACATGAGGACACAGCCTCTGGCCAGCCTGAGGACCCCGGGAGAGGCCGGAAGAAGACAGCGTCGGTGAGCATGGCTTTGCTCTGTGTCCCTTAGAAACTTGGGTCACTGGAAGGAGAGGTGGCAAGTGGGAGGTGACGTCGACTTTGCACCCAGGAACCATCTGCTCCCTAATGCAAACAGCCCGCCCGTCTGTCAGGCCAGGCGAGGACAAATGACTGAAACGGCCCCACCTCGAAGCCCAGGGAGAGGGGTCGCCGGGCCCATGAGGTAATCCGGCCGATGATGTATGCCCCTAGAAGGCTTGGGTTAATGACCGCAGGCGGGACCCGGCGCGCAACACAGTCATTTCATAATACATCGCGTGATGGATTAAGGCGTGTTAATACCAGGAGTATACATTAAGGGAAATGATCTCGCTGGCATACTAAATGGCAAAATAAAAGCACTTTTAGAAACTTCCATGATTAATCGGTCTGCCCTTTTAGTTCCGTACCATGATAAAGTAGAGCTCACTTCTCCCGGTCACCTCCCAGGCAATTCCTCTAAAGCTCCCGGGACCTCTGCAGACCCCGGGGAGGGGGCAGCTGGGGCTGACAGCCACACCTGCGGCTGAGGACACGCCCTCACCCCGTCTTCCTCGGACCCCGGTCGTCTTCATCATCACCGTCGTCCTCTCTCCATCAGGGGAGTTCACCGAGCCTTGGGTGTTGCTGACCCGTATGCAGCTGCTGGTAGTGAACGCGTGGAGATGCGACACAGATCGTCATGTCACACGGGTCAAGCCTGCTGCCCCACGCAAAGCCCTCTGTGAGCGAATGAGAGGCGGGCAGAGGTGTGCTCAGAAACCAGGCGATCCAGCCTGGATCTTGGCCCCCGCACGCGATAGCCGCTCAGTCTTGGGTGCGTTACAGAACCTCTATTGCCTCAATGTCCTCACTGACAAAAGAGGGAGAACAGGAACTCTAGCTCATGAAAGTATAGGGACACACGGAGGTGATTTATTTCACAAGTGCTCATGCAGGACGTACCGTGTGCCGGGCACTGGGAATGCGTGTCCAGGGTTTTGAATAGCACCTGTCACACCCACGAAGTGCTCAGTCACTATGAGCACGTGCTGGGCTGGCCTAGGGTGCCATCAATCCCCCCCACTTCTCAGGTAGGGAAAGCCGAGACACAGAGACTTAAGGAAATCACCGAAGTGCCGACGACAGGGCACGACCGGGATTAGATACGGACAGGCTGACCTCTGACCTTTAACCCCCATCTTCTTGGGAGGCAGTGGCGGCCCTGGTTCTGTTCAGAGATGACAGCGATTCTAGAACATGGGCCTGCACTCAGACATTTACTTTCCCATGCTGGAACCTGCAGAGCAGAGAAGATGTTTGAGGTAGGAGTAACTCCCCTGCCCCGATGGGCCTCAGGGCACCTTCTCTGTGACCCAGACACCCTCTCTTCTGCTGCAGCAGGACCATGAAAAACTCGTTCCTGCGTGGCGGGGGAGCAGCGGGCTGTGGCCAGGTCCGCCTTCTGCGGGGGGCCCTCTCTGTCTGCCCGACTAGCATCACCCGGAACCTCTGCACCAGCATCTTCACCAGCCGGGAAGCCAAGGCCAGGTGGCCCATCAGACTTCCCACCTGCGTCGCCCTGGAAACTGCTGGCATCTTATAGATGTTTGAGCTTCTTTCTTCTTCTTCTTCTTTTTTTTTTTTTTTTTTGTATTTTTCTGAAGCTGGAAACGGGGAGAGACAGTCAGACAAGGAGTCTGTCTGACTGTCGCATGCGCCCAACCGGGATCCACCCAGCACGCCCACCAGGGGCGACGCTCTGCCCACCAGGGGGCGATGCTCTGCCCCTCCGGGGAGTCGCTCTACTGAGACCAGAGCCACTCTAGCGCCTGGGGCAGAGGCCAAGGAGCCATCCCCAGCGCCCGGGCCATCTTTGCTCCAATGGAGCCTTGGCTGCGGGAGGGGAAGAGAGAGACAGAGAAGAAGGAAGGGGGGGGTGGAGAAGCAAATGGGCGCTTCTCCTGTGTGCCCTGGCTGGGAATCGAACTCGAGTCCCCCACCGCCAGGCCGACGCTCTACCGCTGAGCCAACCAGCCAGGGCCGCTTCTTTCTTCTTTATTCAAACACCTCCTGGCGCGGTTCCTGCTCGGGCCAGCGGGAGGCGGCAAGAGCACAACAGGGTCGACCCCCCGGGCTGTGTGGGGCTCATTTTCAAGGGGCAGAAAACAGGGACCAGCCATCCTTTTGGGGCTGATGGGTGGGGAGGGGAACAGACAGACCTTCCAGAAATATGGAGAGTGAGGGCAGTAAGCTCGCACTCCTCCCAGGGGGTCGAGCAGCACCACGCAGGCCGGGCGGGGTTCAGCGGGGCGCACGGCCTCCGGAGCCCCGGCCCGGTGCTGCCCGTCCGAGGCCACTGCCCCGTTCCAGCCCACGGTGGCCGTGCGGGAATGTGGGCCCCGTGGCTGCATCTTCTGGTTTTCCTAGAGAGCGGGGGAATCTGGATTACAGTTTTACTGAAATTTCCTGATTTTAACTGCCTGCCCTGTCCTGGGGAGGGACACGAATTCAAACAATGTTTCAGTACCGTGCAGGTCAAAGGAGCCCGATCTCCTGGCCGGCTCTGGTTCGCAGCCCAGGGGCCAGTGGTCCATACTGGACAGAGTCACTGGGCGCCGCTGTGTGTGGGCAGACCGGACCCTTTGCTTGTACACAGCGCTCTACAGTGTGCATGACACCTTCCTGGAGATTTCCCTGGGTCCTCACTCACAACAGCCCCGGGAGGCAGGCTGTCTTCAGGGGCTCCTTCCACGAGCAGGATCTTGGGATGGGCTCTGTGCCTGCCCTTCCCCTGGGCCAGGGCTTGTTGGGCAAGAAACCAACTGGGGGAATGGAGCGACTGGAACGGGGACCAGGACTCAGGGTCCTCCGGATATGAGAAGTGTCGCTCCCTGCATCTCTCTGTAAAGGCCCCAAACACAAGCCCCAGAGTGGTGGGCTGGAATCAACGGTTCTGGAGCTCGAGCAGCCGGGTCCGAATCCTGCCTCTGCTGATCGGCCAGGGATCCATGTACCACCTTGGCCGAAGGGCAGTGACTGCGACAGGGGTACCTTCATTGGAGGGCCGTTGTGAGCACGCTCTTCAAGGACGCCGTGGATTCTTGGTCACGGGAGTCTGCCTCTGTGGAGACTGTGTTATTTGAAAAGTTTAATGCCTGAGACAGGGCCTATTGTGCAACATTAGGTGAACAGGCCGGCACCAGACGGGCTAACTTTATTTTCGTATACATAGGCCAAAGGCTGGGCAGCTGCGGGGAAGAAGATACATCAGTACAGTTCAGGAGTCATTTGGGCTTCCAGGATTATAGGTGATTTTAATTTTCTCCCTTATAATTTTCTGGATTTTCCAAATTTTCTGTAGTCAGCATATATTAATTTAAAAGTCAGATCAGGATAATTGGATCTAAAAATAAATGAAGGTCCCAGTCTTATGGAAAACATTTTAGCTTTATTTTTTTTGTGTGTGTGACAGAGAGAGAGAGAGAGAGAGAGAGAGAGGTGGACAGATAGGGACAGACAGACAGAAAGGGAGAGAGATGAGAAGCATCAGTTCTTCGTTGCAGCTCCTTAGTCTCCTTAGATGTTCATTGATTGCCTTCTCATATGTGCCTTGACCGGGGTGCTACAGCAGAGCGAGTGACCCCTTGCTTAACCCAGCGAACTTGGGCTCATGCCAGTGACCTTAGACTTCAAGCCAGTGACCTCTGAGCTCAAGCCAGCGACCATGGGGTCATGTCTATGATCCCACGCTCAGGCCAGCAACCCTGTGCTCAAGCTGGTGAGCCCGTGTTCAAGGCAGATGAGCCCCCACTCCAGCCGGCAACCTCTGGGTTTCGAACCTGGGTCCTCCACGTCCCAGTCTGATGCTCTATCCGCTGTGCAAACCACCTGGTCAGGCGAAAACATTTTAGCTTTAATATTTTCCTCTCCTCCCAGCCGACCACTTTCCAGAGAAGCCCTCGCCTTGAGAGGGTGTCCTCCTGTGTAGAGTTCCCAAGGTCATCCCTAAGGTGCCAGTCTCTCTGGCATCCCTGGCAGCAGGGGGCCCATGACTTCCTGATCCAGTCCCTAAACCCAATCTTCCTTGCGAACCAGTGGGTCCCACCAGGACAAGGGTCCGCCACAGCAGGAAGAGACAAGAGACCCCTGATGTCTCGGGAAGCCCCCAGATTATTTGCTGGTATAAACGAGGGGCTATAGCTTGAGGGGTTATCTCCCACTTTAACAAGGCATCTAAGAGCACCAATAAAAAGAAAAGGAGGTGAGGAAACCTGAAGCAGCCTGTCTCTGTCCCCACGTCCATGTGCCCCAATGGATGGATGGATGGGTGGATGGATGGACGGACGGATGGATGGAGGGATAAATACAGGCTATGGTGGGACCTTTGCCTTTGCAGTAAAACCGGGGCCCCTGAAAGCAAATTCATTTCCTCCAAACTGTATACCTGTCGGACGGAGAAAGAAGAAATAAAATTCATAATCTAGATGTTCTCTTAAAACTGTGGAAGGCGGACAGACCGTACAAGCGCACAAATACAGCTCTTTGAGAGTATGAAGTTCTGACCTAAAATTATATTTAATCACGGTGTCATTCTAGGCTTTGTAGGAAATAACAGTACGGAAGTGTGACTTTCAAAATTAGCATCTGGAAGTGTCTGTGAGGTAGGTGAGGGTTTTAGCAAACAGTGGGGCTTTGAGCCGAAAATTGCGTGACATGTATTTGCAAGCGAAGAATTGGGTTGATCACCTATTTGTTCAAGCTCATCTGTTTGAGAGAAGAAGGACTCTTACGTTTTATCCCCTCATAACACACATGTTTACACCCACCGCTCCCCCACCTTTTTTTTTTTTAAAAAAAGTGGAGCAAGCCTGGAACGCCCCTGCATTTTGATCTAAAGGCGGTGACGAGCCCCCGCAAGGAAGGCGAGATATGACGTGAGAGCGATCTCGCCTCATTACAGGACCGCCATCAGCGGCTCTTCTTCAGCCCCTTAATTCATTTCTTATAGTTTTTCCTGTCACATCCACTTGCTTTATAGCTTACTAACTTGCAAGTTATAGTTGTAATTTATGGTCGGAATTGAGTGGTTAGCAAATCAAGGAATATTCCCATTGATTACCCTAAATTGTCTAATCTCCTGTATGTTTTTAGAACTTGATTGGGTGGTATTTACTGATTGCCTTTCATCTAATTTAAAAATCAATCAATAGCAACAATGAGTGCTGGGGGGATAAATTGAGCTGAGTGCAGCCTAACCACAGCGAGGCCGTCAGCGGTCCGTGCACAGTCACACCCGCCGGCGGCTTTTAACCAGGAAGGAAAGCCCCGGCCGGCTAGGAGTCGGGCAGCCTCGGGAGGACACCCCGAAAATGTCCCCGGGTATCTCCTACCTTGTGCACTAAGGCAGGGGTCCCCAAACTATGGCCCGCGGGCCACATGCGGCCCCCTGAGGCCATTTATCCGGCCCTCGCAGCACTTCCGGAAGGGGCACCTCTTTCATCAGTGGTCAGTGAGAGGAGCATAGTTCCCATTGAAATACTGGTCAGTTTGTTGATTTAAATTTACTTGTTCTTTATTTTAAATATCATATTTGTTCCCGTTTTGTTTTTTACTTTAAAATAAGATATGTGCAGTGTGCATAGGGATTTGTTCATAGTTTTTTTTTTTTATAGTCCAGCCCTCCAACGGTCTGAGGGACAGTGAACTGGCCCCCTGTGTAAAAAGTTTGGGGACCCCTGGTCTAAGGTGGTTGCCTTCTGCGTGAACGGACGTATTTCATGACAGTAAGACCGCAGTGAAGGAGATGAAACGGGATGGGAAGGTGTTTCAGGGCCAGCCGTTCCATCTTCTCCCCTGCCACCCCCTGCGTCTTCTGAGGGTGTTCATGGGAATGAACAGAACACCAGCCTTTTGTTGTTGTTGTTGTTAACTGCCTGCCCTGTCCTGGGGAGAAACACTCACACACTCACGAACTCATGCCTTTGACACTCAGGTGCATCCGTGTTGACTTCCGTCCAGTGGATTTTGGACACGTCCGGGGGCCAGTCACGGGGCACAGGGGCACTCGGATCTGTTGTGCCGTCATACTGACACAGTTCCCAGAAGGGTGTTTGTGCCGTTTGTACACAGGGGGAACGGGCGGCTCCGGTGGGTCCCAGACCACGTGTCCTGGTGAGTAGGACAGCTGGACGTTTGGGTGCGCCCTCCACAGCCAGGCCACCCTGGAGAAGGTAGAGGGGACCCCATCCAAGAACCCGGAGGAGCTTACACTCACTGTGAGCTGATCCTGTTCACCTCTCTCAAGAACTCAAAGCAGGATGAAGTGAGGGCCGTTGTCCTGTGCGCCACGTGTGATACTACAGGGCACAAAGGAGGCACAGAGAATGAATGCTAGCGTAGGGACTGAAGACTCGGAAATACCTTATTGTGGTTTCACTGATCATCTTGGAGATGCTTGGGACCCACTGAGGAAAAAAAAAAGTCTCCAGGCTCCCGCACAAGATCGGAGCAAGAAGAACTGCTGCATGTATTTGCTTGTGTTGCTATGCACGCACCATGGTGGAGCCCTGCTTGTTCCAGAACTAGGCTCTCCCTGCTGTGCATGTCAGCCTGGGCGCTGCCGGGGAGGCCTGCGCGCAGCCCGCTCTCTGTGTGGGTCAGCCCCCTCGGCCCCGGCCCTGGACTCCTGGAGGAGACTCCTCGGATGCTGTAACCCTCAGAGGCGTTCTGAGCGTGGCAGTGGAGGAAGATTCAACCTGCTTGTTCCTTAGTGGAGGAATACCACTTGGAGCCCCTGGAAGGCTTTAGAGACGAACAGAAACAGATAAATGATCCAACGTGCTTACTTTAACCCTAAGTAAAGCTTTGTACATACCTGGAGGCAATGCTGGGTGATCTGCCATCTGCCTCAGAATTGGTACCACCCAACTAACTTCCCAGGAAAATTCTTAGAAGTCCTCGAGAACCAGGGAACTAATGGGCAGAATCTTTTTATTTTTTGTACAGAGACAGAGAGAAAGTCAGAGAGAGGGACAGATAGGGACAGACAGACAGGAAGGGAGAGAGATGAAAAGCATCCATTCTTCACTGCGGCACCTTAGTTGTTCATTGATTGCTTTCTCATATGTGCCTTGACCAGGAGGCTCCAACAGACCGAGTAACCCCTTGCTCAAGCTAGAGACCTTGGGCTCAAGCTGGTGAGCGTTGCTCAAACCAGATGAGCCTGCGCTCAAATCGGCGACCTCAGGGTCTTGAACCTG
Organism: Saccopteryx leptura; assembly: GCF_036850995.1. Lineage (NCBI taxonomy): Eukaryota > Metazoa > Chordata > Mammalia > Chiroptera > Emballonuridae > Saccopteryx > Saccopteryx leptura. The sequence continues at coordinate 5,583,433 of NC_089511.1, forward strand.
GGTTTTCCGCGTCCCAGTCTGACGCTCTATCCACTGCACCACTGCCTGGTCAGGCTAAAGGGCAGAATCTTGGTTAAAGAGATCTGCTGCCTCCCCAAACCCACAAAGCTGGACATCAGGGTTTTATGCCCAGAGGAAATGGCTCCTCCCTATACAGGAAAGTTAGATACCAATAGATAGGCCCACAAACCCAGAGCTGTCTCAGCCTGCAAGTCAGAGAGAAGCAGCTACTTCACAATGAAAAATAGAAGCCATCTCAGGAAATAATCTGTGCATCGTGGACTTTGTAGACACCTTGGCGGGCTTGACCTGCCAACCCCCCCACCCCATTTCATTGGATGTTTATGTATCAGAACATCACAGCACTCATTCTCACCCAAATATTGTTAGACCCTGGTCCCTGGGCTCTGAACCCCAGCAGGACCACGGGCCATTCCCACTTTGTTCCCTGAGATGCTTATTATATCTTTTTATAGGGTCACAGAAAAGTGGAGAGGAGTAGAAACGATTTCCCATTGACCCTCGGTCCCCACATGGGTATGAACCCCCCCCCCCCCATTATCGGCATCCCCTACAAGAATGCTCCATTTGTTACAACCTACATCGACACATAATAATCACCCAAGTCCACAGCTTGCATTACGGCTCACTCTTGGTGTTGGACATCAGGGTTTTATGCCCAGAGGAAACGGCTCCTCCCTATACAGGAAAGTTGGATACCAATAGATAGGCCCACAAACCCAGAGCTGTCTCAGCCTGCAAGTCAGAGAGAAGCAGCTACTTCACAATGAAAAATAGAGGCCATCTCAGGAAATAATCTGTGCATCGTGGACTTTGTAGACACCTTGGCGGTGTCTATGGGTTTGAGCTAATGTGTAACGACAAATTTATTCACCATTATAGGGTATCGTACGGAGCATTTTCACTGCCCGAAAAGTCCTTTGTACCGTGTTTGTTCACCCTCCCTCCCTCCCTCCCTCCCTCCCTCCCTCCCTCTCTCCCTCTTTGCCTACCTCCACTCCCTTGCGACCACTGATCTTTTTACTGCCTCTCTAGTTTTGCCTTTTCTGGAATGTCAGAGAATTGGAAGTATTCTTTGTAGCCTTCTCAGATGAGCATCTTTCACTGAGTAATATGTATTGAAGTTTCTTTCATGTTTGTGTGTGTGTGTGTGTGTGTCTTGATAGCACTTTTTTTTTTTTCTGTTAAACTGCTGGATAATATTCTATTCTCTGGCTGTACCATCAATACATCTTATTGAGTGAGTAAATTATTGAACATGTCCCTCCCCAGAAGGCTTTTTTTCTAACGGCTCTGTGACAGTCGGCCAGCCTTGGCTTGATTCCCTCAGTGACAGGGGGCTGAGTGTCTGAGATTCTCTCTCTTTCAGACCTGCCCACACTGCCTGCTTCCCTCTCAGTTATGCCCCTTGGCGGAGCCCGCTGGCTGGCTGCCATTCCTACCCCCCTCCCTAATGTCACTCTTGCGTTTTTGCCGGGCACAGAAGAAAGCCTACATTTACCAGCCTCCCCTGCAGGTAGGTGTGCCTGGGAAACTATAAAAATTGAATTGATGGGATGCAGGTAAAATTTCACAGAGCAGCTCCTGAGAACTGTCTTTAAGAAAAGAAAAGAAAAAAAAGAGTTGGCATGAAGCACAGAAACCTGCATGCCAATATTTATAGCAGTTTTTTTTTTTTTTTTTTTCATAATCATTCAACATGGGAGCCACCAAAATGCTCTTAGGATGCGATGAAGATGATGATTTCTGTCTGTGTCTCCTCCTCCCCCCAGCCCGTAACCATGGTCTAATCATGAGGAAAACATCGGACAGATTCCAACTGAGGGACATTCGGCACGATCCTCACCCAGCATTCCTCCAAACTGTCAGGGTCATTAAAAATTAGGAGAGTCTGAGAAACTGTCACAGCCAAGAGGAGCCTAAGGAGACATGCCCCTACATGGAAATTGGTATCTTGGATGGGATCCTGGAACAGAGAAGGGACATTCGGTAAACACTAAGGACATCCTAGATAACGTATGGACTTCAGTTGAGAATAAGGTATCAATACTGACTGACTCATTCTGATCAATGTGCCATCCTTACACAAGCTGTTAATGGACACACTGGTCGTGGGTCATATGAGAACGCTCAGTGCAGCATCACAATTTTCCTGTAACTTATTTAAAATTAAAAAAATGTATTGATAATAATTTTACAAAGTTGGTATGTATTCTTTGCCCCAAATTGTTTTTGCCCCTTCCTTCATTTTACGTCCTGGAACAGGGCTCTAGGGGCTGCCCCGTGACCCGAAGGACGGCGGAGCAGTGAGCTGGAAGGAAACGGGGTCCCTCAGCACTTCATGCTCGCTGACCCGCCATCCTCAGGGTCACCATCTCTTCATTGACCCGGTGGTTTCTGAACTTGTGAGGAGGAAGTGGAAGGGGGCGTGGCCTGGCGGGCATGGGCGTGGCCGTGGCAGGCATGGGGCGTGGCCTGGCGGCATGGGGCGTGGCCTGGCGGCATGGGCGTGGCCGTGGCAGGCATGGGGCGTGGCCGGGTGGGCAAAGGTAGTTCTCCAGCCTTCACGTAAGGTAGAGCCGCTGCTTCTGTTCATGCCACCTATTGGATTTCTGATATTCATTTTTTACAGGAGGGCTCTGACAATAATAATAACGTGTGAGTTAAAAGCTGTAAATCTCACTGCACCTTTTAATCTCGTGTTGATACTAAAAATAAGAACTCTTGAGCGTCTGTTATGCTACCTGCACTGCGTGAGGCCCTCCCGGCCCCTGCGTTATTTCGTTCCATTCTCACCACAGCTACGCAACGTAGGTGTGGGTAGGTTCATTTTATACACGGAGAAACTGGGGTTTGATGAGGTGAAGCCACTCCCCAGAGGCTGCCCCCAGATTTAGCTGACCCACTCCACTGAACCACACTGCCTTCTGTCTTCCCGACCGAGGAGAGCCGGGGTCCGGGCCAATGGCGGGTTGCCGTGTGATCCTGGCTGGTCTCTGGCCTTCAGCACCTTTCAGAATCTGCCCCTAAGCAGAGGGCATGGCATGGGGCTGGCGCTGGGGGTTGCAGCAGCCCAGGGACCTCCCTCAATTATCAACCAGTGACCAGAGAGAAGCCTGGAGCCTGCCTGGTGTTACCCCTCTCTCTCCTGAACCAGCCCCAGTCCAGGCTGCCAGCATCCCTGGGTGGTCCCCACCTTGCTGTCTTTCCTCCACGGAAGCTGGTGGAAGGGGCATTTTCCTGCTCTGTGAAAGTGTCACCATCAGGTGTGGACAATGTGTGTGTGTGTGTGTGGGGGGGAGGGTGTCCATTACTGGGACATCTGTCTACCTGTCATCGAGGGGCGTGCTCACCACTTACACAAATTCACCCCCAAGATGTAGGGGCAGGTATTGTTTTCTTTAAAAAAAAAAAAAGAAATGAAAAGGAGGCCATTACCATCATTAGACCCACCTGCGAGAGCCTCTCCCGATGATGGAAGAGGTTCTGGCTCTCTGGCCTCCTCCGTGGCGGGTCATTAGTTAAAAGGGGAGTGCGTGGTGGGCGGGGGGTGGGCGGAGGGGGGTTGGCGAGCTAGGGTGGGCGGGCCGGTCCGTTTGCCCCGCTCCCTTTGGAGAAAAGAGCCGGAGACAAATGATTCAAGCCTGAATTCCATATACACCGGAGATTGCTTATCGATCCGCATCGGAATATGCGACTGGCCCCGGGGACGGCCGAGTATTTTCCCAGGGAGTTAATAACGTGGCAGCTGAGCTGTCTTGTCCAATTCATTGAAGCCAGGCCTCTAATCAGGTCGGAGTTTCTTATTTTGAGGATCCTTTCCACTTGTGTGTTCTTGCCTCCCCTTCCACTTGGCTGGGCCCCCGTCAGTGATGGAAATGACAGCCCGTGGATGGGGAGGCTAATCAAATTGTTTATTATCGACCTAAATCAATATGTATAGATTGCTGAAACATCACTGTCACGCCGCCAAAAAGTCATACTAATAATTCCCTAGCTGCAGATGTAATCCAGCCTCGGTGCCTCCGACTTGAATTACATCTGAATTTGGGGGAGCGAAAACAATTATACCGGGGGAGAGGGCATGAAGGGCGATGGGTCCTGCACCAGGAAACGCGTTTGTTTGCTCAACTCGGCACGGAGGCGTTAGGGATTCGTGGAGGATGTCGGTGTCCTGCCTGAATGTGGGTCCTCCGCTGGGAAGAGAGGCGTGCACTGTACCAGGAAGCAAGACGGAGCTGTTCTCAGATCTAAGGAAATTGTTTCGGGGCCAACAACTGTGTTCTGCCCTATTCTTATGTCCTGCAGGGAAGCGTGGGGGACCCAGAACACCCCGTGGCCCTGCCGGGCTGGCTGAAGTTGGGGAGCCAGGTCTGAGCCCTGGGCTATCCACGGGATCTCCTCAGGGACACGCCCGTGGAGGCCACGTCACACCCGTTCTCTGTGGATTTGGTAACGGAATGTGGCTTTGCTCCGTCCCAGAGGACAGTGTGGGCACCTGAGGGACTGGAAGCCACGAGCGCATACTAACTGGGCACCTGGGATGTGTTGGCATTCCAGAGCCAGGGCACTGCTAGCCGATGCACGTCCTGTTAGCAGTTAGGAAAAGGCCCCTGTCTGGGTAGGTGTATCAGGAAAGGTACCCTGTCTGGGCAGATACCAGCTCGCAGGTGCAAGGCTTGGCCGACCAAGCTTTAACGGGGGTCACAGCCCCCTTGGCCGCAAACTGGCACTTTGTGAACTACACAAACAGGGCAGCCGCAAACAGGGAGCTGTCCCCACTAGTGCACGGGGCTAGGTCCCTGAATGAGCTTATTTCATCCTCATTATGATCCCATGAAGTTGATGTGATGCTTTATCTTCAATTTTCGGGTGGGGAAACTGAGGCACCATGCAGTTAGGTAAGCTGCTGAAAACCATGGCTGGTAAGCAGTGGAGCTGGGGTTTCAGCTTTGGAAATTTACCATGAGACCCCGATCTCTTAACCAGCAGGCGGCGGGTCAGGGCTGGCTATGGGGTAAATGCATTAAGGAGGCAACTTTGAGGGTCCGCCCCAACCCGCCACAGCCCCTGAGAGCACGGTCCCCCTTCCCTACCTCCCTCCGCCTGCTCCCCACCCCAGGCAGCCACTGGGCGCCTCCCCAGGGGCGTAACTGTGGTTTCAGGCCAGTTAATGAACCTGTCTGTAAAATGGGAGCCGTATCCCCGCAGGCTGCCTCCCAGGGCTGCTGGCAGTGTTGAAGCGAAGGTGAGGGAGACAGAAACCGCAGGACACAGGACACGGGGAGGGCTGTCACCAGCATCCTGGGGCCCCACTCTGCTCTCCAAGGAACGGCGATTCCCCAGGGTCCCCTCGCTCTGCTGAGGGGCAAGGCCAGCTTCGGGCTGCCTCCCACACACCCACCCCTGGGTCCCTGGGGCTCCCCTGGCATGTGCCTCCCACACACCCACCCCTGGGTCCCCGGGGCTCCCCTGGCATGTGCCTCCCACACACCCACCCCTGGGTCCCTGGGGCTCCCCTGGCATGTGCCTCCCACACACCCACCCCTGGGTCCCTGGGGCTCCCCTGGCATGTGCCTCCCACACACCCACCCCTGGGTCCCCGGGGCTCCCCTGGCATGTGCCTCCCACACACCCACCCCTGGGTCCCTGGGGCTCCCCTGGCATGTGCCTCCCACACACCCACCCCTGGGTCCCCGGGGCTCCCCTGGCATGTGCCTCCCACACACCCACCCCTGGGTCCCCGGGGCTCCCCTGGCATGTGCCTCCCACACACCCACCCCTGGGTCCCTGGGGCTCCCCTGGCATGTGCCTCCCACACACCCACCCCTGGGTCCCCGGGGCTCCCCTGGCATGTGCCTCCCACACACCCACCCCTGGGTCCCCGGGGCTCCCCTGGCATGTGCCTCCCACACACCCACCCCTGGGTCCCCGGGGCTCCCCTGGCATGTGCCTCCCACACACCCACCCCTGGGTCCCCGGGGCTCCCCTGGCATGTGCCTCCCACACACCCTCTCCTGGGTCCCCGGGGCTCCCCTGGCATGTGCCTCCCACACACCCACCCCTGGGTCCCCGGGGCTCCCCTGGCATGTGCCTCCCACACACCCACCCCTGGGTCCCTGGGGCTCCCCTGGCATGTGCCTCCCACACACCCACCCCTGGGTCCCTGGGGCTCCCCTGGCATGTGCCTCCCACACACCCTCTCCTGGGTCCCCGGGGCTCCCCTGGCATGTGCCTCCCACACACCCACCCCTGGGTCCCCGGGGCTCCCCTGGCATGTGCCTCCCACACACCCACCCCTGGGTCCCTGGGGCTCCCCTGGCATGTGCCTCCCACACACCCACCCCTGGGTCCCCGGGGCTCCCCTGGCATGTGCCTCCCACACACCCTCTCCTGGGTCCCCGGGGCTCCCCTGGCATGTGCCTCCCACACACCCTCTCCTGGGTCCCCGGGGCTGGAGGTTGGGCTGCTCCCAGAACGGCCAGCACCACACTTGCATGAGGAGGGCCATCATAATGTCCCCAGTCACCCTCTTGGAGCATGCCATTCACCCCTCCTCCCAATTCGCAGGTGGCACCTTGCCATCCTGCCCCAATTCCGTGGTATGCACCCTAACCAGGGCAGTGATGTGTCCCGACACGGAGACGCCCCCGGCCCCAGAGCCATGGCCAGTCTGTTCCTGTCTGCCCCCACCTCCCCACCTGGACATGATATCCAAGTCACACCCTTGCCCTTGCCCTTGCCCTTGCCCTTGTCCTTGTCCTTGGGAGTGACCTCTAGTCGAGCACGTGCTAACTGGTAGGCAGGTACCCATATCAGGAAGAGCCCAGCCATGGGGCACCTGTCTCACTCACTCTCAGCTGCACAGATAATGTCCCCCCATTTCCCTGCCTGGGCTCCCACGTGCAGCTGGAGCCGACAGACCATGATACCCCCCCCCCCCCCATCCCAATCACTGACTGGCACGTTGTTCTGTGTGCAGCCCAGGCTGGGCCACCTACAATGGAGTGTGGGGGCATCCCTGTATAGCAGTGTGCATGTGGCAGCAGCAAACACAGGCAGGTTTCCAGAGGTGCCGTGGGTTCCCTGACAACCCTCAGCCACGGCACAGCCCGCTCAAGTCTTAAGAAGCGACCTGCTTGTGGCGGCAGTGTGCCTGCTTGAAGAGCCGTCCGTCATTTGCTGGGAGCCACCTCTTTCGAATCCTGTGTGCTTTTTAGCGGAATGCGGGAAACCGCCTCTCCTCTGTCTTACGCTTTACCATGTGCGGAGAAATAAAGGGGAACCATTCGGGGGACGGGGGACCCAAAACAAAACAGAAAGCCTGGCTTTGCTTTGCAGTCCCCTAGCCTTTTCGGTCCAAGTGGGTTCTAAACTTGGCAAGCACATTCCTCTTGTCCCTAGAGGGAAAAGATAAAAACCCACCAGCAAAAAACAACAACAACAACAACAACAAAAAAAATACATCATGCCGGGCATTATATTTCTGTGACGGAAATAACTCATTTTCATGACACGCTATAATAATAGCAAATTATGGTCCACAATGAATTTGTTCTCATTAGAGTCTGTACGGAGGAAAGCAAAGAATACATAATGTATACAATTGTTTAAAGGAAAAATGCCATGTAATATAAAAGATACTCTAATCGCTATTGCTAATTACAAAGAAGAGAAAAATCACTAAAAAAAAAAAATTTACAGCATCTAATTACCAAAAAAAAAAATAATAATAATAACCCCTAAAAACAGAATCACAAAATAACTAACTCTTTATAAAATTAATAATGAAGGAAGAAGAAGTACTTCAGATGACTGTAGTTTCCCAGAATTGCTCTTCCTCCAATCGGGAAATGAATGTAAACGGGACTGTTGACAAAGCTGTGCGCGACAGTGACTTCAGGCGGTGCTCTGTGTGAGGTTAGCGGTGAGCTCCTCTCGCCGGGGAGATGCCTTGCTAGCTGTCTGCCCGTGCATCACCGTGTTTTGTCCTCGGGCGACCCCGCTGCTAAGGCACGGCTTACCTCCTTTAACCTGGAAGAAACTGAGGTTCAGACAGATTCAGTAACTTGCCCAGCATCTAGAGTGACCGTACCTGTGGGCAGCCCACGACAGTGAAGTGAATGCCAAGTGTCCTCTTATCATCACCAATAGCATTTTTTTTCTTTACCAGTTGGGACAATACATCCTATGATCACCCAACCACAGCCGTCAGCCAAGAAGGCTGGGAGTCAAAAGTTGAACCCGGGGCCTTGGCTTTCAAGGTCTAGAGCTTTCGGAAGGACTCCCTCTGAGCAATGCGAGGGTGTGGAAATACTGCCCAATGTTTTTTGAGTGAGTCTATCTGACACCATCTGCTACAGGGAGATACCCCAAAATATCCCGTTTCATCTTTCATAACAAACACACACCCTCTCCCAGCTGCAGGATGGGCCGTGGATCAGAAAGGAACAAAGTCTGGGGCAGGGAGACGGGCAAGGGGGCCACAGTGGTCAACCGGGTGTGAGATGCAGGTGCGGGATGAGGGTGGAGGAGATGGGGGGCTGTGGGCGGATGTGAGGTACACCCGGACAGACGGAGTCCCTGGGGCTTGGTGTCATACGGGAGGGTGGGGTGGTCCCCAGAGTGCCCGCCTCACCATCTGAATATCTGAACGGGTGAGGGGACCATTAACTGAGGGGAGAAACGGGTGAACTGGCCAGAGGCGGGAAGGTAATGAGTTGGCTCTCAAAAGGAAATTTTAATCATTGTACTGTTGATATTTGGCTCTGTTGACTAATGAGTTTGCCGACCACTTTTATTATTTTTTTTTACAGAGACAGAGAGAGAATCAGAGAGAGGGATAGATAGAGACAGACAGGCAGGAATGGAGAGAGATGAGAAGCATCAATCATTAGTTTTTCATTGAGACACCTTAGTTCAGGGGTCAGGAACCTTTTTGGCTGAGAGAGCCATGAACGTCACATGTTTTAAAATGTAATTCCATGAGAGCCATACAATATGTTTAACACTAAATACAAGTAAATGTGTGCATTTTATGTAAGACCAACACTTTTTATTTTTTATTTTATTTTATTATTATTATTTTTTTTGTATTTTTCTGAAGTTGGAAACAAGAAGGCAGTCAGACAGACTCCGCATGCGTCCGATCGGGATCCACCCAGCATGCCCACTAGGGGGCGATGCTCTGCCCATCTGGGGCATTGCTCTGTTGCAACCAGGGCCATTCTAGCACCTGAGGTAGAGGCTATGGAGCCATCCTCAGCGCCCGGGCCAACTTTGCTCCAATGGAGCCTTGGCTGCGGGAGGGGAAGAGAGACAGAGAGGAAGGAGAGGTGGAGGGGTGGAGAAGCAGATGGGCGCTTCTCCTGTGTGCCCTGGCCGGGAATCGAACCCAGGACTCTTGCATGCCAGGCCGACGCTCTACCACTGAGCCAACTGGCCAGGGCCAAGACCAACACTTTTAAAGTATAATAAGTCTCTGAATTCTTGTTAATAACATTGTTATGCTGTTGCTAACCAATGATGAATAAAGTACTTCTTACCATTAATGCGACTTCTGGTGCTGCATGGTTTTGCTGATGGCTTTGTAGTCTGGTTGGTACGTGGTGAGGTTAAGCTGCATATAGGCGTTGAGACTTTCTTCTGTTAAATGTGATCGTAGGTTGGTCTTAACGTTCTTTAGATGTGAGAAAGACTGCTCACATGCATACATAGAGCCAAACATTGTCAGTACAGCAATACTCACACGCTGCAGTGTGTGGTATGTGACGGGAAGTGCGTTCCAAGTTTTGACAATCAGCTGGTCCGCAGGTTGAAGTTTTTTCAATTCTCCCCACTTGTGTTTGCTCATCAACTCTGCTTGCTGTCGTGCGAGTCTTTCCAAATCTTCATTCAGTGACTTGAACTTATTCACCTACATGTCTGAGGCCTTCAGGTCAGCAGCTTGTAGCTCAAAATCTCTGACAGAGACACTGGGGATGTAACTCAGGTCGGCGCTGTCCACTGCACACTCGTGTGGATGGATGATGAACTTAAAAAGACGAGTGCGCTCATGAAATTCCCCAAAGCGTGCTTTGAATGACTGCAGGAGATTAGATGTGAAGCCCGCTAGCTGCTGGAGATCAAGATGTTGAGCAGGGTCACTTGCTGTGCATGCATCTTTAAACTCTCCCAGTTTTTCAAAGTGTAGTAAATGATCTGTTTCAATGTCGGCGATGAAGAGTTCCAGCTTGTTTTCAAATGCAAACACTGCTTGTTGAAGGGATAAGATTGTGTTTCCGATGCCTTGCGTTTTCACATTGAGCTGGTTCAGATGTTCAGTCATGTCCAGAGATAGTAGAACTTCAGGAGCCACTCAGTGTTAGCTAACTCAGGATGCTCGACGTTTTTCATTTCAAGAAAAGTCCGGATTTCGCTCAGACAAGCCTCGAAACAGCTGGGCACCTTCCCTCTTAACAACCAACATACATTGCTGTGCAGAAGCAGACCAGGATAATTATTCCCAACTTCATCCAGCAGTGTTTTAAACTGGCGATCATTTAAAGCTTGGGCAACAATAAAGTTGACCACCCGAATGACCAACGACATCACCTCACCAAGCTGCTCGCCACACATCTGAGCACAAAGCGCCTCCTGATGTAGGATGCAGTGAAAACTTAGGATGGGTCTCTTTTCATGTTCATGAAGAAGCGCTACGAATCCTCTGTTTTTCCCCACCGTGCATGGAGCACCATCAGTACACACCGAAATAAGTTTATCCATGGGTAGATTTTTTCTTTAGCAAACTCAATGAAAGACTTGAATAAATCCTTCCCTCTTGTTGTCTCTTTCATAGGCAAAACAGCAAGACTTTCCTCACGTAGTCTGTCACCAACAGCATACCTTGCAATCACGCTGAACTGGGATAAATGGCTTACGTCTGTTGACTCATCCAAAGCGAGAGAAAAGAATGGTGCTGCATTTATGTCCTTCACTTGTGTTGCCTCAATTTGATTTGCCATCATGATGGTATGATCGTGAACAGTTCTTGCCGACAGAGGCATGTCTTTTATTCGTTTGATTATTTTGTCTTTATCCAAAAAGTCATCAAAAAGTTCATAGGCAACATCAAGCATGAATGTTTTGGCATACTCCCCATCTGTGAATGGCTTTCCATTTCTCACAATTGCTAAAGCACCAGCAAAGCTAGCCGAATTCCAGTCACCTTGTTGGGTCCAAACACAGAGTTGCTGCTGACTAGCTTGTACTCTGCACAGTAGCTTTTGACATGCTTTCTTCCTGCTGTCCCCCGCTGGATATTTCAATGCAAATGTAGTATGGTGTGTGTCGAAGTGCCGCTTTATATTTGACCATTTCATCGATGCAATTTTATCATTGCATATTAGACATACTGCAGAACCTGCTCTCTCCACAAAGGTGAATTCCTCTGTCCATTCCTGCTGAAAAGTACAATACTCATCTTCTTTTCTTTTAGCCATCTTCTTCGTCAAAAGGGTTTCTGCAATTAGCTAGCTGACTACTTGATTACAAGAAGGGAAGTTTACTTCCTGACCTCACAATGATCTGTGTACATTATGCATTATCCAATAAAAATTTGTTGTTGTCCAGGAGGACAGCTGTGATTGGCTCCAGCCACTGCAACTATGAACATGAGTGGTAGGAAATGAATGGATTGTAATACATGAGAATGTTTTATATTTTTAAAGTTATTATTTTTTTTTATTAAAGATTTGTGTGTGAGCCAGATGCAGCCATCAAAAGAGCCACATCTGGCTTGCGAGCCATAGGTTCCCGACCCCTGCCTTAGTTGTTCATTGATTGCTTTCTCACATGTGCCTTGACCTCGGGCCTTCAGCAGACCGAGAAACCTCTTGCTTGAGCCAGCGACCTTGGGTCCAAGCTGGTTAGCTTTGCTCAAACCAGATGAGCCCGTGCTCAAGTTGGCGACCTCGGGGTCTCGAACCTGGGCCCTCCGCATCCCAGTCCGATGCTCTATCCACTGCGCCACCGCCTGGTCAGGCCGACCACTTTTCTTGATGCAACCTCTCCACTTGGACATCAGAAAGGCAATGTGATCTTCACTTGTGCCAACCAGGACTCTGGAATCACTGTTCCCCATTCTACTCCACTTTGAACCTTGCCTCTGCCTCTTTGGTTACTATCTCAGGAGATGGCCATACAATTCTACCAAGATACTCAGGTCAAAACCAGAGTTACCCTGACAATGGCTTCTTGCCGTCCGCATGACATCTAACCTGTCAGCAGGCTCCCTCTGCTCTCCCTGCAGAAAGCAGCTCTCTGCCCCCCTCCCCCGCTCCTCCGGCTCCAGCTGTGACCACGGCTCAGCTGGCGACGGCACCAGCTCCCTGGTCCTGGGCTGGCTTCCACCTCAGCCCTCCGCAGTCTCCTCTGCGCACAGCGAATGGAATGGTCTTTTTACACCGTAAGTCAGATGATGTCACGACACTTCAAAATCCTTCACTGGTTTCCCGTGTGACTCAGTTCTGTGGGCTAAATTGTGTCGCCATCCCCCGGAAAAATATACGTGTTGAAGCCCTAACTCCCAGTACCTCGGAGCGTGACCTTATTTAGAAACAGGGTCGTGGCCGCTGTGACGCGTGGCCGTCGCCGGCCAGCCCCGTCTGAAACAGCGGGCAGCTCTGGCAGTCCCTGGCTCTACTTTCTTCGTTTTCCACAGCGATGATTGTTTTCCTTGCCATCGTGAGTGCCTGTAATTCTGTTTCCAAGGTATGGTTCCATATTTGTCTTTCCCACTAGAATGTAAGTTCCTGCAGACGGTGGTCTTTGCCGGCACCTGGCGTGCGGTGGGGGTGATTAATCCGACGGATATTGTGGGCTCCACGGAGCTGCCCAGTTAATCTTCATAACAGCTCTGCTAATGGTTACTTACGGCACTTCCTTCCTATGTCAGCAGGGTTCTGAGCGCTTCCTGGGTGATTAGCTCTCTTACTCCTCATGACAGCCTTACTGGTGTCCCCATTTTATCCATGAGAAAGCGGGCACACAGAGAGGTTGAGGAACGTGCATGAGAACACACAGCTAGTCACTGAAGCCAGCCCAGCTACAGGTACCTCAGCATTCATCACAACCTGATGTTCACACTGAGAGCCCAGAGGCCTTGGCTCATGGTGTCACAGCAGCACTGGACACCTGTGCTTCCCCTCCTTCAACCCCCCAGACACAGCACAGCACAGCACAGCACAACACAGCACAACACAATACAACACACTACAGCACAGCCCAGCACAGCATAGCACACACAACACAATACAGGACAACACAACACAGCACAGCACAGCACAGCACAGCACAGCACAGCGCAGCACAGCAGAACACCACACAGCACAGCACAACACAATACAACACACTACAGCACAGCACAATACAGCACAGCACAACATAGCACAGCCCAGCACAGCACAGCACACACAACACAACACAGCACAACACAACACAGCACAGCACAACATAGCACAGCCCAGCACAGCACAGCACACACAACACAACACAGCACAACACAACACAGCACAGCACAGCACAGCACAGCACAGCACTCCGGGATCTCCCTAGAAAGGGCCCCACAGAGAACTGTGTGTCCTAAGGAAATTCTGTTGGCAGGGGTGAGAATTGGGGAGCAGAATCCAGCAGCCACAGCTCTGGGTGCAGCTTTATGGTCACACCGTGTCAGAAGTAAGACGTGACCTGTTCCCTGTCACCCCCTGTCACCAGTTCCCTCCTGTGCTGTCCCTCCCCATCCCTGACTCAGAATCCTGGATGGACGGGCCCCAGACACACCTCCCTCCAGAGCCCTCCGTTCCCAGTAAGAAATCGGAAGCCCACGGACCACGCGCCTCATAAACAATGTGTGTGTGGTTGACTACTGTTGTTGACCATGTTGTTCTGAGAATACTGTTAAACTGACGATACTCTTACGCTAAAATGAAGGTGTGTGGTCAACTCAGCTTGGCTCTAATCTCGTCTGCCTTTCTCTGCATCTTCCCTTTTTGACTGTGAACCCCCTGTGAGCAGGGGAGGGGGCTTTCATATCCCCCACAGCACCCCACATTCAGAGCAAATTGTACTTCCTCTCTGAACGGGCATTCCCTGTTTACAGCCTGAACACCCAACCCTCTGGCCAAGCCCCCTCCCTTTGTCCCAAAGACCTCTGAGTCCCGTGGAAGCCCACCACCTCACCCTGCGGGGTCCCGCCCACACCCCTCCCGGCCATGCGATGACCTCACCTCCCCTCACCAACCTGCGTGTTTCTGCAAGGTGATACTGCCCCTTGCTCATTGCCTGGTGACAAAATATTGTTTTACAGTGATAAGCATCTCGTAAGACAATATTTGGAAAGTTATTATCTCAATGTCTCTGGTTGAGGACATGGAATGATATCACCCAAAGCCAGCCCGCTCTGCTTGTGGCCAGCAGCTGGGGTGGCTGGGGACAAGAGGCAGGAGGTATCGGGGGGCTGGATCTTCAGCGATCTGCCATTGACTGGCCCCCACGCAGCTGATAAAGTCTAATCAGGGCCTGAAGGGGAAGCCATGGCACTTATCAATGTGTGAGTGTGTGTTGGGGAGGAGGGTAGTGGAGATCCAGAGAGGAGGGAAAATTGGGGTTGGAGGGGAGGCATGGGTAACGAGATCCCCAGTGATTTAATGAACTTCGGAGGCTGTTAGTGTTTATGTGGCCTGCGGCTGGTCTGCGGAAGACGTTTCTTTTCATGACCACGGCCATCTTTCTTTTGTTTAGTGCCACCAAGTTCTCTGGGTCCAAACTCCAGAGAAGATCTGGGCAATGGGGGTGGCAGGACTTTCTCGGTCCCCTCACTCCTCAAGCCAAGAGCAGGGCGCCACCACCATCTGTCACCTCAATAGCTAACTCCATCGAAATCGCACGTCTCTCTGATTCTAGAGTGGGGTTTCTAAGCTCAGCACCACTGACATTTGGGCTGGCTAGTTCTTTACTGTGGGGGGCTGTCCTGTACTGGGTGAGACACTTGAGCAGCATCTATGACCTCAGTGCATTCGATATCAGTTGCATCTTGTCCTCTCCCCCCAGTGATGACAACTGGAAATGTTCCTCCTAGATGTTACCAAATGTCCCCTGGGGGAGGGCGGGCCAAGCAAACTCACCCTCCGTTGAGAGCGGCTGCTCTAGAGTGACCAGACATCTTCACTACCAGGACCCCGTCCCAACAGAGCAACAGGTCTGGCAGGGGATACTTGTACGGAATGGTTTCTCTCTTCACACGGTGTTCCCGGAGCCTCAGAGAGGGTGTGTGGGCTGCGCACGGCCGGGCAGGAGCCGCGTGGGGAAGCCACGCCGCGGGCCCAGACCTCCCCTTGAGGTGACGGGCTTCTCTCACTGGCTTGCCTGCTTGCTGGCTCTCAGGTCCCATCTTCTCACGGACGCCCACGTGACTGGCCTCCCCGCTTTGACACACGAAGCCACCTGTCTGCCGTGACTACAGCCAGACCCCTTGCTGGGTCCCCCATGGTCACCCAGGGGTCAGGGAGATGAACACGGGTCCCCTCGGGTAGGGTAGAGATCAGATATTTGTCTCATTTGGGCATGAATCGGTGTTCAAAGAAGTGATTTCCTAATTGAGTTCAAGGAAACCGTTCGAGTCCCCGGGGTGCCTGCGTGGTGACCATCAGGGCCTGGAGCGTGGAGCGGGTGGGGAAGGGATGGGCTTGGGACTGCCTGTAGGGCCACCAGAGCTTTGTTCTTTATGCACAGTGCGGACTGGGGTCCCACCAAAGGCTTCCCTTCCAGACAGGGTCCTGCCGCTTCAGGAAGGCTTGAAGGCCCTGTCCCAAATGATGACATCGAAACAGACTATCATGTAAGATAGACATTTGAATAAAAGGAAAAATGATGAGCTATAAAAAATTGTAAAAATTCTTAGAAAAAACTGGGAAGGCCATCAAAGTGAAGTGAGTTTAGTGAATGAGAGAGATGATCAGGCTTTGGGGGTGCTGGCTATGGTACCTTTGACTTGTTGAGCTGGGTGGTGGTCGCACAGGTGCTCCTGCAGGGAGATTCAGTGGGTGGTACCGAGTGTGGGTGTCTTAGTTCCGGCAGCTATGACAGAACACCACAGTCTGGGTGGTTTATATGATAAACATTATTACCCACGGTTCTGGGGGCTGGAAGTCTAAGATCAAGGTGCTGTCAGGTTTAGTGTCTGCAAAGAGCCCTCTTTCTAGGCAGAGACAGGGCTCTCCTGTCTCCTCCTCCTTTTATAAAAGCCCTAATCTCTCCATGTCCCGCCCCATCATAACCTCATCTAACCCTAATCACCCCTCAAAGGGCCCACCTCCTAATACCATCTCACTGGGGAGTAGGGTTTCAGCATGTGAATTGTGTGGGACACAAACATTCAGGGCATAACAGTCCATAGCAAACGACAGCCCGCGGGTCGAATGTGCCCAGCTGCCTGTTCTTACAAATAAAGTTTTATTAGAACACAACCGTGCTCATGCATTTACTTACGGGCTATGGCCGCCTTGCTTTCAAGCT
Organism: Saccopteryx leptura; assembly: GCF_036850995.1. Classification (NCBI taxonomy): domain Eukaryota; kingdom Metazoa; phylum Chordata; class Mammalia; order Chiroptera; family Emballonuridae; genus Saccopteryx; species Saccopteryx leptura. The sequence continues at coordinate 5,600,005 of NC_089511.1, forward strand.
ACAAGCAGAGCTGAGTAGCTGTGACAGTGATGATAAAGCCAAAAGTATTTTCTGTCTGGTTCTTTAAAGAATGTAAGTTGACTCCTTGGTTATTCATTTGTGATACTTGCCCATTTGTGTACGTATATTATAATTTTTTTAAAGACATCTCCTCTCTTAGATAAAAGATAGAAACAGAATCTCCTTGTATAGGTAAAAAGACCTATACAAGACCTAGAAAGTGCCAGCTCACTTGTCCCAGGTCACTCAACAGAGCAACCAGTGGAGCCAGAGCCCTGCACCCCTTGGCCAGGGCGGCCCTGAGAGCACCCTGCCACTACCATGAGCTGTGTGTGGGGAAATCCGGGGGTGCCGGCAGGCTCCGTGGGCTGGGCTGGACAGAGACCCTGGCTTCTCCTCTGCTCTGGTGGTGTTGGGGGAAGGGGGACCTTCTGGCCAGTGGGGCTGGGGAGTGTTGAGGGCCACAGAGGGGCCCGGTTTGCTCAGCATGGGCGGGGAAATAGCCTGTGAGCAGTCAGCTGCAGAGGCTTGGGGACCAGGGGCTGCGGCCAAGGTCAGGCTGACCCGGGTCAGCCCTTGGAAAGGAGAAAGGTGCTGCTCACAGCACAGGGCCCCTGGGAAGGAGGTCGTGCTGGAGTGTGTTTGCTCTCTTGTAAACAAAGTTAGAGACTGATGAACTTCTCGGGGGCCGGTCCGCGCTAGCCTGTTGGGAAGTGAGGGTCAGCAGCACGTGACAGGGTGGCACTGGGGAAGTGGGAGCTCACACATCACGGCAGGGCCAGGCTGGGAGCTTTGTGTGCACCCTCCCCGTACCCCCCCTCCACTAGTCCTCAAGGTCCCTGGCTGCGGGCACGGACACAGCCTTCCTCTTCCTCCTTCCATTTTACAGTGAGGACGTTAAAAGTCAGGGAGATCCAAAGTGTGTTTAGGATCCCACGGGGAACAGCTCTGTTGCCAAGGTGGAGAGAAGGTGGCAGCTCCTGCTGTCCCAGTCCTGTGCCCGTAGGGACTGTCCTGTAAGTTTCATGCTCAAGAGAAATCGAAGAAATTGTCCTTTGGGGACTCTCTCAGCACCCCCAGGCCCTTCCTGAGAGCAGTGAGGAGCCTTGAAGTGGGTGTGGACCCCTCCCTGGAGTATTCTTCTACCAGGAGTCACTGAAAACTGAAGTACTGAAGGCGTGGATTGGGGCAGGGACCCTCCACACCTACCACCCTAGATTGCGAGGTGCTTGCGGGAGAGAGAGCTACGTCTGCCATAGGAAGAGAAGCCCAGAAGGAAGCTGAGAAAACAGTCATGGAGCACAAGGCCCGCGTGTGCACCCCGCCTGCCTGGGCTGTGAACTCTTACTGCCGCCATTGGAGGGGGTGCCTCGCCACCCCCCCCTGACTAAAGCGAGCCAGGGTGGGGGTAAAGGGTGGGCAGCCTGAGAACACCTTGGACACAGAGGCTGGGAAGGGTCCTTACCTGTCACAAACAGCAGGAGGCTGGGCAGGAGAGAGCCATGTTTTCAGCTAGGAGGGGAAGAAACAAACAGTCCCATTTGCAGAGATGTTGTAAGGTTATAAAGTTGCCGGCTCCACTTAAGGACTGTAACATGGTATTTATTGTTGGGAGCAAATCTCTTTAAAGAACAATGACAATTCAGTGAGATAGTACAAGAGCACATGGGTATGAAAAAAAGGTAAGGACGGCACACGTGCACACACACACACACACACCACATACACATACACACACACACACAAATACCACACACACACCACCACACACACACACACCACATACACATACACACACAAACACCACACACATACACAAACACCACACACACACCACACACATCATACACACACCACTGACACACCAACACCACACACACACCACACACACATACCACACACACACACACCACCACCACACACATACATCACATACACATACACACACAGACACCACACACATACACAAACACCACACACACACCACACACATCATACACACACCACTGACACACCAACACCACACACACACCAACACCACACACACACCACACACACACCAACACCAAACACACACACACCACACACAGCACACACACATCACCACACACCAACACCACACACACACACCACATACACATATACACACCAACACCACACACACACACACCACACACACCATACACACACCACACACACACCACCACACACATACCACACACACAGCACACACATGCACGTACACACACACGCACGTACACACACACACCACACACACACACACGCCACACACATGTGCGCCACACACACGCGCGCGCGCCACACACACACGCACCACACACACACATATACCACACACGCGCACCACACACACACACACACATGCACACACACACACACTAATGACCAAAGTTTGGGATGTACTGTCGTAGGACTCGGTGGCCCCAGCACAGGCCAGAAAGAAGAAAGAACAGATAGTGGATCTGCCAATGTTTCTAAAAGCGTCTGATGTAACAAATGTCTGACTCCTTAGTGGTGTCCTGGCCAATGAAATTCAAAATTCAACCAGTGCCCAACAAATTGCTGCTTTTTTTTTTGCATAGAAGACCCTGGAGAAGGTCTTAGACCCCCGATGCTTTGCCGTGACTTAAGAACTATAACCTGATAGGTGTGTGGTTGCCCGCCCCTCCCCCTGCCCGTTCCATTTCCCCTGTAGGAGCAGCAGCCTCTCCACAGCAAAAACAGAACAGATGTGTGTTGTTACATATTTTTCTGGACACCTGCTCCTGGGCTATAGTCATAACTCTCAGTAACAACCCACTCTCGCAGTTCGGAGATCTTTTATAAGCTTATTTTAGGCATTTGATTATTGCCTGGCTAATAACAGGGACTCGTTTCGCCAAAGAATAGACCGGAGGCTACGGTGTAAATCGTTGCAGGCCTGTTGCGCAGTGACTGCCATGGAGAGTTCCCAGTTCCTGGGGCAGGACAGCCTCTCTCGTAGGTGCGGGCAGCTATTTTCTGTGTAATCGTGATCGGGCTGTGAGAAAGCAAGCAGAGAAACCCACCCTGGGAGCAAACTGACTCAGACAGTAAGAAAAGAAAGGAGAAAAGAGGACGTGAAGAATCCTGATTAGATGGTGTATGGGCGACATTGTCCCTTGTCTGTCCTCCCCCAAGTTCACATGGTGAAGCCCTTACCCTAGAGTGACTATGTTTAGAGAGAAAGCCTTCTAAGGATGTGATTAAGGTTAAATGCAGTCAGAAAGGTGGTCTTGAGTCCAAGAAGGTCAGCGGCCTTGTAAGAAGAGGACAAAGGACACTGACCACAGAGAAGAAGCCGTGTGGGCACGCGGTGACGTGGCAACCACCTCCATGCCAAGAGAAGAGGCCTCAGAATGAAGCCCACCTTACTGGCACCTTGATCCACATCCAAGCAAACAAGAACCCTGGGGAACACGTGAAGGGTGCTTTGCCCAGGCTTGGGCGCAGAAGTCTGGTGCCAGGGAGAGAGGGCCAGGCCAGCCCGTGACAACAAAGCCACAGATGGAAACAGCTAGCCGTCAGTTGACAGGAGGGGCTTTGGCATCAGGTGGGTCTGGACTAGACTCCCCAGTGGTTCCTTAACTAGATTCCCTGACCTGGGGCATGTTTCCTGTCCTCTAACTGGGGGGTCATGAAGGACCTACCTCGTCGGGGAGAGCAGGAGCCAATCCAAATAAAGCAGGTCACACAATGGCAGGCACACAGTAAGCACTTAATCAATGGTGGCTACAACTGTTAAAACCCCAGTCAGCCAAGCAGCTTTGAAAGACGGCTGTATTTACAAAGTTACCAACTTGGCTTTGACCCTGCTGATAACCTCGCTGGAGCCAAAAATCTGTTGTAAGAAATTAATACTAACCATAAAAAAAAATGCGTTATCTAGAAAGATGTTCATCGGAGCATCTTGTATAGTAGCAGCAGCTGAAATAACTAAAATGTCCACCCATGGGGGGATGGTATCATTAAGAGTGATCATATATCTCCCCTTTAATAAGTGAATGTCTTCTATGCTACAGACACTAAGCACACCAGATAGTTTATTCTTGTAGCAGTGTCACTATCTCCGCAACAGTGTTACTGTCCCTGCAACAGTGTCACTATATCCCCATTTAAAAGATGAGGAAACTGAGGACAGAGGGAAGAAGTCCCCAGCTGGAGGTCACTGGGTGAGCCATTGCAACATGAGTGAAGACATGGACACCACCAGCAGCAGGTTCAGGGCGTCGGGAACCGGAGGAAGGGAAGAGAGGCAGGTCAGTCAGCCACAGACAGGGGGGAAAGAGCAGACAGTGGCCAGGAGACTGTCCCAGTCCTGACTCAACATGGGCCCCTGGGGGAAGCGTCCATTCCCTATGAACTCATCTGTACAGTAAACAGAAGACTCCCTGCTGAGCAGCCCTCCAAGATGAGGCAGGGATGGGTGACTGGAGAAGAAGCAGCCACGTTGGAAAGATGAAGCTCAGCTTGTCACAGAGGGAGATGTGACTCCCTGTGTTCTCTAGAACTTCAGTTTGCCTGTGAAAACCAAAGCTGCCTAGGACACCACGGTGCTCTCTCAGCTGCAGTTTTCTTCCTGGGTTTTCTAGAATGTTCTTCCTCCTGCAGACTGTGGATGAGTGGGGCCACAGCCCTTGGGGTAGCTAGAAGACCTTGGCTGACTTTCCTATGTGATCCCAGATGTGGGAACAGCGACAATAGCCTCTCTGACTTTCTTAATTTAAAAACTTGGCTTGGCAAGAGGTGGGTGGATAGCGTGGCTTCAAATCCCTTCTAAATCTGGAACTCTGAGACTCCACATTTCTCTACTTCGGGATCCCTGGCTTCTATAAACAACATCAGTGACATTACCCATCTTTGTAACCAACCATCTAAACACCATCCATTCACCTATCCATCCACCCATTCATCCACCTAGTTCTCTTTCACCTGTTCATGATCCATCTATCCATCCATCCATACACCAACCACCATCCATCCATCCATCCATCCATCCACCATCCATCCATTCACCATCCATCCATTCATCCATCCACCATCCATCCATCCATCCACCATCCATCCATCCATCCATCCATCCACCATCCATCCATCCATCCATCCACCATCCATCCATTCATCCATTCACCATCCATCCATCCATCCATCCATTCATTATCCATCCATCCACCATCCATCCATCCATCCATCCACCATCCATCCATTTATCTATCCAGTTCTCTTTCACCTGTTCATCATCCATCTATCCATCCATCCATACACCATCTATCCATCCATCCACCCACCATCCATCCATCCATCCATCCACCATCCATCCATCCATCCATCCACCATCCATCCACCATCCATCCATTCATCCATCCACCATCCATCCCTCCATCCATTCATCTATCAAGTTCTCTTTCACCTGTTCATGATCCATCCATACATACATACATACATACACCATCCATCCATCCATCCACCATCCATCCACCATCCATCCATTCATCCATCCACCATCCATCCATTCATCCATCCATCCATTCATCTATCAAGTTCTCTTTCACCTGTTCATGATCCATCCATCCACCATCCATCCATACACCATCCATCCACCACCCACCCACCCATCCACCCACCCACCCACCCACCCATCCCCATACATATCCACCGACATCAATATGTGCCTACACATGCCGAGTCCTGTGCCAGGCTCCGTGAGTGCAGCAAGGAGTCTGTCCTCACAAAGTTTCTCACTTTGCGGAGAAGCTACGAACACCTCAATGAGTCAAAGGCAATTCAAAAGTGGGACAAATGTAACGAAGTAGTAAGTGGTCCTGACAGGAAAGATTCAGACCCGAAAGGGACCGCTGGAGGCTGCTGTGGAAGAGGTGGGTTTTCCTGGGAGCTAGAATCTGGCCAGATCCTTGGGGAGGAGAAGTTTCAACTTGGTCCTGAGCTCCTGAGCCCCAGGACGTCCCATGCCCTGCGGTTCCTCATCCTGGGCTGGGTCTGAGGACCGCTGGAGAGGCGTGGGCTGTGGAGAGCGTGTTTCTGGATCCGATTCAGTACCCGCTCTAGCCAGGGCCGCTGTTCTAGCCAGGGATTTCTTTCTTGGGCTCCAGCCTCTGCTCTGCTGACCAACCTCAGTGCTGCAAACGTCTCTGAAGCTCCCTTGGGAAACAAGCAGTGGGGGATGGGGACCAGCAGCTGCAGGACGTGAATCTGGCTCCGACCACGTCGTCATCAGTGCTCACAAAATAACAATTGCCCCTTCCACCAGTGCCGACGTTGAGGCGCTCTCGAGAAGTAGCCCCACATGTTGAGGGCTGACCCCCTCTCTGCCTGGCAAACATGCTTTCTGCTTTCCTGGCTGGGCCATAAATAACCCGGCCACCTCTAATTTGGCCTCCGATACCCTGACCAGCCGTGATTTATTCGCAGACCAAAACAGGCATCTCTAATTTGCTAACCAATCGCTGCAATTCTGGCCTCGCCAACCAATAATTCTGCCATCTCTAATTTGCCAATAAATAATTCTGCAGCCTCAAATTTACTAACCAATAATGTGACCAATTTGCTGACCAATGGTTGTGTCAAGGCATAATGGTGCCCCTAGCAGATGGTAATTTGCTAAGCAATATTCGGACCTTTCCCCCTTTAGCAATAAAGAGCCTTCATGATCTTTGGATTCCACATCCATTACTTTGTTTAGAAGGATGCCACGGGCGGCTGCGTTGCGAAGGGGCTCTTCCCCAAAGCTTGCAGTCCCCTGTACGTCCCCTCTCAAGCTCCGGCGGTCACAGTTCACCTCTCGGAATGTAAGCGATGTCCCAGCTCGCTCATTGTACAGAGAGAGCTATGGAGACCCCGAGAGAGGAGGTGACTCGCCCAAGGTCACACAACACAGTAGTGGCGGAGATGGGACCGGAACACAGGTCTCTGGGCCGCCAGGCCCGCGCCCAGGCTTCCTCATCCTCGCAAAGCAGCTTCTTTCTTCAGGGTATTGGAGCGAGGAGCAGGTTGACTCTGGCTGGGCTCGCTGCCCTGGGTCCTTGGTTTGGCCTTCACCAAGTTCCCCTGGTGCCAGGGACAGAGGAAGCTGACCTGGCTGACCCCACCACCTGGGGGGTCTGAATGCTGGACAGGAAGGAGGATTCGCCATGCCACCCAGAGGGACTTGGCCCTGTTTTAGTCCCAGGAGATGCTGGCTGTCAGCAGAAACTGAGAGCCAAATCCCACATTCCTGAGAGGAGCTGGCACCCACACTGCCCGGAATAAGTAAGAGCAAAAGTTCAGCCAGAGGAGCAGAGACCCCTCCCCCCGCGGTCCCAGAGACCAGGCACGGTGGCCCCGGGGAAGGCAGGAGCAGCCTCCATTCACACAGGCAGTCCTAGCTGCATGTGGGGCCGTGGTGAGCCAGTGACAGGAGCGTCCTAGGAAGGATGACACACTGAGTCATAGTCATCGCGTGGATCCAAGGCCTGTTCTCCTGAGATGGACGTTGGAACCCGAAGGGCAGATCTGGATTTTGACCTGGGCTGGTGACAGATCTCAGCTCCGATGTCACCTGCTCTGTGCAGAGTGGGTTGGGTGCCCACTCGCTCTGTCCTTCCTGGCTGTGGCTTTTATTCCCTCTCAAAGCTTCTGTTAGCTTGGTAACTCCTTCCCCAGTGCACGGGGAGTCCTCAGGGCCAGGACCTGCGACCCGTTCATTGCCTTGTCTATCGTGACATCGCTAGGACCCGGCACGTGCCCGTCCCAGGGTCAGAGACTTTGTCGCATAGCTGGATGGTGAGTGATCTCGATCAAGCTTGGAATCTCAGGTCTTTATTTACGACGTTCTCTAAGCCGGAGTTCCCCTCACAGCGATTCCGTGAGACAAGGGCTTCCGTTCAAGGGGTTCATTAGGAAAAGACGCCAGAGAGCTGCCACCAGGGGATAAAGGGGGAGCCGTGGGTCCTCAGCTCCCAGCCCCCGTGGGCAGAGGTGTCCGCTTCCAGGTTGTGCACGTGTGAGCCCCGAGCATGCCACCAGATAGTGAGGGGGCCTCGGCGGGAAGTGAGACCCACCCGCACGCAGGAAGTGAGACCCACCCGCACGCGGGACGGCTCGGCTGGGGCGGGGTGGGGGGCGAGGCCGAGAGGTTCTGTGGTGGAGCCCCGAGCATGCCACCAGATAGTGGGGGGGCCTCGGCGGGAAGTGAGACCCACCTGCACGCGGGACGGCTCGGCTGGGGCGGGGGGTGAAGCTGAGAGGTTCTGTGGTGTGAGCACCAGGGGCGTCTGACGCGTGGAGCATCCCCTTTCTAACAAAGAAATGGCTGGGGAGCGCCCTCTGACCCTCAAAGGAAGGGGGTCTGCCCACGGCTTCCTGCAGAGCCAGGCTCAGGGCGCGGGAGGCATGGGGCGCCCCCTGCCTGCAGGGCGGTGTCACTACACACCCCTGGTTGCAGGTATGAAGATCACATCTGTCATCACCATTCCTGCCCCTCGCTTCCCAGAAACGCATCCCGCCCCACGGAGACTCGCCAACCCTCCCACCCAACCCTGCCCCGCCCCGGCCCCGCCTGCTCTCAGCCACTGGGTCCTCGCAGTGACACTGCGCGCCATAGTGCCTGAGCCGACCCCACCCGGGAACGCCAGCTGAGACGTACAGGAGTCTGGGGTTCCGAGCAGGCTTGGCATCCTCCCATCGGTGCAGCCTGCTGGCACCACCAACCTTGGAGAGCAAGGCCCTCTCTGGCCTCTGTGCGCCTGTGGGTCCATCATTCCAGCCGCCTTCCCTCCGCGTGGCTCCCTTCCCACATTCTAGTCCAGGGGTCCCCAAACTTTTTACACAGGGGGCCAGTTCACTGTCCCTTAGACCGTTGGAGGGCCGGACTATAAAAAAAAACTATGAACAAATCCCTATGCACACTGCACAGATCTTATTTTAAAGTAAAAAAACCAAAATGGGAACAAATACAATATTTAAAATAAAGAACAAGTAAATTTAAATCAATAAACTGACCAGTATTTCAATGGGAACTAGGCTCCTCTCACTGACCACCAGTGAAAGAGGTGCCCCTTCCGGGTGTGCAGCGGGGGGCCAGATAAATGGCCTGAGGGCGCCATATGCGGACGGCGGGCTATAGTTTGGGGACCCCTGTTCTAGTCCACAGAGCGGTTCTCCCCTTGCCGTTGTGCACTGGTCCTGAAGGCATATCCGGGAATGAGTTAGAAATGAGCCCCCTCGGGGGTGGGGGTGGGGGGCTGGCAGCCTGGGCTGGGCCTGCTGGCTGGTGATTCTGATGCTGGTGAAGGCGGGGGAACCCTGCTCTCAGTTCATGGTGTCCGGCGGTTGCTTACTGAGTTCGTGGTGTCCGGCGGTTGCTTACTGAGTTCGTGGTGTCCGGCGGTTGCTTACTGAGTTCGTGGTGTCCGGCGGTTGCTTACTGAGTTCGTGGTGTCCGGCGGTTGCTTACTGAGTTCGTGGTGTCCGGCGGTTGCTTACTGAGTTCATGGTGTCCGGCGGTTGCCTCCGCTACGTGTTGCCCACGGGGACCCTCCAACCCGCCCTCCAGGCTGCCGGGAAGGCCCCTCTCCAGCCGATGTGTGGGTGGACCTGCCAAAGGTGGTCAACTTCGCCGGGAAACCGCTTTGAAACTTCCGCCAGGCCTCCGCACTGTGTCCTCCGCGCACCTCCAGAGATGACCACCAGCTCCCCCACCCATGCCCTCCCACCCTGCCCCCTGCAGAGAGTGAGTAGGAATACAGTGGTAACAGTAAGAATAATGGGAACATGAATAATAATCAGCATTTTTATTGGACCCTCAATATATGTGAAATACTTGATCGTATTTTGTGCCCACAAAAGACAACCCTATGACATACATCCTGCTGTTTTGATCTGTTTTAAAGGTAGCAGAGAAAAGGTACAAGGTCCCACAGCTCACAAGAGCTCAGCGGCTGCGTTCAACCCACTTCGGTCTGGGTCCAGTGACGCATGTCACACTCTGACACTTTGCTTCTTCCCACTCTGGAAGTGGCTATACGCATGAATCAAGCGTGTAACAATGTGTGTAACCATAATGTCTACGATGTGTATAACCTATAATAAACAGATATCACAGATGTACACGTATAATAGGTATACACCCGCATCTACATATATACACATATATATACATAGGCATCATTTCATCCATTCAGGTATTCGTGTTAGCGTTCATTTTTATTTTTTAAATTCGGAAGGAAGATCTCAAGGCCAAAGTCAGTTGGACAGCAGAGAAGGGAGAGGCTGAGGACCCTAATTCTACAGCGCAGAGACCTGGGCTCTACCCACAGCTGGATGTGTCTGTTTCCACGAAGCAGGGGGCAGCGCCCTGAGCGCTCTGACCACGGAGCCACACAAGTGGAGGAAAGCAGGCCGCTGAGGAAAAGAGGAGCCAAGAGAAGGTCACGGTGCGGAGGGTGTGACTGGCAGTCGGGTCTGCAGGGACCAGGGCTTGGGCCGGGAAGGGATGTTGAGAGAACAGGTCCAAGGTGAAAACCATGTCCACAGGCTCTGTCCCTCGGGCGGGTGCTGGTCTCCCAGTCTTCTGCTTGTCTTCACACTCTTGGCCAGGTGAAGCCCACCATCGTGCTTGTCCCCTGGAGGAGGGTTGGATGTCTCATTTTGCCACAGTCTCCACCACTCTCTATTGTCTGTTACCTGTCCTGCTTCACTGAGGAACATCTGCTGCCTGGCCCTCGCAGGTTGTGAATGGTGCAAATGCTGGAGTGGGCCATGGATTTCCAGGTGGGTCAACATGGCAAGTCAGGTGGATTCATTTATGTGGTTACTCTTCCCATATGGCCCCCGTGTGCCGGCATTTGGTTGGTGCCAGTGGACTGTTCCTGAAGGAAGTGCCCTTGACCACTGCGCTGATAATCCAGGCTGCCAATCCTAGACACGTGACCACCCATGACGTCACTGCCCCATGGAAGAGGGTCTTTTCATGTTATTGAACTAGAAAGGCGATGGAGTGTCATCATAAAGACCTCACTGTGGGGCCAGACTTTCTGAGTTTGAATCCAGACTCTCCCACTCACTTGCTGTGTCATCTTGGGCCAGTTCCTTAACCACTCTGTGCCTCAGCTTTCTCATCTGAGAAATGGGATTGTTAGAAGGATTAATTGAGTAATAAGTGTATAGTGCTTAGATTTGTATCTGGAAAAAAACAAAAAAAAAAAGGTGAAAACCAGGGGCCAGCAGCACAGACTGATGCCTACAGGGAGCGGTAATAGCGATGGTGGACAGGCTGCGCTCGGGGCAGTAGGGCACGGTGGGGACTGCGGTGAACCGCCGAGCATAGCCTTGTCTAACGGGGCAGATGCTAACCACCACCTCCAGACAGCTGTTGCCCTGTAAGAACATGGGTGGTGCTGGTTCGCCTCATTCTGAAGAGAAGGTGGAAATCAGGCTTTCATGCAAAAGCTCCTGTTTTTAAAATTTTATTAATTAATAAATAAAAAATATATATACATACATATATTATTCAAGTTAAACAACCCCCCGACCCGAAGGCTGTATTAACTCTGCAATGGCTGGGTCTTGACCGCTGCAGAAAAAAAAAGGTCCATGAGGTCTTTAATTCATCTGTCACGCTTCACTCCTCTGGGGACCCTGTTCCTCTGGATTGGTAAACGGGGCGATTCCGGGGCTCCCCCGGGACCTCAGCCTTGCTCTCCATCTGTGTAATTTCTTACTTGTGTGTTAAGGTTGACTAGTTGTCTCCCCATCCCAGCTAGAACACTCAGCAACAACGCATGCTCTGTGAGACGGTCCTTCTTTCTCTTTTCTTCCTTAGTGCATCTTAAGAACCTGTAAACGGGCCCAGCACGTAGTAGGTACACAGTTAAGTATCTGCTAGATGAATGAACAAAGGAAAAAAGAGCCAGTTGGGCCTCTTTTCTAAGAGCCCCTCCCCACCCCGAAAGCTCTCCTCTGCCAAGCAATCCTACCCACCCCCTTGCCAGGGGCATTTCCCGAGCGGTTCAGAATAAATGGACCAAGCCTTCCTAAGCTTCCCTCTTTTTCCTCTTAGGTTGATGGGCGGTCAGGACAGGGCCCCCCAATACCTCCAAACCATAGGCTGGGTGTGAACAAAGACTATCTGATGGTGCTTCAGGAAGGGAGAGACAGACCCGGGCAGAGGAGAGAAAACAGAGAAAGAAAAATTGTCCCACACCAGCCACGGTCACCATGCGTTATTAGGGTGTCTAGGAAATGATAGCTTATGTCCATTAGTTCTTTCAGGGTTAATATTGATGCAGATATTATTTCTATCCAAAGCCCCATTTATTTGAAATATTATGACTGGGAGTAGCTGTCGCCGTGAATCAAATCAATTGATGGAGTAGTTAGCCGTGCCACCAGGGCAGCCCCCTCCCGGGGCCCCTCCCTGTCCCCCACCACCAGCATGAAATATTATGGAGATGGTTCTTTAAAGTGAACACTCTATCATTATTTGTCTGCAGACCCACTAGGCCCGCCTCGCCCAGATTCCCATTTGCCGAGAGGAGCTGTCATAACTCAATCAGGGGACTCACGTGGCTGCGGCACCTCAGGCTTACACTGCGGCCGGGCAGCCGCAGACAGCTGCTGGTTCCCCCGCCAGCCCTGCTGCGGGCCACGTGCAGAGGAAAAATATTTTTTGAGGTGGAAATGGGAGGCCTGTTTTCTCGTGCCACTTATACAATTCCCCAAACACAATCTGTCATTTCCCAACACCAAGCTTGGGGTCACGTTTCTCAGCCTGGCGTCCCCCACCCCCCATGCTCTGCCTTTTGAAACACAGGATTTGAGACACAGATCCGTGGCCTGGTGCAGAGAAAGGGGCCACATCTGATCCCCTGTTCCCTGACACCTCCGGCTGTGGTCACCACTTAGCTGTCGCCTAATAATAATAACAATGATAATAATGGAGTCCAGGAAGGGTTCATTCAGAGAATGCATCCAGGGCTTTCTGCTTAGTGGTTGGCAAACTTTATTTTTCTGCAAAAAGCCGGATGGTAAGTATTTTAGGTGGTAGGATCTCTGTCGGAGGGACTGCGCCCGTGGTGGTGAGGAGGCAGCCCTTGCATCCAGAAGCGAAGGGATGGGTGTGGCCACGCCTCCCCCCTCCCCGCCCCCTGCCGCAGTTCACGTGCTCTGCTCTGTGCTATTATCTCATTGAACGCTCTTCCCAGGCCTTTGCTCTCACGGCACCTCCTCAGGGAGGGTCCTCTCTGACTATTTAAAATTAAACTCTGGTCATGCCCACGTTCTTGCTTTGTTTTTTCTCCATCACTCTTATCTGATATTTTAAAATACAGTTTTGCTTCCTTATGTGGCCGATACTACCACCTGTCACTGGCATGTCAGGTCCATGGGCACGGGAGGAGCTGGCATGTCAGCTCCACGAGGACCAGGACTTGATCTGTGGGAGGCGTCGCTGGTGTTTACAGCGCCCTCCTCCGGCTATCTGCTCACCCTGCACACGCCGCAGTCTGAAGTCTCCTTGCAGAGAAGCCAGAGTCCGACCCACAGGGACCCTAAGAAGCTTAGAGACTGTGGTGATTCCATTTTACACGTCAACTGGGCTGGGCCACGATACCAAGTGTTCAAACCCCAGCTCCTCCCTGGGCCACCAGGCTGGCAGCCCGCCCCCGGACTTCGGACCTGCCAGCCCCCGCCGTGGTGGGGGCTAATTCTCTAAGAGAAACCCATCCGCAGCTGCATCACCTGTGTCTGCGTCCGCCTCATTCTTTCCGTTTCTCAGCTCGAGTCAAACTCTTCGCTTAGCTGCCGAGACACAGGAAGGGCCACTTAGCTGGTGTCACTCAGCAGATGGATGACGGGGCGTGGGTCCTTCAAAAGGCCGGTCAGACTCGGACTCTAGCCCTGCGGTGAGGGGCCGGGGTGCCCCCTCGGCAGGTCAAGCCTCTCCTGATGAGGTGGAGGGCAGGGATCACAGGTGTCCTCGAAAAAACCAGCTCCTCACCAGAGGTGGGTGGGCGGGGGATTAGAAATCAAATTTGCAGTGTGAAAATACAGAAATCTAACCGCAGGGCCCATTTTCCATCACACGTAGCAACTCCATTTGATGTGATAGTTTGCTAATAAAACATGAGCATGACGGTAACATAATATTTTAGGTATCCATTAACTAATACGTAAATATAATGGAACCTTATGGAAACATACTTAAGCTGCCACCAACACCCCTAATGTAATATGCATGATTTCCAAGGCTATTTATAACTCCTTGGGTTCACTCGCTCGCCAGTGACTTCATTGGCTCCATCGAAAGCAGATCTTGTTTTCTCTCCCAGACCCTCTCAATGCACTTAACCCCTTGGCCCCTCTCCCCGTGGTACTCTGGGGGCCGGGCCAACCTCCGTTAGCCCCACAAGTGCCGGACGTGTGCCTGCTGGGGACAGGGCACAGCCCGCTGGCGTGCAGCTGCGGGCAGACACATGTCTCGTGGGTGTTGAGAGTTAGTGAGGAATGGCGGGGGGTTGTGAGAGGGCAAAGGGCAAAGCAGGGTGGCCTCTTGGAGGAAGTGACACTGGGCTGAGGAATGGAGGGTGAGCAGGAGTTGGCTGGGGGGAGGGGTATGGGGAGGGAATGAAGGAGCCTGGGGAGGGATCAGCGAGTTCGAGGCCCAGGTGTGAACCGTGAAGAGGGGCCAGGCTGCAGAAGGCCCGATGGCAGGAGGGAACCTCCTATAAAGGGCCAGAGCCGTCACAAGGCTGTGCCAGAGTCTGAAGAGCCGTTTCTATATCCACACTCCTCACCCCAGCCAGCGATCCATTCCCCGACTCTCTAGACACCAACAGGGTGTTCCACAGGTCACAGCGACTCTGACGCTGTATGGCACAGGTTGTCAGACTCGGTCTCACAAGACTATGGCCACTGCAGACGGCAGACAGCTCTCAAGCAAAGCAATCCAATAATGGGCATTTTGAGCATTGGTTAGGGCAAGAAGAAATGGTAAAGCCCACAGGGTATGCTCAGGACATCAACAAGATCTCCTGCAATAGCTGAAAACCAACTTTTCCAAGTGACTACACAATCTTATTGGATTCTTGAAGGGCCCATTTAAAGAAGGCAAAAGAGATGTTATTGCCAATCCCATTGGACAGATGAGGCTATTGTGGTTTCCACGGGAGACTGACTTTCTCTTTGCCCGGAATGTTTTCTTTTTTTCTGGCGGCTTCGGTGTGCCTCCTTGGGTGACAGAACAGTTCCTCCAGGCAACTTTTCCTTGGCCGACAGGTCCTTCACCTGGGGCTGAAATCCTCGGTTGTGATAGCCACGAAGGTTCTTGGGGCTGCTTGTTACTGCAGCATAACCCCACTTATTCTGACTGATACAGATGTATGCGACAAGGCTGACTTAAGAGAAAAGCAATTAAACAAACAACAGCAGAGGACATATAGATACGACAAAATGGGGGACAGTCGTCAGCAAAGAGCTGACATTTGTGACGTGAGCAGTGCCACTGAGCTAATATTTTGGCGTGTTTCCTGGGAGGAAGATTTGAAAAGTGGGAGGGGGGGCAACGAGAAAAAAAAATCTGGTCAACTCTGATGCCATGTCTTACTCATAATGTGAGGCAACAATTAGGCAGACCGATCTCTAAAAGAAAGAAAAAGTCTTTTGAATCAGTTATATTCCCAGGTATTTAGCAACTTTTCCTGCCTTTGGCTCGTTCTTGGCAGGTGCTAGGCAGTCCTTTCAAAAGCGTCTCAGTACATAAAGCAACACGGCTTCATCTCCTTGGGATAGCTTCCTGTTCTACATCGCGTAATGCACTGCGTGTGGCTTCGCAGGAAAATAATGCATGGCCGTCCGTCCAACAATAAGCCTTCGCCTAGCTAATCCCAGCCGCCCGCCCGTCTGCGGGCGCAGGGACTTTCCATTCCACTGCGGAAGCGTAGTCTGATCTCCCCGAAGATGCGTAAAATGGCAATGACACCCGACGCGGGGCGTCGGACAATGTGGAGCACTCCGCTGAAGGAGCAACAATGGGGACAGTGGTGGCTACGCTTGCCAGGCGGTGACAACTGCATCACACGTGCAGCTGCTGGGCCGATGGTTTGAGAATCCGTCGTTGTGAGGTGGGCCCTGATGTTGGAAAGCAAAAATAGAAGGGGGAGGGGAAGCAGCCATCTGAGAACTGATGGAGGGTGGTCAGTGTTCTTTATACTCCTAGCATACGGCGGGACTGTTACTATTTCACGGCGCATGCGCGGGTGTGGATGCGTAATTCAGCGGCGGGGATCTTTGCAGAGACGTGAGTGGCTCTCAGCCAGGGCCCCCACCTGCAGAGGAACAGCAGGGACTGCATCCCTTGTGAGCTGAGCATTGTGGATCCGGCACCTGCTGTCCCCATGACATCCTATGGAAGAAGGGTGCAGGGAGGCCACCGGACAGAGCATGGTGTGACTGCTGTCCTGCTGGGGCCCTTGGGCAACACGGGGGTGACACCCACACAAACAGCGATGGTGCCCAGGGGAGAGCAGTTAGCAAGAGTTTGGGGAGCCCTCAGGACGTCACCTGGAAGGCTTCCTGGAGGAGGGAATATGAGCTGAACTGTCAAACAGGGAGGTGGAAGTGGGGGATGTGGAGGAATAGGGGGTGCTGGGCAGGGGCAGCAGGTTAAGGTGAGTAGCTGCAGGTCTGGATTCCGGACAATAGGTCTTTATAAGCTTGACCACCGGTGGAAAGCTCTAGAACGGGCCCAGACCAAGGCGGGACCTAACCTCGGCTCTGGCTCCTCTCCGAGCTACACGTGTACACCTACACACAGAGGCTGAGCCAGGGCACACGCTTACCCCGGCTCCCGTGCGTGCTCAGTGGGACACTCACACACTCACACACTCACACACGCCCACGTCCACACGTCCACTCACTTGTATGAAACATGTGTGTACATGGGGAGGTGCTCTGGTGAGCACACACGTGCTTCTGCTGCTGTTTTCTTGAGCAGTCATGCATGTGTGCTATGCACCCATCTATACACAGGCATGCACACCCAGGTGCCTCACACGCACACATGTGCATGCACACACAGAAGCACCCCCCCATGTTTGCTCACAGCCTCCTGCAGCTGCTTGTTGGAGCAGCCACACATATGTACACAAACAGGTTTTCATGTGTGTACATAGGGGTACACACAAGTATGCCTGCACAGGTACACACACTTATGCACTCTGGGTAAATTTTTTGCAAAAAAAGGAGTGATGAGTTCCCTCCCCACATCTGTGTCCTTGGTCATCTCCCCCTCCCCCCTTACAACGACTCTGGGCTTACCCATGTGACTTGCTGTCAGAGAGAACGTAGCCAATGCACGGCAGGCAGAGGCTGAGGTGCTGGTGCCCTGAGCCTTGGTCTTGCTACACACAGAACCAGAGGCCACCAGGTGGGCCGGCCCTAACATCACGTGGTGAGACACTGCGACAGGTGAGAGACCCTGACATCAAGTCAACTGCCACTACCGGACAGATGAGTGACGCCGTAGTAGACCAACCCCCAGCAGAGCCACCAGTGGCCACAGGCACATGAACAGGCTCAGCAGAGCTCCACCAAGCTGGGAAGCACCTTCTCCTGGGCAACCCACAAAGTTCTGAGAAATTACAAATGTTGCTTTAGGCTGCTAGGGTTCGGGGTGGCTCGTCCTGCAGCACAAGCCGGCTGATCTGAGCTCGGACACTTACAGGAATGTTCAGATGCACGCCACACATGCCCATGCATTCCTGCACTTACCTGACTACCAAAGCACAGAATGGTAAGTTCACACGGGCCTTGGTGATCACACATAGGCACACACATGCATGAATAAACAGCACACGTACACAAGCATGCCTACAACACGTGGTATAGCACACGCACACGCACACACACGTATGGAAACACTCATGCTTGCTCACTTGGACAGTACCTCCCGGGTCAGGACTGATCATACTCTATGGACAAGCCCCCCAGCTCTTCCTGGAAGACAGTGGTCCTGGAAACAAAGACCATCGAGCCCAGCCAGGACCCTCTCAGATGCAGGGTGGTCTGCAACTTATCCAATTGTGTGACAATTACTTGTTTAGTTATTTGTACACACGCGTGCATGAACTAGATAGAACAGCGGCGTCTTGATGGAAAAGCCCGTGTCTTGACCACTATTTTGTTTCCGAGCACTTCCCTGGCACATAGGAAGCCCGGAGTAAATGTCTGTGGAAGGGAGGGAAGGAAAGAGGCACAGAGGGAGCTCTGGGGAGAGTGGGGACGGTGTTGTCCTTGGCCCAGTGTGGTAGTGATGTCGGTGGACGCCCCCTTAACAGGATGATGCATGTAGGCCTCGTCCTCTGAGCTGTGTCTCCTCCTTGACCAGGGTCCTCCCCCTCTGCGGGCAGATCTCACTTCGCTGAGGTGACAGCTTTTCCAGCACGTGCCTGGTCTAGCCCTGAACTTACTCACGGGTTAGTTACTCTGGGGAACATCTGCTTCTCTCCCGTTACTCACATTGCATATGTCTGAGGTGGTGGGAGCCAGCTGTCTGCCTGGTTCTGATCATGGAGGCTGTGGGCATCGCATCAGACAAATCACAATGACAGGCAGGGGAGGCCCCAAGACCCGGATACAGCATTAGGAGGGGACCAGGCTGAAGCGTCACAAGGATTTCAGGTCGGAAGGGAATAGGGACTTCTAAAAGGACATGCTCTGCTGTCCGTTTATCCTGGCCAAGAAATATTTATGGCAGCCCCTTCTTTCTGAGCCAGGAGCCGGCCAGGGGGACATAGGATGATGGAGATGTGACCCATAGCCTCTGCCTGCAAGCGAGTCCCTGCCTAGCAAGATACCCGCATGCCAAACGCCCGCAAGACGAGGACGTGCATGAAGCGACAGGCACCTGGTACCGAGTTCTGAGTTGAGATAGTTTTCTTCCAGCTGCAGAGACCTCATGGAGGAGGAGGTGTGTGAACAGGGTAGAGTTTGGCTAACCTGGGACGGAGGCTGGGGACACGGGGCGTGTTCTAGTTGGAGGAGGTAATTATCCCAGCTGCCATTCATCAAGAAGCAGCAGAGCGGGGGGCAGGATGCCGGCCTAGACGTTTCCGTGTCATCTGTGAGCCTCCCAGCAGGCCCGCCGAGCAGGGACCACAGCTGCCGCTTGGGGGAGGAAACCGGCCCAGAAGGCAGGCAACCTGGCTAAGGCCGGCGAGGCTTGGCGACAAGGGCTCTCTAGCTCCAGGGCCTGATGCTTCAGGAACCTACCGCTAGGGAACAAGCCACTGTAACATCAGCGGCTTCAACAACAACAACAACCGTTTATTATTATTATCTCATGGTTTGAGGTCAACTGGCTTCCCCTCGGTGGTTCTCACTTGTGTGTCTCAAGAAGTTCCTGCCAGACGGTGGTGAGGCTGGAGTCATCTAGAGGGTCCTCAAGCGCCCCAGTCGGTGGCTTTCCCCTGGGCTGGGGGCTGGCACAGCAGAACTCCTCGGACATCTCTCTCTCCACGTGGTCTCTCCGGCATGGTCTCTCCGGCATGGTGGCTTCAGTATGGTGGCCGGGGACTCCAAAGATGGACATCCCAAGAGAGAATGGCAGGTGGAAATGGTCCTGCCTGTCCTGATCTAGCCTTGGATGGCACCCAGTGCCCCTCCTCTTGTGCTGTTTGAGGGGAGGCCGTCAGAAGCTATCTCCCTTCTCCTGGTTTCTGGGGAGGACAGCCGAGCCATCACATCTTCATGGGGGGGGGGGTGGCAAGGCTGTAGAAGAGAGCGTGGGACAGGAGCGATTGTCCTGACCCCTTCCTGCCACACCTGGGGCCCACCGTGCCCCTCAGCCAAGGGCTGGAATCAGGGAAATAAAGATGGAGATGAAGATGGCGTCAGACCTGGCAAGTGGAGCCAGCGTCTCGCGGAGCAACGACAGAGTTTCCCCCGAGGAGGCGAGGAACAGCTGGTGAGGCCACTCTGAGGAGGTGAGCAATGGTCACAAGTCATGAACGAGGTGGCAGAGAGAGGTGTCAATAAAGAGCAGGACAGGGAGGGGAGCCATCCAGGAGAGAGGTACGGACTGGGAGCCGGTCGGGGGGACCCCAAGTCGAGTCCGAGATTAGGGCCTGGACACCCCCGGGATGCGATGGTGCCGAGAACCAAAGCGGGCACCCGAGAGGGGGGTGTGGTTTGGGGAGGTGTCCTTCGGTGCCATGTTGAATGGAGGGCAGGAGGAAGGCAGGTGGGAAAACTGCCCAGACAGGGTGGAAGCGTAGGTCTGGATCTTGGACAGTGGACTGGGATGGAAAAGGCAGGTTTCTGGGACTCTGGGTGGAACTGGAAGCCATCAGCTGGAGCCCGCCAAGGCCGAGGGCAGAGCCCCCAGGGGAGAGCCCTGGGGCCCCGGGGGCTCTGGTATTCAGAGGGCGGTGCAAGCAAGATTGCTGGAGTGACCCACCCAAAGGCCTCGCAGACCCTCTGACCTCGGGACTCAAGGAAAGCCCTCGGTGGACGGGCAGGGGTGGACAGATCTCAGTCCAATCCCCATCCCCTTCAGGTCGACTGTAGGACCCCCTTGGCCGTTCCTCATGAGATCCAATAGTTGGTCGTTTCTGTTGCTGTGATTTCTATCCCTGGTCGTCGTAGGAGTCCCATGAAGACAGACGCCATGTCCCAGGCACCTGTGACCCTGGTGACGGTCTTCCCATGGACAGCTGAGTGAGTGCCGAGAATGAAGACTGAGTGAGTGGGTGGAACGAGTAAACACAGGGCTGCTCTGGAGTCGCAGGCCTGGCACCTCCGGTTGGCTATCTTTCCAAGAGGTCACACAAAGGGTCAGTGTCCGAAACAAGCCCGGGAGCGAGTGCCCAGTCGGTCAGTGCCACGGCCAAGCGTGTCCCGCCGGAACAACACGGGGAACGGGACGGCCTGTTCCCGAGGAGCACCGGTGGGGGGGGGGGCAGCTGGCCTTCCTCGCCAAGTGGACACACCTCCCCGGCAGAGCCGCTCTGGGGACGGCGGCCAGGACAGGCCAGCGCCCTGGGAAGCCTGGGCAGGCCGTGCGGCCGAGGGCCAGCGCCAGCCCGGGCCCGCCGAGTGTGCGCCAAGCTGGCCGAAGCTCCTCCCTTGGCAGCGGTGGCGCCTCGGGGCCCCTGCGGCCGGCCGCCTCCTCGCAGAGCAGAGCCCGGGTCCGAGGGCGGGCAGGGAGGGAGGCATTGCTGTGGCTTTGCGGCCAAGGGAACATACTGAGGATATTTAGGGGATAGACCGGGATCTGGCCTGGCTCCCCCCGGGGCTCTGCCTGCCAGCACACAGCCACTGGGACATGCCATTTGAGAAATGTCTTCATTTTCTCCCGGGCGCTGGCCGGGTTCCTGCCACACTCGTTGCGAGCGGGAAGAGGGGGGCGGGCGAGGGAAGGTAAAGGTCAGAGCTGGGTGCACGTGGGGCCGGAAAGCCTGCGCCCGAGAGCTCTCTCTGCAGAGAAAACAGCGTGCGGCCTGCCAAGTCCGCCTGCCACTCAGCCTGCCGCCGCCCCACGTGGCTCCCTGAGCCCCCGCCCGCCCTCCCCAGGAAGTGACGTTCCTCCTTGGCCCATGGCCGACGAGGGCCACCTTGAACCAGGGACCCGACGTGCAGAGCGGGCTCCAGCCGGCCGGCCAAGCCGGGAGCCCTGCTCCAAGGAGGCCGAGCACCTCGCCTGCCAGCAGCGAAGCCCTCAAATCAGCCTTTATTTTTGTAGACCATGGCTGAAAAGGCCCCAGCCACGGCGGGCCCTGGCTTCCCTGGCTTGCTTGTAATTTTCAAACACCTTGATTTATTGCTTGAAAACCTCTGACTGTATCCATAGACGCCAGGATTTCAGAGAGTCGGGGCTGGCACAGAAAGTGCCAGGGCTGCCTCGCCGTCACTGCCTTCGTTACAGAGAGAGAAACTGAGGCTCGCGGGGGTGCCCGTAGGGAACTGTGGGCGTGGAGAAGCACGTCCAGACTGATGCAAATAGATGTGGATTCTCGTGAGGGCAGGGGTGGTCGGCGGCGGGGAGAAGCAAGGGGCTTCAGACCCTCAGTGTGTCACGTTAGCGGCATGACCTCGGAGAGGTCACCGAACCCCTCTGCACCTCAGCCTTCCGATCTGCAAAACGGGAGGTCACAGGCCCATCCCACGGTGAGGGCAATGCATCCAAACCACCAGCCACGGTGACCCAGCACGTAACAGGCGCTCAGCGAGACACCCCTTCTCTCTCTAGGGAATGTCTCCCTTCAGATGTCAGACTGACATTGTCCCCCCCCACCCCCTCCCCACCCCCCCATGCCGATTTTTTTAATAAATCCAAGAACCGGGGCCTTTCCATGGAGGCCCAAACTCTGGGCGACTTTGTCACCGGAATGTGACACGGTCTCTTCATGGAGACGGTTGGAGCCAGGCCCGGGGACAGAGCCTTCCTCTGAAGAGGGCCAAAAGACCAGCGAAGGGGAGGGAGGGGTGTCAGAATGCCCGCCTCGCGGCCGTACCCGAGATGTCACCCGATCGGGCGGATTCAGTGGTGGACCCCGCTGCCCGGACATCGGAAAGTGGAGACCTGGCCCTGAGTGTGGAACAGGAGATTTACCTTAAAGATACCCCGGCTGGGGCCCGATACCGATCAGCTGGCATTTCGAGTGGCTGAAAGGGTGGCAACTGAATACTTTGCCCCTCCTGACCCAGCCCCTGTACCAACGCCGTAGATCAATTTCTATTTTTTCCTTTCTTCTGTAAACACTGGCGCTGGGGCAGGTCTGTCCGGATGGGTTGCCCGCGGGCCCCGCCCCCCGAATCTGTGATCGTCTGTGGCAGATAACGCGGGCTTGAATTCGCACCCACCCCAATTTTCATTCACATTGAGGTTTTTTTTGGGTTTTTTTTTTTTTTTTTTTTGGCACTTTAGAAATGAATAAAGAGAAAAGGAAAAAGAGAAGGGGTTGGGGGGGGCAGGGGCCGGGCCGGGCCGGGGGAGGGCGG
Organism: Saccopteryx leptura; assembly: GCF_036850995.1. Classification (NCBI taxonomy): domain Eukaryota; kingdom Metazoa; phylum Chordata; class Mammalia; order Chiroptera; family Emballonuridae; genus Saccopteryx; species Saccopteryx leptura. The sequence continues at coordinate 5,623,036 of NC_089511.1, forward strand.
GGCGGGGGGGGCGGCGGGAAGAGACATCATCGATATGAAGCATCCCAGCTCAGATTCTGGGCAAACAGCTGCTTTGTGTTTAGAATATGGGGCTTGACTGGGTTTCAAGGCGGACCACAGCGCTGAAGCAGGGCTTTCTTCTCCGTGCCAACAGGCGCCCGCAAGCGCCTAAATTTAGAACTGGCAATTGCCCTCGTTTAGGGTTTTAGGGGAAACTCAGGTAATACGAACTATCTCAGATCAGGAAGGTTTATGAACTCACTTAGCTGGTGGCGTTGACGTGTATCCTTGGTGATGATGGTGGTGGTGGCCGGGGTTGGGGGGTGGGGAGTCATATTTTTTTTTTTTTTGTTTCACCTTTTTTTTTTTTTTCTAAAAAATAAAAAAACAAAGTGTGATGTCCGTCCTAGAAATGGAGGTGACAGACGTGTGTTTGGAGAGTCCCCCCACTCTCTGTGGGGGTTACCTGGAGCTGGTCAGCCGGCCGCCCCCGTAGTCGTCGGTGCTGGGCACGTCTCGCCTGGTGGCTCAGAACGGCCGGTCGGGCCTGCCGTTCTAAAGGGGCAGGCTTTGCAGGCGAGTGCCACCGAGGTGCCTAAAGTCGTACTTTATGGGAGATTTTGAGCTTGGAAATGAAGAGATAGACGAAGGGAGAATGACAGCAGAGAAAGGAGAAGGAAAATAGTTAGAAAGAGAGGTTCTGGGCTCAGACACCGCCCAAGGCCGTGCCTACTTTGCCACGATGGCTACCGACGTGCTCTGAGGCTACACGTGTGTCCTCCCGCTCCGGACATCCGTGTCCTCACGTGACCCCTGCAGGGGTCTCGTCTTCCTGCCACATGCACGCAGTGGGACAGAAAAGAGAAGCCATAACCCCAGAAAAAGGGAGTTATCAGCCTAGGGGAGAAGGGAGACTGATTGCTGTGTGAGCTTGGGGAAGTTGTTCAACTCTTCTGGTCTCGGGTTCCATATATATTATTGTCCCTACAGATGAGAATGCCCTCCTACCTCTCAGAGGGACAATTGAACAAAAGAGCGTGTAGAAAGCACCCAGAGAGGGAATTCGGGTATTCTCGGTACTTGGAAGAGGCTTGGTGGATGATTGTTGTTATATCGTTACTTCTACTGAGCCACAGGCTTGATTGGTTCTTGTCCTCAGGGAATCTGACAATGCGGCAGAGGAGGCTAAAAGAGGAGAGAAAAGTCAGCCTGCAGGAAAAGCTAAGTGGCACAGACCACAAGCACCACAGAGGAGGGGCCGGGCGGTGGGGAGGTCTGCCTGGAAGAGGTGAGAATAAAGGGGGGCAGGGAATCAAGGTGCAGAGTCTGGGGCCAGACGTCCTGGGTCCTTGTTCCAGCTCTGCTCCTTACAGGCTGTGTGACTTCAGGCTAGTTATGGAACCTCTCTGTGCCTCCGTTTCCCCATCTGTAGAATGGGAAGGATCCTAATCGATCGTTCCCTCAGAACGTTGCTATGGAGATGAAACGAGCCGATCCGAGTGGATCACTGAGCATCACTCTCGTCACAGAGAGAACCGTCAATAAGTCTGCTATTGTCAAGCTGAGCCTGAGACTTGGGTGGAAGAGGTGGGTAGGAGGAATGGGGAGAGGAGGGGGCTCCAGTCTGGCAGAGGGTTGTGAGCAGTAATGTGGAGGTGGGAGGGGCCAGACACAGTTGGGGACAATGACTCGGTCTGGCGCGTTGGATCAGGGTGTCGGCACGGGAGATTAGCGAGAAATTAAGGGGGTGAAGGAAGACTGGGCTTGACCTCACATCAGGTGTCCTACACGGTTTCTGGGCAGGGGGCTTGGTAAATGCAAACCCAGATTGTCCCAGATTGATCGTGTAACGGTGTATAAGACGAAGTGAAGGAGGCCGGGAGGTCAGGCAGGACAAACTTCTCGGTTCAGGGGTCAACTAAAAAAGGCCAGAAGGTGGAGGGCCAGCCTGTGCCACCTCCCCCTCTCCCTGTGTCCACGGCAGACATCACTAATCGAGCAGGACCGTCTTTCCCACTGAGGCCAGCTGTGGCCTTGCAGTCTTTCTCCACTCTGTACTTTAGACAGAGAGTTGGGACAAGAGAGGAGACCCACTGGCCCGCCCTGGCCTGGACTCAGAAGGGAGAGAGAGCGGGCCATGGACGGGGAGGGTAAAGGAGAAGGAGGTCTCAAGGACGTTCCGGGGCCGGAAGAACTGAGCCTGGTGTCGTTCAAACCAGCAGAGATGCGGCGCTGGGGGCGCAGAGCAATGTGGGTTACGAGGAGGTGGCCCGGGGACGGGCCGCACGGGGAGGCTTGTGCGGGACACCCGAGAGGACGCATTCAATCCGAGCCTGGAGATGTGGGTCTGGACTCAGTGGGAGGCTGGAGCTGGGGACACGGATTTGGACACCAGCCACGCGGAGGTGACAGCTGACACTGTCCGGACAGATGATCTTTCGGAGGGAGGAGAAGGGCAGTGCAGAGAAACGCCGAGGCCCGGCAGCGCGGAGGGGCACCGAGGTTGGGCCGAACCCGGGCAGCGCGGAGGAGCGCCGAGGCCGGGCAGCGCGGGGGAGCGCGGAGGCCGGGCAGCGCGGAGGAGCACCGAGGTTGGGCCGAGGCGGGGCAGCGCGGAGGAGCGCGGAGGAGCGCGGAGGAGCGCGGAGGAGCGCGGAGGCCCGGGCAGCGCGGAGGAGCACCGAGGTTGGGCCGAACCCGGGCAGCGCGGAGGAGCGCCGAGGTTGGGCCGAGGTCCGGGCAGCGCGGAGGAGCGCCGAGGCCGGGCAACGCGGAGGAGCACGGAGGCCCGGGCAGCGCGGAGGAGCACGGAGGCCCGGGCAGCGCGGAGGAGCACGGAGGCCCGGGCAGCGCGGAGGAGGGCCGAGGCCAGGCAGCGCGGAGGAGCGCGGAGGCCGGGCAGCGCGGAGGAGGGCCGAGGCCAGGCAGCGCGGAGGAGCACGGAGGCCGGGCAGCGCGGAGGAGCACGGAGGCCCGGGCAGCGCGGAGGAGGGCCGAGGCCAGGCAGCGCGGAGGAGCGCGGAGGCCGGGCAGCGCGGAGGGGCGCCGAGGTTGGGCCGAGGCCGGGCAGCGCGGAGGAGGGCCGAGGTTGGGCCGAGGCCCGGCAGCGCGGAGGGGCGCCGAGGCCCGGCAGCGCGGAGGGGCGCCGAGGTTGGGCCGAGGCCCAGTGCAAGCGGACACTCAGTCCAACCTCAAAGCTCAAACCTGTCACAGCGGGAGAACTGTGCACAGACGGTGGGGAGACAGGAGAGAACGTCTCCCGTTATGTCACATGGGCCGAGGGGAGAGAGGGTGGCCCGCCGGTCAGCAGCGCAGGGGCACAGAGGGCAGGGACTGGAACTGCCTTCTTGGTCTGGGGCTCCAGGCCACCACGACCCCGCTGACCCGAGGACTCTTTCTTTAGACGGTCCTACCCTCATCATATCCAACCCAAATCAAACTCACCCACAGTCCACATTGAACATAATTTTTATATAACTATATACAAATTGAGTTGGTTTACAGTGGAGTCATTGACATAATGTTATGGTTTGTAGACTTTTAAACATATATTAATTTCAATTTTGTGGTTTTCTTTTCATAGGCTGGAGCCAAAAATATATTTTCCGTTCTCAGATATTTTCACAGGCCCTTGAGAAGCATATTATAAAGCTTAGATATTTTACGTGCAGTGCCAAATGTTTTAAACAGCCCAGCAGGAGACCGAGGTGGCAGGGTTGAGGGGTGGGTGGTGTGCGGTCTGACAAGGACTGCCCTGTAATCTGGGTACATTTATGTCCATCAGATGCCCCCACCCGGGTTGGCTTCCACCTGACTTACAGCCGTATACCTGGTCACGAGCAGGCATCCGAGCGATATCACAGCACTGAACGACCTCTGTGGTGTGGGCATCAACCAGCCTGGATGAGCACTGCCCATGTGTGTTCAAGTGTAGGGTTCTGAAGGCGCCAGGGGTTGGCTCTTTAGTTTTTAGATTGTGGAGTTATTCTGGGGGAGGGTCCCCAAGAAGGGATTAGGGCAGTCAGGACACCAGGGGGCACTCAGAAGCTCTAGTAACAGCTGTGTCCCAAAGAAGTCTTTCCATTTTTTAATGACCCACTGAAAACCAGCTCTTCTATGCACGGTCACATCTCGTGGAGGCCCCGGGTTAGGACCCAGGCTCCTTGGCTCCCGCCGCAATGATAAAAATGATGCGCCCTGGCCGGTTGGCTCAGCGGTAGAGCGTCGGCCTAGCGTGCGGAGGACCCGGGTTCGATTCCCGGCCAGGGCATACAGGAGAAGCGCCCATTTGCTTCTCCACCCCTCCGCCGCGCTTTCCTCTCTATCTCTCTCTTCCCCTCCCGCAGCCGAGGCTCCATTGGAGCAAAGATGGCCCGGGCGCTGGGGATGGCTCTGTGGCCTCTGCCTCAGGCGCTAGAGTGGCTCTGGTCGCAACATGGCGACGCCCAGGATGGGCAGAGCATCGCCCCCTGGTGGGCAGAGCGTCACCCCTGGTGGGTGTGCCGGGTGGATCCCGGTCGGGCGCATGCGGGAGTCTGTCTGACTGTCTCTCCCTGTTTCCAGCTTCAGAAAAATGAAAAAAAAAAAAAAAAAAATGATGCTTCCAACTCAAAGTAGCAGATTCTCAGAACGGCGAACACCATGATGTGGGCCATGGGTACCGAATACCCTTGCGGGCTGTGGGAGGGTCCATTCACGGAGGACAACGTGCTCTCTCCAAGAGGGGACGTGCGCTCTGAAGCTCAGAGAGAAACCCGTGTCCAGATGAGCTGCGGCCTCAGGGCCGTGAGCTCGGGGACAACCTCACAGACCTTCCCCAAAGCAGATCCCTCCCTCTGCTCATGCTGAGGGCCTTCATCCTCCGCCATCCCCGCTGGAGCAGGCTGGTAGAGCCAAGTTGCAAAGTCTAAGTCAGGGGTCCCCAAACTACGGCCCGCGGGCCACATGCAGCCCCCTGAGGCCATTTATCCGGCCCCCGCCGCACTTCCGGAAGGGGCACCTCTTTCATTGGTGGTCAGTGAGAGGAGCATAGTTCCCATTGAAATACTGGTCAGTTTGTTGATTTAAATTTACTTGTTCTTTATTTTAAATATTGTATTTGTTCCCGTTTTGTTTTTTTTTAACTTTAAAATAAGATCTGTGCAGTGTGCATAGGGATTTGTTCATAGATTTTTTTTATAGTCTGGCCCTCCAACGGTCTGAGGGACAGTGAACTGGCCCCCTGTGCAAAAAGTTTGGGGACCCCTGGTCTAAGTACTTTTTAAGCACTGCCATTTACTGCAATTATTCGAAAGTAAACCATCGGCTCTGCCGATTAAACATTCGCTAGCTCGCACATCTCCCAACGAGTCACGGCCAGCGCAGAGCACGTGCACAGAGCGAGGCCCAGGAACCGGCCGCTGGCTGATGAAGTAGCCCTGTAACCGCAGTTGCGCTGCCAGACCTTCCGTCCTTGTCCCCGCCACTCTAAGAGGACGAGCCGAGAGAGGCCAGGAGACACCCGCCACATCCAAGGACAGCTTTGTGGCCTGTGGAGTTGGGCCCCCTTCTCTCCCGCTCCGTCCTCACCATTTCTCCCTCTGACCCCACCTTTCGCAACCGGAGAGAGTGCTGTTAGAGAATTTTTAATTTTCTTCGTGTTTTTATTATTGTTATTATTTTTTATTTTAATAGAATGTATTGAGGTGACCAATTCACATTGGTTAATGAAATTATATATAGGTTCCAGGGGTACAATTCTACCACACATCATCTGTATATGGTACTGTGTGCCCACCCCCCCCCCAAGAAACATCTCCTTCCATCACCATGTACCCCCTTTACCCTCCTCCACCTCCCCCACCCCCTTTCCCTCTCGTAATCAGGGATTTTTTTCTTTGCTTAATCCCTTCGCCTTGTGCACCCAGCCCCCAACCCTCCTCCTGTCTGACAGTCTGTTCTCTGTATCTACGAGACGGTCTCTATTTTGTTTGTTAGTTTATTTTGTTCATCATTAGAGTCTCCATATAAGTCAGGGGTCCCCAAACTTTTTACACAGGGGGCCAGTTCACTGTCCCTCAGACCGTTGGAGGGCCGGACTATAAGAAAAAACTATGAACAAATCCCTATGCACACTGCACAGATCTTATTTTAAAGTAAAAAAACAAAACGGGAACAAATACAATATTTAAAATGAAGAACAAGTAAATTTAAATCAACACACTGACCAGTATTTCAATGGAAACTATGGGCCTGCTTTTGGCTAATAGATGGTCAATGTGCTCCTCTCACTGACCACCAATGAAAGAGGTGCCCCTTCCAGGAGTGCGGCAGGGGCCGGATAAATGGCCTCAGGGGGCTGCATGTGACCCGCGGGCCGTAGTTTGGGGACCCCTGATATAAGTGAAATCCTCTGGTACTTGTCATTGTCTGCCTGGCTTATTTCACTTAGCGTAATACTCTCCAGGTCCACCCACAAGGCTGTCACGAAAGGTAAGACTTCCTTCTTTTCTATGCCACGCCACAGAAGCATTCCATGGTGTCAACGGACCACAGCTTCTTTCCCCGCTCATCTACCGCTGGGCACTGGGGCTTCTTCCAGATCTGGGCTACTGTGAATAAGGCGGCAACGAGCAATGGGGTTTGCAGATCTTCTTTCGAACTAGCGTTTCGGCTTTCTTCGGTATATTCCCAGAAGTGGGATTGCTGAGTCACACAGGGCAGTTCTATTTTTAATTTCTTGAGGTAACTCCATACTACTCTCCACAGCGGCTACACCAGTCTGCATTCCCACCGACAGTGCGCGAGGGTTCCCTTGATTTCGTTCTAGGTAAAATGAGTCCCAGCGTGTACTGCCCTGAAGTCTTTCATTAATTTTTACATCTGTGTGTATTTCGTGGACATTTCTTCCATATGTTTCCCATTCGTTGGCACTTAGCTCCTCAAAATATGATTTCTAAGAACTGTTTGATGTCCAGAGACCCATGCCAGCCATTTATTAGAGACTGCTGCTCCAGCCCTCGACACATCATTCCCACAAACAGAAACACGCCTGGGCCCCCTGAGGAAGCCAACACCTTCAGGGCATGGTTTTGGGTCTAGAACATAGAATCATGGGAGTCAGAGAGGCCAGAGTTTCCCCCTGGGTATCTGAGGGCCCAGGCAGTGTCGTGAGCAGGAGGCTGGCAGGGAGGACCCCTTCTCTTCCATCCGCCGAGGACTCACGCTCCGCACGCAGCCCCGCCCCCGAGCCAGCCACAGCCCACGTTCGTGGGCGTTCCCACCCTTTGGAAATCTTTCCGGTCTCAGCCTCAGCTGTCTCCACGGCACCTGGTTTTTAAGACCCACTCTCGCTCCACATCATCTTGGACCAATTTTCACGGCATCACGAGGCGGCATACTGGCCGACGAGATGCTCTAACCATAATCAATAACCGTTTTCATTTGTAAAGGTTACCACGGTGTATGAAGTGATTTTACAGCCAACGACACGGCCCATTGTTCATGGACTCTTCAAAGAGGGGCAGGACAGGGACCAGCCCACCTCCACGTTACTGCCTGGGAGACTGAGGCCCAGAAGCCTAGAAGCCAGACTTGAATGCCCGTCTTCCAGGACTCACTGGTGTTCTCCCACCACGACACACCCACCTTCTACCCCTCCACCCCCCATGCACTTCTGTTCTGTTCTTTTACAGAAAGATGTTACCATCACCATCCGCTCCCCATGATCCCAATGAGTATTACCACATTCCCGCACGGAGGGATTTGTCACCCGCTAAATATGTTTGGTGTCCCCGCACTAACGGTCACAAAAGGGTAAATAGAAATTTCTACCCCCGCTGCGTGTGGCCCGGGACGGTGCGTTTCGCGGTGTCATAGAGAATGCGCCCAGCTTGACGTCCCTCACCATTGGAGGAAGCGGTTTTCGGCTCAGACCCGAATGAAGAAGAGACTTTCCCCAGAGGAAGGACTTCAGTGCTCCTCTCGCAGCCCATGCTGCTGAGAGCACCGTGCACTGTCGGCGGCCTCGACGCAGCGAAACCACTGTCCAGCGGTCCCTCAAAGAAGGCCATTTCTCCGATGATAGGCGCTAGCTAACACAGCCCATCTCTCGCCTCTTACATACGCACGGGTGGTCGGCACTCAGTCCAGAAACTGGTTAATCCCGTTAAACTTTCCTGGGTGTGTTTTCCATCTGGGAAATGGGAATCCTAATCTCAAAGGAGCTGAACAAGCAGAAATGCCTTCAGAATATTCAGGGCCCTAGAGGTCGCTCAGAACCGTACCTACTCCCACAGGCTACCAGGAGACCCTCTCCAGACGTCCCGTCTTCCTCTCCCATTTTAGAGGTCAAAGCCAGGCTTTGTCAGAGTATTCGCGGCCTTCTTCAGTTACTGATGACTTCCTGTCCAGCCCCGCTGGCTCCTCAGCCCAGAGTCCACGTGTGCGCGGGGAAGGGGCGATGTGACCCAGCTGGGTGACGTGGTGCCTTCAGGACCGAGCCTCCGCGGGGCTGCAGGGGCGTGTGTGGTGGTGGTGGGGGGACCCCAGGGGCTGTGCTTTCCCCACAGCTTCCATTTCCTTTGAATGCTGGACCAGTCCCTGCCTATCAGAACTTGATAAGGCCATGGAAAAAGTGAGACTGCGGCTGGGGACCGGACGGGAGGCCTGGGGAGGGGGTGGCGGCACTGGGAATTCTCTGGCCATCACAGGAAAAGTCTGTCTTCTATCTCCCCACGTCCCTCCCGCGCCCCCGGATTCCGGAACGCATGTGAGTTTTCCACCAACTGCGCCTGCCTGTTGCAGAGAAATTGGTGAATGAGCTCAGGCGTGCCAGTTGTCGCGGAAAACAGCCACTGAGATACCGGTCACCGATCCCGGATTCGGGGTCGGAGCAGACGGTGGGGGCGCTGAATGGAGGGAGGGAAGCCTTCGTTTTTCTTCACATGAACTTCATCGTGGCTCACTTCCTGCCCAGGTCGGGGCTCAGCCCCGGGAGGACACACACAGCCTCGGCCTGGGCCCCTCAGGGCTGGGATCTGCAACAGTGTGAGCCCATGAGCGAATATTTGTCATGGGTTTATGGAGGGCTCCTAAGAAATGGAGACGCAAGACAAAATTTTACATGGGTTTGTGGTGAACTTGAAACACGTAGGAAAGTGACTTAATCAAAGGGGCCGTAAAGATGGCGGGGTGGGGGGGCGGGGCGGGACATGGCCCCACACGGTTCTTTCCAGAACCAGCGAGGGGCCTCTTTCCCACCTGCTCAGCTGGGGACGACGTCAGGTGGCAAAGTGGCCCTTGAACCTCCCAAGGTCAGCCACCTGACCGTGAATTGTCCCCACCATGGAGCCCCAACAGGCCCAGAGTCCAAGCTTCTTCCAGTGAGTTGAAACATCGGGGGCATGTTTACGAAACAATCTGATGAAGGCCACTGCTGGCCCTAGGGACCTGGGCCTGGTGTGAACTCGAACAAGACATCCGCCAGACATCACCAGAGCGGTCTGGTGAAAGCAGGCATTTGGAGGCTGTGGGTGGGGTTTCACCCCTCCCTGCTCCTTGCCCCGCTCCCACCCCACCCCTGCTCCCCGTCCCACCCCCTGCTCCTTGCCCTGCCCCCACCCACCCCTGCTCTCTGCCTCGCCCCCACCCCACCCCACCCCTGCTCCCAGGCCCACCCCCTGCTCCTTGCCCCGCCCCACCCCACCCCACCCCACCCCACCCCTGCTCCCAGGCCCACCCCCTGCTCCTTGCCCCGCCCCTGCTCCCAGCCACGCCCCCACTCACTTCCTTTGGAAGTCTGAGCACAGGCTCTGCTCCTCTTCCAGACAGAGACCTCCCCCACCCCCGCACTGCCTCCCCTCTTGGTTACGTGAACTTGGCCCCTTAGAGCTGAGCGGCTGCGCTCTCCTCCGTTCCTGCCCCACCCCCAGCACCTGTCCTGGTCCTGCTCCTGCTCCCTGCAGTCCTCTGAAACCTGGCTCTCTCAGCTCCTGGACTGTCCCCTTGTTCCGGGGGGGACAGGGATCCTATCTCCCTGGTGCCCTGCTGGGACCCAACCCTGAAACAGTGCTTGGCACATAGTATGAACTCAATAAAATGGCTGAATGAATGAATGGCTGCATATTATCTTGAGAGAGCTCGCCAGTCCCAGGTTATTCAACTCAGAGGGAGGGATGGTGTCTCTTCCCCGGCTAGAACCTCCCAAAGCATTAGGGGAGATGGGCTCTGGCTCCCTCTTCTCCCCTAATGGACACGTGTGTCTCCAGGGTGAGAATTTCCTCTCATCCTTCTTCTCTGCAGATGGGAGCCCCTCCCCCACTGCGCACGCTGACCAAACATGACCCATCGTCAGCCAGGGTATGAGCTCCTGCTCACAGGACGGTCCAGAGCGGGACGCGGAGGCAGGTGGTCTGAATTCTAGTCCGGCTGCTCTCTGCCCTTGCCAGAGCATCTCGGGCTCTCTGTGTCGCAGCTGCCTCATATGTGAATGGAGATCATAACAGTACTGATTAATGGGGGGAAGGGGCTTAGTGAGGATTAAGTGAGATAATGAATGTGGATCAGTTACTGTGTCTGCCCCATAATTAGCAACCAGTACATGGTAGCTCTGGTCATGACAATGGCGCTGCTCCTCCTGGTTCCACAGCTCCCTCTGGCTGGGATCCACTCCTTCCTGGTCTTGATCCCAGGTCACTCACTCCAGTCGTTTAGTTATTCATCACCCGAAAAAGCCCCTGTGCCCAGCTCTCCCTCGGCCTCAGGGATGCAGAAGGACTGGGGAGAGAGGGACGGCTGCTCCAGGGGTCAGTGTGCTGGGGGACATCGGGGACAATCGAGTGTCCTGTTCGGTCCTCCTGGGATGGACCCTTCTCAGAGTCTCCGCCGAGAAGCCGCTCGGAGAACCCTCGGTGGGAGCGGGGACTTCACCATTGATTTAGTCATTTCGTATGCTTGCTCAACACCACTGCAGGCAAAGCACTGGGGGGGGGGAGGGAGGCGAGACAGCCCTGTCCTCACGAAGCGCACGTTCTAGCAGGTCTCTGGAGGGCGCCCACTCCCCCGCCCCAAGCTGGGCCATCCACACCCAGAAGGAGACAAGCGCGACCCCACCCTCTGTGACTTGGTCTTCTGTGCCTCTTGGGCCTCTTCCTTCGCTCTTTGTGACTCAAGTCTCCTCCGGCCGCCATGCCCCCTCCGGGCTCTGAGACACACTCGACGCTGCTGCTTCTAGGGGGGCAGTCCCCTTCCCCGCCGTCCTGCCCCCCCCACCCTGTCTACCTCTTCCCTGTGCCACAGCTTTTTGTCCTCCAGGGAGCCTCCTCGACCCCCCAAATCCTCTGTGCCCCACACACCCAGGAATTTTCCCTAACTCGCCACTCATCCCCATATCTCAAATACGGTTGTCTGCACACCGGACTGAAGGTTCCGTGAGGACTAGACGGGACCCGATAATGCTGCTCCTCCATTACCGCACTAAGTCCAGCCCAGCGTGAGACCCTGTTCAAAAGGTCTACATTGAGGCTCTGGCCAGTTGGCTCAGAGGTAGGGCCTTGGCCCGGCGTGTGGATGTCCTGGGTTCAATTCCCAGTCAGGGCACACAGGAGAAGCATCCATCTGCTTCTCCACCCCTGCCCCTCTCCCTTCTCTTTCTATCTCTCTCTTCCTCTCCCGCAGCCATGGTTCCGTTGGAGCAAGTTAGCCCTGGGCACTAAGGATGGCTCTGTGGCTTCGTCTTAGATGCTAAGATAGCTTGGTTGCCAAGCAACAGAGCAACTGGGCCTGAGGTGGGCAAGCATCGCCCCATAGGGGGCTTGCCAGGTGGATCGCAGTTGAGGCGCACGCAGGAGTCTGTCTCTCTGCCTCCCCGCTTCTCACTTAAGAAAAACAATTACATGTTGAATGGAATGAATGGATACGCGGAATCCACAGGTTCCCTGAGTGAGAGTACTTGGGGGAAGTTCTCAGGGGCGAGGGCTCGATCTCTATAAAGGTAATTTGACAGCTTCTGCACAACAGAGATCTTTGTTCTCTTTAGGAAGCACAAAATGCACCTAAAAATAGCTGGTACTCTTCCAGTCTCGGGGATTTCCTTGAGAGTCGACCACGCTGCTTTTCAGGTGGACCCCTGGCAAGGACAACCTTCCATCCAGGTCCCCTCGGGGGACAGGCACGAGGTGGGGCAGGCTGAGCCAATGGTACCCTCTTCCAGGGGAGCCACGTGGCCCCGGGGCGGGCTGACAGTCGCTGGGCTACCTCTTCCAGCTGCACCTGCCAAGTCGCCCATGTGACTTCTTCCCTCCTGCCACACGCACCCCTGCTTCTGAGCTTCCAGAGAAACCTCTCAGCGGCAGCTAGCCAGCGGAACACAGATGTTTTAACCTTTCCCAAAGCCTGGTCCCTCGATGCCTGTAGGAGGGGCATAATGTGTGGGATGTGGGAGGGGGGGATTAATCCCAGGGGAAGAATTGATCTGTGAGGGTGATCTTTGCTCAGTACCACACAGAGACGTACGTTAACAACAGTCCAAGATACCACGCATTACGGGGGCGTCCCACTCGGAGGCAAACTCTGAACACAAGGGCAGGAACATGACAACCGTGAGCTCATGGCTGGAGGGGGTAAGGGCAGCTGCTCCGCGGCCCCTCCCTCTAGACAAAGGCTTTCTCAGCCTGGTTCTCTCTGCCCGGAGGTCCCTGGACACTTATACCATCAGTAACACTTCACAGAGCCTTCAGTCCTAACAAATAATTAGCTACAATTGAACCAGGGATTTCTTACATGCATGTCATAGGTCTGATATGAATAATGAGGCAGAAGGTTAGCGGTGGGTCAGAGACAGTTCCCCGTCTCCCAGCTTATTTATTCAGCGAAATGAGAAATTGATCACATTATCGCGTCGAGGGGGAGCCTGATTCATAGCAATCAGCTTGGAATTGGCAGTTTTGACTGTAGGCAATTTGGGGACATTACTTATGCCTGAATAGGCCGGGAAGGTCATTTATAGCTTGTTAACACCTCTCCGACCTCCTCTCTGGCCAGATCTTACTTCCCAATCCTCTTTGCCTTGTACCCAGGCCAAATAAAAATAAAAATAAAAAATCATAGATTGGTGAGAATGACACTTCTTATAAAATTGAAACCACTGTGAGAGCTGCTCCAGAGAGAGATTCTTAAAAGGTGTGTGTGTGTCAGAATGTGATCTGTGATTTATTTGTTTATCCATCCATCCATCCATCTGTCCGTCCATCCATCTATCCACCCATCCGTCTGTCCGTCTGTCCATTTGTCCATCCACCCATCTATCTCTCCGTCCATCCATCCATGCATCCATCCATCATCCTCCATCCATCCATCCATGCATGCATGCATCCATTCATCCATTCATGCATCCATGCATGCATCCATTCATCCATCCATCCATCTGTCCGTCCATCCATCTATCCACCCATCCATCTGTCCGTCTGTCCATTCGTCCATCCACCCATCTATCTCTCCGTCCATCCATGCATGCATCCATCCATCCATCATCCTCCATCCATCCATCATCCACTCGCCCATCCCTTGTTGATTCCTGGGTGAGTCAGCCATGAGCCCATTTCATGAACACCGGTTGCTCTCGCAGGCTCAGCCACGGCATCAGGCACCACAGTTGCAGGGATTAAGATTGTCATTGGCAACCCCAGGATGCTGGGCCAAGGATGCTGACAGCCTGTGCAGAAGGGAGGGCCGTGGGCTCATGCCAGGCTCGGGGGACATTCCTAGAATCCAGGACAGTTCCTGGCAACCCAGTGATAATTCGTACGAATGAGATGAAGAGTGACTCCAGAGATGCTGCCATACTGTGTGCCTGCTGAAGTGCTGGAGTGTTTCACAGCCGTGGTGGGTGCCATGTGCCAGGCCTGGCCGCGGGAGCCGGACTGAGGTTGGCGCAGTGTGGCGATCAGAACCAGGAACTCTGGAATCATCGTCTGGGGTCTTGACATGACAATGGCCGTTCATTGCTCTGCATGTCTCTGTGGCTTGGCTGGGGCCGCTGGGCAGTCCTTCTGCGGGGATCTCTCATGCAAGTGCTTCCTGGTGGCATTTGGGGCGACGGTCCATCTGCAGACTCGGCTGAGGTGTGAGGACAGCCGGGCCCCTCGGCACCCCGTGTCATCTCAGAGCCTCTCGTCTCTACGAGGCCAGCGTGGGGACGACCTGAGCAATGAGATACGGCGGGGCCGGCAGCCCACTGCCTCGGCCGTGGCCGGCACAGAAGGCTATCCGAGTATAGAGGACGCCTTTCCTGACACGGTCTTATGCTTCCTCTCGTGAGACAGTGCCCCAGCCCAGCCGCTACACAAGGGCAGAGGGGGTCATGCCTGTGTTCCCACGGTCAGCACCCCCTAATTCACTGCCACGCGCAGGATACATTGTCGGTCAGCTCCCATTTCTAGTGTTCTTGGTGGAGGCCCTGTGCCTTTTTTTTTAATCTCTCAAGAGAAGAATTTTTTTTTTTTTGCTAAATTCCAATCATCTTGGGCCCTGGCCGGTTGGCTCAGCGGTAGAGCGTCGGCCTGGCGTGCGGGGGACCCGGGTTCGATTCCCGGCCAGGGCACATAGGAGAGGCGCCCATTTGCTTCTCCACCCCCTCCCTCCTTCCTCTCTATCTCTCTCTTCCCCTCCCGCAGCCAAGGCTCCATTGGAGCAAAGATGGCCCGGGCACTGGGGATGGCTCCTTGGCCTCTGCCCCAGGCGCTAAGAGTGGCTCTGGTCGCTGCAGAGCGTCGCCCCCTGGTGGGCAGAGCGTCGCCCTAGTGGGCGTGCTGGGTGGATCCTGGTCGGGCGCATGCGGGAGTCTGTCTGACTGTCTCTCCCCGTTTCCAGCTTCAGAAAGAAAAAGAAAAAAAAAATTCCAATCATCTTGAAGCTACACCCCACTGTGCCCTAAGGAACAGACTCAGAGCCCCACAAACCAGTGCTGGGCCTCGGACACAAGACTGGGTGGGAGGGGCAGGGAGGGGCAGGGTCTGGACTGTTGGTGGTCTCTGCTTTTTCCCATCACACACACACACACACACACACACACACACACACACACCCTTTTCCCAGCTCTTTCCCCCCCTTCCCCTAGAATAAACAGAACTCTTTCATTTTGGGGGCCTGGAAGATTCCATAATGAGTTGGACCTCTTAACAGTCTATTTTAATAAAACTCAGCTCGCTGGCTGTATAGAGACCATAAACCGTGCAGGTTCCAGCAATAATATGTTTAGAGGCCCTGCCTGATAAAGTGGAAATGTTTGCATGTTTCAAATTATGAGCAATTTAAAGTAGGAAGCTAGCAAGCCAGTTCTTGGGTTATGAAGCTTGACATTGTAAAGCCGTAAGAGAACCCACGCTTCAAAGTCTCCTGGCCTGAAATATGTCCTGCGCGCTATTGCGCAAGGACCAGCTGGGGTAAGCCTGCGGCTGCCGGGACGGGAAACCACAGCGAGATTTGGTCCAGGGCAAGTCAGTCCTTCTGCGCACGTGCGGGCTTTCTGTTCGGGAAGGTGGGCCCCCCAGGGGGGCGCTGCCTTTCTCAACACCCACCCTCTCCAGACACGTGCACACCAAGGTTGCCCGCGAACTCCGCCGGCGTTCAGCCTCCCCAAAGCATTCCCACAGACGCGGAGTATTACAGGGGATTCCGAGCTTCTGTTCGCAGTTGAAACCTATCCGTGGCTTTAAACCGGCTTTATCTGACTCTCTCTGCTTCGGTTTATTTTATGTTGGACTTTGTGCAATATTTCGTATGAACAAGTGGTTTCCGCCGCGTTCGGTCTGGTCCAGCTGTGCCCGCCTCCTTCTACCCCTCCAACGCCCACACGTGCGCCCACCTCAGAGCTTCCCCTGCGGCGTGCTGTGCTCTGTCTGGAGATCCTTCTCACACTTTTTTTTTTGTACGGTTTGCTCCTTGTCAATCACTGTTCGGCTTAAGTTTTACCTTCCTGGAGAAGCCTCTCCTGATCTCCCCAGGCCTCTGCATTTGTTCTGTTGCGTCTTTTTGGTTTTGCTCTCTCTGAGCAATTATCATAACCTTTTAATGATTTTTTTTTTGTTCGTTTATTTATTTTGTTACGGGTTGACTACCCATCTTCTCCAATAACGTGTCAGTTCTATGAAAGCAGGTGCTCTGTCTCCCTTGTTCACACGGGGTGACACAGGGTAAGTGCTCAATAAATATTTCTTGGATGGATAGATGGATGGGTGGGTGGACAGATGAATTGTTAATAAATGGATAGATGGATGAGTGAATGCGTAGATGGGTGGATGGATGAATAATAGATGAGTAGGTGGGTGGGAGGGTAAGTGAGTTGATAAGTAGATGAACGGATGGATGGATGGATGGATGAATAGTTGGATAGCGGGTGGGTGAGTCGGTGAAATTATAAATGGATGGGTGGATGGACAGACGGATAGATGGGTGGGTGGGTGGATGGATGGATGACCTGTAATGATTCTTCAAACTCCCAGACTTTAGGGTTCTAACTCCTTAGGGGATAAGACATCAGGGTGAGGTAGACAGAACTTGAAAAGTTAGATGCAGTGTTTCCACACCACTGGGGGCTCCTGCAACAATAGGGAAGCGCACCAGCTCATCGGGTCACTTTTGGGACACGGAGCTGCCGGCAGTGAAAGTGACTCCACTGCCCCCTTTAACGTCGCATTCCCTTCTTCAGTTTGTTTCTTTTCCCCACCTAAAGTCCAAGGTCTCCAAGGAGATACAATTTCTATACCTTTAAACCATCCCATAACTGCCCCCACGCTGGACCCTCCATTTTCACAGCGCCCCCAGTCACCGGGGAACAAAGGCCACCCTGTTCTTGGCTAGACAGGCGGGCCAGGCCCAGCCACCGTGTGGTATGCGACCCCGACAGGCCGGCTGAATTCTTCAGCTGATAAGAGGGCTTCGCTGGCTCTCGCTGAGCGGGGGCCTGCAAATTGGGGTGAGGCGACCTCCCTGGGGCTCGCTCTGTTCCTGCCCCTCCAGCGAGGCACCCCGTCTTCCACGGGGTCTCCTCTTACCCAGGTTGCGTTCCGGTCAGCTAGTGGTACCCAGGCTGCCCCTCGCTCCCTGGGTATCATTTGACAGCGGACCTCGACCGGCTAAAACTAAAGATGCTTCCATTGGAGCGCTCGGGCGGGGAAGCAGCTGGCGTAGCATCTAGAGAAGCATAACCCAGAACGGGGTTGTAAACACGGGCACCGTCCTCGTGGGCCCCACACCCGTTACTACAGCTGTAAACAAACAGGCTTGCTGGGTCCCTTGCATCTTGTCCATCAGAACCCCTTGATGCAGAATGAGGTTGCCCACAGCCACTGTGTCCATGCACAGATTATGTCCTGCTCACTTCTGGGACATCAGGCACAGTATACAGTGTGAGTGGCATCTTCCAGGGTTTGTGCATCACAGGGGAGCCCTCTGCAGAGATCAGTTTCAGAGACTGGGGTGCTAGGGGGCCTGCACAATGCCACCTGCACCTACCCTCTCCCCACCACCACCAGGAAGGATTAGGGTAGCCACGCATCGGGCTGCTTTGGGGTTCTCCAGTGGTAGAATATTTCTATGGCCCGTTCAACAAAAAGGTGATGATCACAGTGGAGCTTCACAAAGAAAATGCTATCGGGCGATTAGGAAGCCCCAGTCAGCAGGGGTGGTGTGAAATTTATCATGTTGGGAATCGCAAGTCCATTTGCGTGTGACAAATGTTGGCGTGTGAGTGCCAGGCCTGGGGAGCTCCGGGAGACATCCGCTTGGCGCTCTCTGTCCCCATAGTTAGGGCTCAGACCCTCTTCTCCTCTGCTCCGGGCTCTCGGAAGCCAGGGTGCAGGAAAGACCCAACTGTAACTTGCATGGAAGAGGTGGGAGGTTGGTGCTCTGAGCTGGGGGTGCGGGGTGTCACTTTGAAGGAGGAAGAAGTTGGGGAAGGAGAGATACAGAGAGAAATAGAAGTTTTTTTTAAAATCCAGAGAAGACTTCCAAGGGGCTGCTTTGAACTCCGTCCTGCAGAGTCTTTCTGACTCGGAATTGGGGGCTGGGGGAGGTGCTTGCTCAGCCAGGTGCTGCTTTTTATGAATAGACACTCACTTTCGTTGCCTGGGAGCGGTGACATTTCCAGTAGAGGGGCCATGGCAGCCCCCCGGGGGCCCCCAGCTTGGAGGCCAGCCATTTTCTGGGTGGGCACCAGGCCTGCCTTGGGCGTCCAGCCCCAGACGCCTCCAGAGAGGTGTACGGGATTTAGGCATTATTAGACTCGCTACCTTCCCTCTGATTTCTTTTTTTTTTAAAGAACCTGCATTTACAAACTCACACATGTTTGCTTTGGAAGAACAGTTTTCAGGGGGAGCCCCACGATGTGGCCTTCTGCACGGGCCTCGCCTTCCCCTTTCTGAGCCGTTCCGGGGAGTACAGCGGGCTGGCATGGGAATGAGACATCCCTTGGGGTTGAAGTGTTTCCTAGAGCTGGGGAAGCCGTGAGGACAGCTGTGGACACCTGGACCCGCGGACACAGCACCAGGACGCAGGGTTCGGCCAGGCCGTCCACTCTGCCTGCCACCCTGGCCTTAGCTTCTCCCTCTCCTGCCCGCCTGGCTCTCACACCACCCCCACTGGCCCCCTCTCAGCTTTCCTTCTTCCATCCCCCAAACTTTAGCATCCCTGTCTGTCAGGGTTCAGAGAATAAGAGGGGTATTGCAGCATTATTTACAACAGCCAAGTTATGGAAGCATCCTAAAGGTCCATTAGTAGATGAATATGAATTCCACATATACAATGGAATATTACTCAACCATAAAAAAAGAAAATAGGATCTTCCATTTGCAACAAAGTGGATAAACCTAGAGGATACTGGGCTGAGTGAAATAAATCAGACAGAGAAAGACAAATATCATATGATTTCACTACATTATGAACTCTAAAGAAAAATACACTGCTCACAAAAATGAGGGGATCAGGGAACATGCAGATACTCCAGTACTTCCAGCCTTTTGTATAAGTGCATTTTCACCAATGAAATAACAGTTGGTTTTACATCTCATTTGCATAATCAAATAACTTTCTTTGACTTGTCATTTGCTTTTCTGATGTTCTCGTTTAAAAAAAAATTAAATGCTTCTTTTTTTTTTTATCACTTCATATTGAAATATCCCCTAATTTTAGTGAGCAGTTTATATACAGAAGCAGAACAGGAACTAACTCATAGATACAGAGAACACTTTGATGATTGGCAGGTGGGAGGGGGTTGTTAGGATGGGCAAAAAAAGGTAAAGGGATTAAGAAGTACAAATTGGTAGTTATAGCATAGTCCTGGGAATGTAAAGCACAGCATAGGGAATATAGTCTATAATATTGTAATAAATATGTGTGGTGTCAGATGGGTCTTAGATTAATCAGGGTGTTCACTTTGTAGGTTATATAAATGTTTCATCACTGGATCATATGCCTGAAACTAATATAATGTTGTATATCTATATATCTGTATAAATACATATAGATATGAGAAAAGACAAATGTGCCATCCAGACTTGTTCAAACCAGATACTTAGATGTTTCTCTGGTCCTTCCATCAAGTGACAACAGCTTACGTCTCCCCAGTGCCCTCAAGGTGCCGTGCACCACTCGGAGAACTTTACATGAAATAACTCATGTAGTCCTCATAACAATCCAAAGGAGAAAGTACTATTTTCCCTCCCATTTCACAGCTGAGAAAACTGAGATACAAAGCTAGTCCATGGCAGAGCTAGGGTTTGAGTCAAGGCTAGGTAATTTCGTAGCCTACATTCTCTACCGGTCCCAATCAGCTCTTACCTTTGAGTCGGAGTTTGAGATGCAAATTCTTTACCGTGTAACCTTGGTCAAATAGTTTGGCTCTTTGAATCTGTTTCTTTCCTCCATAAAGTGGGATCCTACTTGCTTATCCAGAATGTTGCTAACGAGACAATGCAGGCGCCTTTCCGGACACATAATAAATGCTGGTCTTTTCCCTTTTCCCCATTGGATAAAACATGTATCACTAGGAGTCCTGAACTTAAAAAGTAAATCACAATGGCAGCTTGCCTCAAGTTGAATACCTCGTATTGTAGGCAGTGGTCCCTACTGGAGAAGTTTTGCATTGCAACCAGGCTCTATAACCATTGTAAATATGTAGCTCTAAGGTGGGGGTCAACAAACTTTTTCAGTAAAGGGCTAAATAATAAATATTTTAGACTTTGCAGGCCATCTAGTGTCTGTCACAACTTCTCAAGTCTGCTGGCGTAGTGTGAAAGCAGCTATAAATGTCATATAAATGAATGAACATGGGTGTGTTCCAATAAAACTTTATTTATAAAAACAAGTGGTGGGCCAGATTTAGCCTCTGGGATATAATTTGCTGACCTGTGCTCTAGGATAGGCATGTAGAGGTTCTGCTGACAGATTCTCTTCTGACCACAGGGAAGATCCCACAGGATAGGAAGCTGCTCAGAGGATAAGAGTAAAGAGAAAACGGGAGCTTTCATAAACAGCGACAAGTTCTGCTTGAGTATTCCTACAACTCTTGGTGTCCAGCATGCCATGAGCCAGACTCTATGTCAAGTTATTGATTCCAATATTTGCAATTTTGAAAGTGCTATGTAAAAATATAATGATTTCTTGACACACACACAAAACATTCAACCATCGGCTTTGTGGCATTGTGTGGTGACCTTGTGTCCCCTTGGAAGCACAGACTTTCTGTTCTTGGAGAACAGTAATCCTTGGAAATGCGTTGGAACACAAAAGTGAAGCGTGTTCGGGAGAGTACATATCTGCTCTCCTCCCACTTGAGGACTGCTAATAGACGCAACTATGTTACAAGGCTAAGAATTCCTATAGTAGCCAAACCCATTAATCTTTGTTAGCTCTGAGTTTTACCAAGTCACTTGACCACAAAAAACTTAACAGCTTAGGGGCTAAAAACATGAGGTCTGGATCTAATAAAATCGGAATAATAATACGTATCTCATGGGGCTGGGGTGAAGGACACGCGTGATGACTGTGTGTGCTCTAGTGTGGGGCCTGCCATTGCGATACTCCAGTCCCACGTGCCGACCACTAGCTCCATCAACGCACTGGGGGAACGCCGGTAAAAAGAATTTAGAGGAGTATTAATACATTTATTTCTGCTATTAATTTTTAAAAGGGGTTAGTTAACGGTATAACAAACGTCATCATTGGTCTTTTAGAAATTTCCGTCCCAGGTGCACGCTCATGCTTGTAGGCCTCCTCTGTTTGTTACTCTTCAAAGCGAAGAGCCCTGAGCGTGGCCTGTGTTAGAAATGGCGGGACGGGGAGGTCACTTTCTTATGGGACATGGGGGTCCTGGGGGGAGGGGGAGTTCCTACCCTGGTCTGATCTGAAGGGCCTTGGAAATGGGCAGCATAAAAACGGCCAGCCTCAGAGAGGAGATGTGGCTGCTGGTGGTCTCACTCCCCTCCACAGCAAGACCCTTCCTCACCCCCTCCCACGAAGGCCAGAGGCCACAGATATTGACACATGCCTTTAAGCCCTCGGATACTTCAAAGCAAGAAGATTAGGAGCGAGTCTCAGAACCCGTTCCCCGGAGAGAGCCGTTTGTCCAAAAGTTGATATTATTGATGCGGGTGGAAGCTGAGAGGCGCGTGTAATTTATTTAATAGAAGTCGGACTGCGTTTTCTGAGACCCCCGAGTTTCCCTGCTTCCTCGCGCGCACCCTCGTGGGGCTGGGGGTGCGGCCTGTGATCGGCACAAATGTTTGATCAGCTATGCGTCTTCTCCGGGGCGGCTCAGATGCTCCGACAGGCTGCGGCTCTCTGGTCGTCTCCAGAGTTTTTCTCCTTCAAAACTCTTTGTTTCCTTCAGAATTCATTATACACGACATCATTACATCTCTTTTTCTTCTCTGATTGAACACATTTATTGCAAATGGTGAATTACCGCTCGGATGTAGGAGGGAGAGTCCGAGCTGAGGCCATGTGCCCGGGCGGCCTCGTCTCTTCGTTCTGGACTGCGCCCCTCCCCACGCCGCGCCCTTCACTCGCCATCACTTGTCTCCTACCAGACTCGTGCCTGCTTTGGGTCATTGACACGTCCCCACATGTCCACAGGGACAGCCCCTGGGCTTGCCCGAAGCGGAGGCTCAGAGCCCAGTGGCATCCTCACCGAGAATGTGGGACGTCACCCTGAGGAATGACGGGGGGGGGAGGGTGGATAGACTTTCCGGGGCTGCAGCGTCCGTCTGTATCTGATGGCTGTCACTCCTCGCTCAGAAACCAACCCTGGTGAGAGCATTGCTTCCCAGCTCTTGTGCAAATGGAAAAGGGGTTTGGATGGGGAGCTGATTGCGAACATCAACGGGAAGAACTGATAATCAGAGAGAGACGTCATAGACTTTGTTCACGCGTGCGTTCCACTACATGAACTGTGTTTCTTCCTGTCCCCGGGACTATCCTGGGTGTTCCGAGCACAGTGTGAACAGGAATAGCTCATATGTGACGCGCACAGAGTACCTGAGAAGCATCATTTCGTTCGGTCCCATCCGATCAGAACCCACCTCATTTATTTTTATTTATTTCTCCTTTAACACAGAGGAGGAAACCGAGACTTCGTAAAGCTGAAATGATTGTCCAAGGTCAGCCAAGCTAATGAGCGAGCATTCAGTCGGAGCTTGGATTTCAGTCGGAGACTGAGACCCCCATGTTTGGCTGAGTCACACGACACAGCCCCTTACGGCAAGCCAAGTCTGGGCTCTCTTCGGAGTATGCATTCTGCTGGTGGGGGTGGGGGTGGGGGAGGACTGTCCATTGAAAATAAAGGCAGATGTCAACCTCTGAGGGAGCGAGATGATTTCAAAGGGCAGGAGAGCATCGGAGATCCAGAGCGGAGTGACGGGGGAGGCCGTGACGAGTGGACAGATCCTCCTTCCCCGCCGTGGTGCCCGGGATGGCGGGACAGGTTCTCCTGGGGTCTCGTCATGCCATCTGAAGGCGGGGGGCCTGGACCGGGAACCCTGCTGTTCTATGGTGGCACGGCTAGCCCTCGCCATGACTTACAAACCAGATTTCTACCTCTGTGTTCCCCCACAGACAGACAGAGTTTTCCAGCCCAGACAGACAAGAGTTGAGCCCTTAGAGAGAAGCTGAATTAGGTGACAATGTAACTAAAAAATCACCTTTATCCTCAGGCCCACAACCTTGCAGAGGACAGCAAGGCCTGGCAGTAAACAGGTGTCTAAAGACCGGAAAACAACAAGCTCAGTGGTTCCCCCAGGCCGGGGGACCTCTGGTGATATCTGGAGACATTTTTGGTTGTCACAGCTGGGAGAGGGTTGCTAATGACAACTAGTGGGTAGAAGCCAGGAATGCCACTCAGCATCCTCCAGGGGACAGGGCTGCTCCCTACAGTAAACATGATCCAGTCCAAAATGTCCGTAGGGCTGAGGGTCAGAAACTCACACGAAACTGATATATTTGGGTATGGAGAGAGAGAGAGAGAGAGAGAGAGAGAGAGAGAGAGAACCAGCAACATTTTCTGAAACTCTCTGAACCCCAAGTTTTCCAACATTTTAGAGAGACAAGAGCTTTCGACAGGATTGCCATAGACTAACTTGTGTCTCCTCAATTTCATATGTTGGAACCCCTAACTCCTAAAGTGATGTGATTTGGCGGTGTGGCCTTTGGAAGGTGATTATGTTTAGATGAGGCCAGGGTGGCAGGGCCCTCATGATGGGATTAAGTATCCCTATAAGATTAGACCCCAGAGAGCTCCCTCTGCCACCCCATCCAGTGATAGGACAGCGGGAGGTGCCGTGTGCAAGTCAGGAAGCAGCCCCTCACTGGGGACCTGAACTGGCAAGAACCTTGATCTAGGGCTTTCTAGCCTCCGGAACCATGAGAAGTAACCTTCAGCGGTTTACGTCACCGCGTCTGCGATATGTGGTTATGGCAGGCCATGCTGACTAACACGCCCATTCTGCTAAAAGTCTCCAAACTCGAAAAGCAGGATCAGGACGGACACATCCACGAGAGAAAGAGAAGCCTGGCTCAGAGACGTGCGGCGAGAGAGACAGTGCCTACACCCCTGCCCGCGTAAAACGGATAATGCGAAACACATCTCCATTAGGGTCTTCTGTAATTGGAACGATGCTTCTCTTTCATCGTGCAGGGAAGGAGGAGAGTCCTGTCTCCAGCTTGGGCTGATGTTTTCATCTGTTAGACCTGCTCGTGAGCGAAGCCAAGTTTCATTAAAAATTATTGGTCTCATAACTTTTTTTTTTTCTTTTTTCTTTTCTTTCTTTCTTTCTTTTTTTTTTTTCCTTTAAAGAGCCCCATATGGAACCAATATCGTAATAGGATTGTAGCCGCCCGAAGCCGTGGGACATTTTGATCCACAGCTTCTCCGTAGGGTTTAAAGTACAGTAGGTTTTCCCTTCCAGTATTAAGTGAAATGTCTCAGAAAAAGGCTGACGCAGATGTAGTCGACACACAGACATTTTATCTGTTCTTTATTATTATAATAATAATTATTCTTTTTTAACAAGACCCAATTCCTCAGTGGGTCTGGTACTCCGTATCCAAGAGAGCCCCGCCCCTCTCCTTGGGTGTCAGCCCTCTCCCCCACCTTTGCCTCTCCGCCATTTTCTCGGGGAAGGCCCAGGGAACTTGCCAAAGTGAACGCCGTGCTCACAGCCCCTTGCTCGCACAAGTATACAAGTATTTCCACCACTCCAAGCTCCCGATAGGTTACATTTCACTGACTTGTTAGCAACAGCCCGTGATCTGGGGACACGGCACAGATGTCGCCTCATACGTGTCTTGGTTTTATGCATTGTCTTAAGCTCATGAAACATTTATGCAAATCTCCCACTGACAAGAGGTAAAAGAACCGTGCGATGTCCTGCCGCCTACGACAGGGCGACCTTTGTTTTCTTTTCTTCTGTTTTGTTTTGTTACCGCATTATTTTATGGGTGTGTTTGTTTGTAACTCGCAGGGTTTCTATTAAGAAGCCCACCAGGGCACCCAGATTTTCATCTCTTCTGTGCTCAGTTCTGTTATCATCCCTCCCGGCTGATTTCACATTTTATGATGCTAATGGTGGGTGGGTGGTGTTGGGTTTCTCTCCCGTCAGCTGGCCGGTGGGCCTGAGGGATATATTTAATAGACTCTGACAGCCAAGGGGACCGGCCTCATTGAGAGAGGATTGGATATGTGCTGTGAATACAGGGACCCTGGATCCAACATAATAACGGACATTATTATTCAGCCCCTCGGCCCGTATAACTCTTTCTCGTGTACAACCCAGTCCGTGTGTATAAAAGACATGACTTATGGATGACTTCTTCCCTATACTGAGCCAAGGGGCCATTTAGATAGCACGTCAGGACAGATTAGCCGTCTTCTCCTGCCATGGAGTTAAGGGACAGAACTTTGTACAAGTCTGCCCAACAGACGCACATGTGCCTGGGAACGAAGAAGGCAGAGGAGGGGCGAGAATCACCCCAGTAGGGGTGATGGGAGCCAGGGCGCTGGGAGAGGCTGCGGACTCACCCACTCGGGCTGCTCCAGTAGGGACCCTCAGGGGCACTGCCCGAGATAGGGTGGGTAGGGTGGTCGGTGCGGGAGCAACAGGGAGGAGTCCACTGCCTGGGGGGCTGGCACCCAGTTTCACCTAAGAGGCGTGTGGCTGAGACGTTGGGGTGGGTTTTGGCTCATCTCAGTCAGACTGTGCTAGAATCTTTTGTCGAAATCCTGGCTGAGGCACGGGCCTGTTCTTTGCTAGGTCTGCTACTTGCTCAGTTAGCTAGCATTTATCAGATGCTTGCTAAGTGCCCAACTTGACTTGTCTTAACCTTTTTAACCTTCCCAAGACTCTTAAATGCCCATAGTATCATCATCCCATTTCACGCATGTAGAAACTGAGGCACAGGTGAACTAGGTAACTAGTTCAAAGTCACAGCTGGTATTTTAATGAAACCAAGGTTGAACCCCAGGCTGTGAGAACCCATAGCCGTGACAGTGACACTCCTCTGTTTCTGCTTCTGTGTGTTTCCATGCTAGTGAGACACGTGTGTGCGCGTGTGTGCGTGCACACGTGCCTAGGTGCATACATGCAGGTGTGAGGATTTTGTGGAAGTAATTTCCCCATAAGCTCCATCTGGTCCATTCCCTCCTGGCTGCTGCCAAGTTCCCATTCAATCAAGGAAGCAACCGACTGTTTCTTCCTCAGTAAACTGGATGTCTCTGGTCCCACAGGGCGGTGACAAAGGCAGAGGAGAACCCGTGGGCACCCAGCACAGGCCCGGAATGGGCACTCGACCCTTCACACCTTCATTTCCAGCCTCAGAACCCACCTGTCTGCCTCCCTTTATCAATAGACCTCCTGCGGGGCTTCAACCCCAGCCATTCAGCGTGGCTCCGAGGTTCTCATTTAGGGCGAGGACAGCAGAAAGAGCTGATCTGACACTCCCCAATACCTTTGTGTTTATCCACTGTCATCTTCTGGCCAAGTAAAAGCAACCATGGCTGCAGAGGAGTATGTGGGTCACAGGCGGCCAGAAAGTGTGCTGGGTGTTAGGAGGAAGGGTCCTCGCTGCCTGTGTTGAAATTCCATGGTGCTGGCACTTTCTAGGTCAGAGGCATAGAACCTTCTATTGATCTCAAACACTGTGTCCAATTTTGAATGTCTGTTAAAGCTCCAGACACTCCAATACCATGTAATCAATATCTTTCCTTCCTTCCTTCCTTCCTTCCTTCCTTCCTTCCTTCCTTCCTTCCTTCCTTCCTTCCTTCCTTCCTTCCTTTCTTTCTCTCCCTCTCTCCTTCCTTCCTTCCTTCCTTCCTTCCTTCCTTCCTTCCTTCCTTCCTTTCCTTTCCTTTCCTTTCCTTTCTTTCGCTCCCTCTCTCCTTCCTTCTTTCCTTCCTTCCTTCCTTCCTTCCTTCCTTCCTTCCTTCCTTCCTTCCTTCCTTCCTTCCTTCCTTCCTTCCTTCTTTCCTTTCTTTTCTTCTTCTTTTCTCTTTTGGTAGCAAATGTACGGGTTTGTTTATCCATCCTGCAGGTGTCCTGCTGGGCCTTTCAGCCTTCCTGAAGTAGACGCTCCGCTCTCCGAGGTCCCACTGCTCAGAACCCCACCCGCAGGGTGGCAGCCCCGAGGCTCGGGTGTCAGAGAAGCAGTGCTCACTCCTTACAGCACGGAAAGCTCTAGGGAGCAGGTGCACCTTGGGGGTAACCTGATGACATGGCAGGGCAGGGGGTGGGGAGAGACCAAGACAGAGAGAATGACAGAGAGATCAAGACAGGACAATATGAGACCATGCTTAGCTTGGTGTAAGACCCTAAGAGAATACATTTAGAGTGGAAAGGGACCTTGGCCATTTCTAAAAGGGTTTTCTCCCCTTTTTCAGATGGAAAGACTGTGGTTCACAGACATTGGGTCCATCGATACTGGCTCCATGAAACTGGGTCCATCAATACTGGGTCCATTTATACTGGGTCCACAGATACTGGCTCCATAGATATTGGGTCCATAAA
Organism: Saccopteryx leptura; assembly: GCF_036850995.1. Classification (NCBI taxonomy): domain Eukaryota; kingdom Metazoa; phylum Chordata; class Mammalia; order Chiroptera; family Emballonuridae; genus Saccopteryx; species Saccopteryx leptura. The sequence continues at coordinate 5,650,563 of NC_089511.1, forward strand.
ATACTGGGTCCATCGATACTGGGTTCCCAAAGCAGCCCAGGGAAAATGAGCTGGGTCACGTAGGAGATGGGTTCCACTTTGATCTCTGTGACCCTGAGGACATCTGGAAAGGAGGTCAACCAGGCATGACTTGAGCGACCAGGCCATTCTCCTGCCTAAAGGCCAGCAGCTGCGGAGGTGGTGGCAGGATTCGGGAGTGGCTTCTTCTGCGGGCTCCAGTGTAGACGGAGCCAGAAGGATGAGGATGGCTTGGGGACACAAACGATTTCTAAGTAAGTCCATGAGCTGGAGTTCCTCTCTCGTTCAGGAAGACAACGTAAACACACACGCATCTGGTTCGCTCCTACTTCCCACCTCTCCAAGGATGCGGCCAACCATGTGTTAAAATGGGAAAGTTCTTGTACCTGCACCGGTGTTAGAGAAAAGTAATGTTTATGGGCCAAAAGGTGTGAGGGGCGTCTGTTGAATACACAGTGGTTAGACCAGGTGGAAGGACAGGCCAATAAGTGGACCCACGACTTCCAGAATGTGAAGGAACAGTCTGCTTGGTAAGAATTTCAGAACAGTCCTTGCAGGACCTCACCCAGACCCTTGTCAGGGTGAGACCTGGAGATGGACAAGAGTACCTGGAGCTGATCAGTGCCCTGGGGAAGTGCCCACAGTGCCAACGGCACAGCAAAGGGGGTGCCCACAGCCAGAGTCCCCTGGCACTTACCCCTCAAGCTGACTGCCATGTCATCCTCAGGTCAGGGCTTGGCCCCAGCGACTCCTGGCTGGATGTCGAGGCTCAGTCGACATATATTCTCAGTCTTCCCGGAATCTAGGTCCTCCCATCCTAGAAATGGCTCTGGTTTTATTTGGAATCAATCCTTCCTCCATTCTGAGTCCATATGGTCTGAGTGGATTTCCAGGATGGAGTTCATGACATCGGGCTGGTTAATCCAGCAGCAAGTGAATTTAGCTGCAGTGATTGGTTCATGAATGGTCACATGACCCAGGGTGGTCCAATCAGAACGGTTCTCCAAAGTTTAGTGGGAATCCACAATGAGGACACAATTTACACTCCTAGGGTGGCTATAACCAAAAAGGTAGATAATGACAAAGACTGGCAAGGATGTGGGGCAATTGGAACCCTCATACACTGCTGATGGGATTGTAAAATGATGCAGCTGCTTTGGAAACAGTCAGGCACTTCCTTGGAAGGTTAAATACAGGATAACTCTATAACCCAGCAATTCTGCTTCTAAATATATGCGTAAGAGAAATGAAACCAAATGTTCACACAAGGTACATGAATGCTCATAGCTGCGTTAGAACAGCCCACGGGTGGAAACAATCCAATTGTCCATCAACTGATGAAGGGATAAACAACACGTGGCATAGCCGTACAATGAATGTCATTCACTCATAAAAAGGACACGCGTTCTGACACAGGCTACAGCATGGATGAGCCTTGAGGACGTTCTGCTAAGTGAAAGAAGCCAGTCAGCAAGGGCTGCACATCATATGATTCTGTTGATATGAAATGTCCAGAATGGACACATCTATCCAGACAGAAAGTAGATGAACAGCTGCCCAGGTCCAGGGTATGGGGAAAGTGAGGACTGCTTGCTGATGGGTACGGAGGTGACGAAAAGTTCTAAAATTGATGGTGCTGATGGTCACATAATTTTGTGACTATCCTAAAACCACTGAAGTTTACACTTTCAGTGGGTGAATTGTATGAAATGTAAATTACACCTCAATAAAGCTGTTATTTAAAAAATTTTTAAAAAATGAAACAGTGGCTCTGGGCAGTTGGCTCAGCAGTAGAGTGTTGGTCTGGCATGTGGATGTCCTGGGTTCGATTCCCGGTCAGGGCACAAAGGAGAAGCGCCCATCTGCTTCTCTCTCTCTCTCTCTCTCTCTCTCTCTCTCTTCCCCTCCTACAGCCATGGCTTGGTTGGAGCAAGTTGGCCCCTGGTGGTGAGCATGGCTCCATGGCCTTGCCTCAGGCACTAAAATAGTTTAGTTGCTGAGCAACGGAGCAATGGTCCCAGAGCATTGCCCCACAGGGGGCTTGCCGGGTGGATACCAGTCGGGGTGAATGCAGGAATCTGTCTCTCTGCCTCCCCACTTCTCATTTAAGAAAAAAATGTTTAATGGGAACCCAGGGGAATGATCTGCACTCTGTGTTGCTAGAACTGAGCTCCAGGAACAAGAGGGCAGAGTTGTTGTAGCCCCTTGACCACCCCGAAGCTCCAGGGGGCTCCCACCTAAGCCTGGGCACGAAGGGCACCAAGCGAGGGACAGCAACTGGACTCTCAAGGACGATGTAGGTTCCCTGAGCCTGGCTTTACCTGATAGCAGAACGACCCCTGGCTTTCCTCTCCTCACCGAATACAGTCTGAGTTGGGCTTCGTGTCGCTCGCAATGGAAAGATCCCCCGACACAAACACCGAACCCAGACAAGAACCTCCTTCCTCTACCCCCTTTCCGTCTCACTTCCTCTCCTTCGGCTCCTGGACCTCTGAGTCAACAAAATAAAACTCCATCACGTTTAATCCATTCCTCTCTCCTGTCGCCCTGGCCTGAGTGATTCCGATGGGGACCCGCCCACTCTCCCGCAGAACCAGCGATGGAGAAACGGAAGCCAATGAAGAAACATCATGGGCGGATGAGGAGAGAGAACGGGTCAACAGCAGGCCGGGGGCGGGGGCGGGCACAGGTGCCTTCCAAGGAAATTGAGTTACTGCCCGAAGCTGGAGGAGATTTCCCGAGATTGTTCATTCCACTTGTCAGAAGGAATCAGGAACAAACTGCGGCTTCCACTTCCAGGTGGCAAGTCGAATGTATCTGCTTAATTCCTCGTGCTCTTGAACCCTCGTTATGACCAAGTTTTCAAAAGGAAGGAAGGGAGGAAAGAAGCAAGGAAGGAAGGAGGGAGGGAGGGAGGGAGGGAGGGAAGGGAGGAAGGAAAGAAGGGAGGGAGAGAGGGAGGGAGAGAAGAAGGGAGGGAGGAAGGGAAGGAGGGAGGGAAAATGGTACAGTACAAAAACATAAGCCCTGGTGGAACAAGGACCTTGGATGATTTTTTTTTTTTTTTTTTTTTTAAGAAAAGATATAGTGGAGAAAGAAAGTGGTTGAAATAAAGAATTAGGAAGCCTGTAGTCCAATGCAGGCACGGGGAGGGTCCAGACAGAAAAGGAAAGGATTCCCCAAAAGTCCCAAACCCTCTTATCTTATTGATCAGGGTGGACCACAGAGCAGTTGGCACGGGCAAATTCAAGGCCTTTGCGGACTGCCCCACTGCCGCCCAGGGGAGGTAGCCAACAACGCGTCACACCTGGCCGTCACGCAGCATAAATGACAGGTACAGCCGAGAGGACTCATCGTGAGAACAGCTGTGTCCGGGAGAGGAGGGGTTTGGTGCCACAGTTTAGGGCTGTTACTACAGTCGTAGCAGGAAAATAAATGCTTGGGGCAGCAGTGAGCTGCCCTTCGTACGTAAGACAGTACGTGGGACTCTCACCCGAAAGAGAGGGAGAGAGGGAGAGAGAGAGAGAGAGAGAGAGAGAGAGAGGGAGAGGTGAGGGGTGACCGGGGGAGAGAGCACAAGAACGGTGAGCGTATCTCAGCCCCTTCGACGGCATCACCCGCGGCAGCCCCAGTGCCCGTCCAGGGTGAAAAGAAAGTTCCAGAGAAACGTGAACTCTGTGCGACACACCTGCCTGCCCAGGACCTCACTCCCCGCCCCTCACAGCCACCGGGCCCCCCAAACTAAAATTTAAAACTGCCGAATAGACAGAGACATCCCGTTCCCCTCATCGAGGACAACGCTGAGGGGCAGATTCTACCAGAACCTTTCTCAGCGTCGAACTGAGGGTGAATGGCCCAAGAACTACCGCATACAGGTGGCTGAAAATGCAGCACAGTAAGTTATTCCGACGTGACTTGAGGAGCGGCAGCTTAAGAGGAAGCCTGCCGAACAAAGAACCCTCAGACTTGGTTCGTTTCTCCATAATTGCAGTTAACGTGATTATAAAACAATGCAAGTGTCAAAAAAAAAAAATTCTGGAAAGAGATGGCATACAATGTAAAAATATATTAATTATAATAATATTCTTCTTCTAAAAGCCAGATGGGGCTGGAAATGAAATCAATGGTAATCGTACTGATAATTACAGCTTCCACTTTTAGACGCCCCTGCCTGTGTATTAAGCACACAATGCTGATATAAATATTGTTTCTCATACATCTGCATGATACATCTCTGATACTTATTCCTGAACACAAACTCTTCGAAAGGTAAAAATGCGGGGGGTCGGAGCGTTTAAAAATCTTGCGGCGCAATGGGAATTTGAACTCTCACCAGAAATACGGAAGGGTTCATTTCTCTTCCTCCTTGCCAATGCTGGTTATTATCTTTCGGCAAGTAATAATATAGTTAAAAATGATGTATTAGCCGTGCGGATGTTTCAAGATTTTTGTACAAATGAGAGCAAATGGAAGGTTATTTGCTGTAATTCCATAACTTTGATTCACTGGTGTTCTGATGCACTCCTCAAATAAGAGAAACCTGACTGTTTCTTGAGACATTTTCCATTTTTTCATAAAAATGCTAGTTGGCGTGTTTTCACGGCCCATGAATGACAGTTGGAGGGGGGACGTAAAATTCTTGATCTGAAAACAACTGGTGTGATCAACAGTTGTGGGCTGGTGGAGTCGTTCACTGCACGTCCATCCCTGAGATGGGGTTCTCTCTGTCCATGAGAAGTCTTTCTTCAGGTACTGAGAGTCTAGGAAACTTCTCAGGACATAATACCGAGGAAAAAACGATGTCTGGGACATGACCCAATGCTGAGTTTAAGAATATATACTATTGTGTACAAACTAATGAGGGAATAGACCAGGAATATATTAACAAAGACGGTCTCTAAGAGGTGAGGGTCCAGGAGATTAACTTTCCTCTTTATGTTGTTCTCTATTTCCTAAATGTTCTATTTGGATACTTTAATACACAGGGGGAAGAAATGATACCTGTAAGCTGGGTGCTTAGGGGAGATTTTATGTTTCCCTAGCAACTAGGATCGTGCCCGGTTTCCAGTGCAGGAGTGAGCGGGTAAAATACTGGGCGTCTCCCCCAGGCAGAGCTGACTTCCTTGGAGCAGACAGAGAGGAAGGGAGAGAGATGAGAAGCATCAACTCTTCATTGCGGCACCTTAGTTGTTCATTGATTGCTTTCTCATACCTGCCTTGGCCAGGGGGCTCCAGCAGAGCGAGTGACCCCTTGCTCGAGCCAGCGACCTTGGGCTTCAAGCCAGTGACCTTTGGGCTCAAGCCAGAGACCATGGGGTCATGTCTATGATCCCACACTCAAGCCAACGACCCTGTGCTCAAGCCAGATGAGCCTGCACTCAAGCCTGGGTCCTCAGAGTCCCAGGCCCATGCTCTATCCATCGCGCCACTGCCTGGTCAGGCCTTGGAGCATCTTTTGATGGCCCGTTTCTCCAGGCCTGAGACCCTGGACCCCACCTGCTTGCTTCCTGAGGCGAGGTGCTCAGCAGCCTTGCCCCACCGCCCACCTCCCTGCCTGGATTTCTGCAGCTCTCAGTCCCGTGGGTGCTGCCCAGACCTTCAGTCTGCCACAGCTGGGGAGGTCACCTGCTCCATCTGCTCATCCCGGTCCCCCCATCTCCCTTCCCACCAGCCTCGCCTTTGCTGACTCTTCTTCCTTCCGGGGTGGAAACCGCCACTGGAGAAGCATCTTGGTCCAGGGCCCGTCACCGTGGGAAACTGACCTCGGCGGTCAGAGAGGTCGATGCCTCCTGGGAAGACCAGCATGACGCCCCGTGGGTTGGCTTCCTCGTAAAAATCACGGATTGATTCAGAGACTGAGCTGGCCTCTCAGGATGGAACGCGTCTCCCTCCATAAGCACCAGGTGATGTGAGGGCCGGCTCCGTTCTGACACGCCAGCGCTTCTGCCTGACCAGTCCTTAGAGGTGTTCAGTGTGCTGTCGCTGCACCCCCGGGAGTCTAAGCGGGGAGGCGGCCGCTGGGCGGGCTCTCTGGCCGAGCGGGACGGAGCAGGTTGGTAGAAGACAGCTGCCCTATCAAAAATAACCGGGATTACATAACCAGAACCTCTCCCCGGAGCAAACGCGCATTGGAGAGGCAGTGAAACATACATAATTATAGATGTAAAACACTAAAAATAGGCTCTGTGCCCCACACAGGCCGCCGAGAGCGTGGCACCCGAGTGTACCCGTCGCCACATAGGGCAGTTTAATAGGAACCGTGGCACTGTCCCAGGTGGCCCAGTGAGGGGTGGGCACAGCTGTTACAGACACGGAAGGACAGAGATGGACCGTGTGTGTGTGTGTGTGTGTGTGTGTCTGTGTCTGTGTGTGTGTCTGTGTCTCTGTGTGTGTGTTGTGTGTCTGTGTGTGTGTGTCTGTCTGTGTGTGTCTGTGTGTGTGTGTCTGTGTGTGTGTGTGTCTGTGTGTGTCTGTGTGTGTGCGTGCGTGTGTGTGTGTGTGTGTGTCTGTGTCTGTGTGTGTGTGTCTGTGTCTCTGTGTGTGTGTCTGTGTGTCTGTGTGTGTGTGTCTATGTGTGTGTGTGTGTGTCTGTGTCTATGTGTGTGTGTGTGTGTCTGTGTGTGTGTGTGTCTGTGTCTGTGTGTGTGTCTGTGTGTGTGTGTGTGTGTGTCTGTGTGTGTGTGTGTCTGTGTGTGTGTGTCTGTGTGTGTGTCTGTGTGTGTGTGTCTGTGTGTGTGTGTGTCTGTGTGTGTGTGTGTCTGTGTCTGTGTGTGTGTGTGTCTGTGTGTGTGTGTGTGTGTGTGTGTCTGTGTGTGTGTGTGTGTGTGTGTGTGCGTGCGCGCACGCGCGCATGCCAGGAAGGTGGCTGCTTATCTGAGCCTGTCCAAGCCTGTCTCCACTGACTGTGGTCTTCTTCCAGGGGGCAGGCAAGAAGTCACCAACCAACAACTAGTGTTATCTGGTGTTACCTTCTATTATGTCATTACTGTGGCTAATCAGTATTAATAACGCTCATCATAGCAGCTTGTGCTTCAAAGACAAAGATCTTTCACCTCTGATATCATTCAAGCCAGCCTGCCTATCCTATGGACAATTTCAGCTCGCCTTTGCCCTACAACAAGCCACCCCAAAACTCAAGAGCTTAAAGCGACAGCAACTATTTGTTTTTCACAAATCTGTCCGCTGACTTGAGTCCGCCAGAAGGCCGGCAAGGCCGGAAGACACCAAGGTGGCCTCACTCACACGTCTGGTGCCTGCGCGGGGCGTTTGGCCGGGCACACTGGTGCCCTCCCCAGCAGCGTCTCCTCCTCCAGGAAGCCAGCCTGGTTTCCCAGAGGGCCAGCATCACCCCATCGGCCAGCATCACCCCATCGGGTTGCGTGCTTCCAAAGTCACATGACATCCTGGTGCTATGTTTTATTGGTCAAAACCAGTCACATGCATTTGGGGGACACCATTCAGCCCCCAACACCACCCCTCAAGTGTCTCCTTGAATGTCATCTCTTCCAGGAGAAGTGTGGGGTGTTCACTGTGGGGCAATGCTTGGCTGTGGGGGTGGGGGTGGGGGAGGAATGGGAATGGGGGAGGGGTGGGGCAGGGGAGAGGGGAACGAGAGCCTTTTACTTTGCCAAGGGCACCACTGCTCATGAAGGCCCACCCATCACCGTGTCTGCCCAGAGGGGCCCTTATTCCAATAGTTATAAAGACCCCAGAGGCAGAGGGGAGCCCCCTTGCCCCCTGCCTTCCCTTTCACCTGTCACCCTGTTTTCTTCAGGGCATAGACAGTGATCCCGACGTGGTGGTTTGGGATTTTGTTTGGTTTTCGCCCTCTCGCCTCTCCAGAGGGGACCTTACTCGGTGTCACAGCCTCAGCCCCCAGTGCAGAGCCTGGCACATGAGTACCGACCACCTCCCCCCGCAGCTGAAGGCTTCCTGGCAGACGCTGGGGTCCTCTCTGCTCACCTTGGCTCCCAGGTTGGGTTGGGTTAGCTGAGCTCACCTCAGGAGGCCAGGGCCAGAGCGGCTGCTCAGCTCGAGGCTTTCTAAGGAACTGGGACAGCGAGCGAGTTCACCGGAGGTCAGGCGGCTGGCTGGCCTGCACCCCGGCTGCTGGGAGCGCTGAGTGGGCTGGAGAAGGTCTGGAGCAGAGCAGAGAGGGAGAAGCTGGGTGAGCCCTGGGGACACATCAGGTGCGCTGATGGGAAAGAAGGCGCCCAGGCATGTGATGGCACCCCCCCAGACTGCACAGAATGTCACAGAGGACCGAACCAGCCTCAGAGGGGTGGGGAGCGTGCCCGGCCCAGAGGCACGGGGTCCTGTCTCCGTGAGGGCAGCCCCCAACCCCTGCAGGGTGGGCACTAACTCCCTCTCACGGCTGGCATGGTGCAGCAGACACTGCCCTCGGAGGAAAATCATTTCCTGACCCGTTTCCTGACCCGCTGGCTCGTCTATCCCAGGGTGCTGTTTGTGAAGTGACCGCAGGCATGTCGCTTGCAAAGGCACCGCTGAGATCTTTCTCCAGAGGCGTGCTGAGAACCCGATGCCCTTTCCTGCCGAGGACGGCCCGGCCGGATCGTCGCGGGCCCCGAACAACCTTTTCCAGATTTCCTCTCTCATGACTCAGTGGGTCACCACCGCAAATCCAGGTAACATTTTTCCCTGCAGGTGAACGCCTTCGTGGCGGAGGTGGGGGTTGTCAGGTCACACCGAGCCCTAGGAAGTGGCCTCTTGTGCGGGGTTGGAAGGCCAAGGCACAGAGCAATGGCGTTCGTATTAGAGGATTGACGAATGAGACGCTGCAACGACGTGTCTTTTTGTCCTGGGGCCCCCAATTGTTCACCTGTAACTTGCTACATGGATTTGCACTTACCAATCATGTTAAAGCAACATTCTACGTAATGACTGAAGCAGACACGGGGGCTCGAGGCCGTGACACGTCAGTCTCATCCCAGGGGACGCAACGTGGCAGATGTTTGAGTTTCCCCCTCCAAGAGGGTTTAGGGGGGCTGGGGCGGACCGGACGGCAAAGGGCTGGGAGGGTCACGGGGGGCGTGTCACCTCTGCCCCAGGCATGGGTGCGGGCAGGACCTCAGGGCTCCGGGTGAGCCTCCGGGGCCGCCCTGTGGTGTTGGTGGCCGCCCCCCGGGAAGGCAGACCTTGCTCTGCGTCCTGCCCTGGGATGTCCAGGCCCCTGGAGAGCAAAGCGGGCCACGGAGGGGCCTCCTCACTCTCTAGCCGAGGAAACTGAGGTGCAGGGACTCTTGGTGATGTGCCCAAGCTTCTACAATTTGAACGTCAGCACTGGCCACCCCAGAGCGCCTGGAAGCTTGGCACAGTCCTTGGTCCTGTTTCCATTTGGCACTCATGGTATTTATTTATTTATTTTTGTCCTGTTTGGTTTATGTGTTTTATGAGCTTTCAACATTTAAAAATCAGAAACCTTGACCCTCTTCCCTTCCCCCCCCCCAAAAAAAATCCAGATTAGCTCTTTGGCATCGGACACTTGATGTGAGTAGAGGCTGCCCCCTTTAGAGGGCGTGGGGAGCCCCGGTTCCTGGGGTCTAGTCTCCCTCTCTCATGTATTTGTGTTACTGACAGGCTCCTGTTGGTATTGGCGGTTGGTACCAGCTCTTTCAGAGTGGGTAGAATTGAGACCCAAAGTCAGATGCATCCGATTCCAATTCTGCTGCCCCTCAGGGGCCACGGCAGAGTCCGAGCATATACGACAGGCATGTCTTCGGTCATTTGACAGATCTTCGCTAAGCACCTATTCTAGGTAGCTTGCGGGGCGGGGGGGGGTGTTAACAAGATAGATATCTGAGTGTGTGTGCATGCGTGTGTGTGCACACGCACTCCAATGCATGTCATCGATTTGGCGTGAACATCAATCGGAGATGGTCCGCATTTTTTTTTTTGTCCACTCTGAAAGCGTAGCCCGCATCCCCTTTTGGGAAAATAACAGCTTCGATGCCAGTGTGGGCGCCCGGACTCCTGTTCTCCGTCTGCGAGGAGGCATCTCCGGGGAACCGTGTGAGCTCATAGAAGGGTCCACTCGGGGGCGGGGGCACCAGTCACGATGGCGGGCACCAGAAAGTGGGGCTGAGGGCCCCGAGGGCCCGGGAATGCAGCGAGGGCTGCGCCTCGGACGGACGGGGCAAAGGCAGTCTGAAGGGGCGGCTCACCCTCGCTGGCAGGCTTCTCTGACCGGGAGGCTTTAAGGAAGGACCAAGGTCGGCAGCTGGAGGGGGAGGGGCCGGCTGAGCCCTCCTCCTGTTGATTTAAAAGGCTTTGTAACCGAGTGAAAGGCATGAACCTGCGGCCGCCCCCATCTCACGGCACCACGGGCGTCAGGACAGAGCCCGGCCCACGCGGTCAGCAAGGCCCACGCTGCCATTACCTGCTGTGTGGCCCGGAGCAAGGCTTTCCCCTCCCTCCGACAGCCTCGGCTTTCCCCTCTGTAAAGTGGGCACTTGGGACCCGAAGACCACCGAGCTCCCTTCCAGCTCTCACAGCCAGGTGTCAACCGCACAATGTTAAACCAATGTTTAGGGCTATTTGGCTTCGTTCAGCAACTGCCAAGCGCTTAGCCCCCAGTATTAATAATGTCTGAGTAACATTTACAGTGTGTCTGCCAGTGCTGGGCATGCCCTAGGGATTTTAAATGTGTTAGCCCGTTTCTCTCTCTCTCTCTCTCTCTCTCTCTCTCTCACACACACACACACTCACACACACACACACACACACACACACACACTCACACACACACACACACACTCACACACACACACACACACACACACACACACACTCACACACACACACACTCACACACACACACACACCCTTCAGTTACAGACACAGAGGGGTGCAGAAACTCATCGCGTGGCACACAGCGTGCAGGTGGCGAAGCCGGGGTTTAAAGCCGGACGCTCAGCTCCCGCGTCTCCGCTCTCAGCGCCCCGCGCTAAGCCTCCCCTCTCGCGGTGGGTCCGGCCTGTCCGTTGGGGCCTTTAAGCTCACAGATGAAGACGCAGAGGCTCAGAGGATTGCAGTGCAGTGCGGTGGGTCAGGGTGCAGGCTCGACGGTCAAAGAGCCGGGGTCATACGTGGTCTGCTGCTTTCTGCCCGGGGGGCCTTGAAACAGCACGTCAAGCCTTCGCTCGCTCGCTCGCCTATAAAATTAGGCTAATCATTGTACCGGCTCCTAAGGTCCCCGTGGGAATGCAGCAAAAGATGGCCTGCAAGGCGCTTAGCGCACTGCTCCCGGGTGCGCACCCCCCAGGCCTGCATCCGTGTGCCCACCGCAAACCATGTCCCGGAGTGGTCGTGGGGCAGGGGTGCCTTTGCCGATAAGCACACAACGGGAGAGTGTGCAAATGCCCGTCGGCCAGGGGCAGATAAACGGCTGGTGGTGTAGTGGGCACACGATGGAACAGTGTGCAGCCGCGAAGAGGAAGGCTCTCCACCGTGCACAGCCACAGGGAGGAAGCTCGGAAGTTTCACGCTGGGCGAAGAAAGGCCGACTTGGAAGAGTCCATCCTGTATGATCCTGCTGGTATCAGGTTCCACCTGCACCTGTTAGGCCTTGGAGGAGCAGTTCCCCTGAGGGGGAGGGGGAGGGGAGGGGGAGGGGAGGGGAGGGGGAGGGGGAAGGGGAGGGGGAGGGGAGGGGAGGGGGAGGGGGAGGGGAGGAGGAGGGGAGGGGAGGGGGAGGGGGAGGGGAGGAGGAGGGGGAGGGGGAGGGGGTGGGGCAGGTCTGTGGGTGCCGCAGCACACCTTGACCAGTCTGATGGCGGTTCCGCGGGTGAACTCGTTTGTGAAAATTCACTGAGCTACAGACACCCTGATGACTAGGTGCCTTTGCACGTATACTATATTCCAGTAAGAGTTTAAAGTAGACAACCCAATAATCATTAACACACAACTAAGAGTGAGTTCTGGGAGGGTGAGAACTGGTGGAAAAGAGGGTGGTCTCTGGAGTCCTCTAGCCCAGGGCCCCGCTCCCGCTGGGCCTCTTCCTGGCTGTGTGGCCCTGGGCACGCTGTTCGCTCCCCACTTGGCCTCTTCCTGGCTGTGTGGCCCTGGGCACGCTGTTCGCTCCTGCTCGGCCTCTTCCTGGCTGTGTGGCCCTGGGCACGCTGTTCGCTCCCCGCTTGGCCTCTTCCTGGCTGTGTGGCCCTGGGCACGCTGTTCGCTCCTGCTCGGCCTCTTCCTGGCTGTGTGGCCCTGGGCCTCTTCCTGGCTGTGTGGCCCTGGGCACGCTGTTCGCTCCTGCTCGGCCTCTTCCTGGCTGTGTGGCCCTGGGCCTCTTCCTGGCTGTGTGGCCCTGGGCACGCTGTTTAACATCTCTGAGCCTCGGCCTTCTCCCTGTAAACAGGGCGTGTACCTTCAGAGGGTGTTCTGAGGACAGAATCAGAAACTGCACGCACAGGTGGGCACAATGTCTGGAACCCGGTGGGCACTCAGTCCTCCGCTCCCTTCCTCTTTTCCTCATCTGCAAGAGTGCCTGGCACAGTGCGGGGTATGCACCAGGTACCTCAGAGCCGCTTGCCGAGTGGCCGAGGAAACCTTCCGGAAAGTCATCTGGCTGCTCTCTGAGTGAATGCACCTTCTACATCAACAAACGGGTAGGTCAGTGAGATCTCCCCGCTGCGCCCCCAGACGGGGGTGGCCTGCCTGCTCGGAGGTCGGCTCGTGGCTCTCCGTGTCCTGCAGTTCACTGTCCCGGGAAGCCAGGGCTTTGCTCTAAGGCAGGGGTCCCCAAACTACGGCCCGCGGGCCGCATGTGGCCCCCTGAGGCCATTTATCCGGCCCCGCTGCACTTCTGGAAGGGGCACCTCTTTCATTGGTGGTCAGTGAGAGGAGCACTGTATGTGGCAGCACCGCAAAGCGCGGCGTCGCTCACGTACAGTACAACTTCCAGTGACATGGGACGCAGGCGTCACGGCTCCAGAAGTGCATCATATCACTTGTTATGGCTAGCAGTGACAAATATGGAACTGGACATTGACCATCTCATTAACCAAAAGCAGGCCCATAGTTCCCATTGAAATGCTGGTCAGTTTGTTGATTTAAATTTACTTGTTCTTTATTTTAAATATTGTATTTGTTCCCGTTTTGTTTTTTTACTTTAAAATAAGGTATGTGCAGTGTGCATAGGGATTTGTTCATAGTCCAGCCCTCCAACAGTCTGAGGAACAGTGAACTAGCCCCCTGTGTAAAAAGTTTGGGGACCCCTGCTCTAAGGATAGGCCTCCCCTCTGCCCGCTTCCTGGCTCCATTTCTTCTCGTGTTTGCTTTCTTCACCTGCCTCGGGAGCAAAGCAGAAAGGGACCCTCCCTGCCTCCCACCAGACGCCCTTCCTCCCCTGGGGCATCACGCCTGGCTGTTGTCTTGCGGCCCGAGCTTCTGATTACTCTGTGAGGAGAGGCCAAGCCCGGCAGCAGCGAGAGGGGGTCATAGGAAGCAACTCAGTGGCATGCAGAGCTCTGGGTGAGGCATCCGAGCCCTGGTCGCCTGGGGCTAGCTAGCCCTTCCCACAAGGGGCGCCGGTAGGCTTCCTATGCAGTGCCCACACTTCACTGTCTCTGCGCCTCCCTGCTGAAGCTGCACGGCTCCGTAGCTCCCACTTCCCAGGCAGAGAAACAGACTCAGGGGCTGCCCTGGCCGCGGGGAGCAGTTCCAGGCCTGTCTTCCGGGGCGATCCCCTGCCATTCCTGAGCCCACACACTCTTCCTTCCGTTCCTCTTCGCTTCATAACTTCAGCTACCAACTGCTTGTTCGGCACTAGTTTCATGCTAGTCGCTGGTCCAAGGGCTGGGATAGATGCTGCCCCTGTCTTCCTGGAGCTGCCAGGTCGCTGGTGCAAGTTAGGTCGTACAACGGCTCGGCTGTGTTCACAGAAACGCAGTGACGATGGCTTTAACAAGAGGGTTCGCTTCTCCCTCACCGAAAGTCCACGTGCGTAGGCAGTCTGGGGTGGGGAGGGTTGGTGCTTTGCTATGGAAGTCACCCAGGGCCCCCGGTTCCCTCCACCTGCTTTACCTGCCCCCGGAGCACTGTCATCACTCACGTGGTCACAACAGCAAAGAGGGAAGTGTAGAGCAGGCAGCGTCTTTGAAGGGCCTGACCTGAGGGTTGCACGTGTCCCTACTGCTCACATCCCATTGGGCTGATCTTAGTCACATGGTCCCATCTAGCTGCAAGGGAAGCCGGGAAATCTCCAGCTGAATGGCCGTCTGCGATCTATAAGACTTGGAGGTTTCATTTCTAAAAAGCAGAGGTGAAGGATGGATGTGGAGGCTTTCTCTGCCATATGGGTAAAGACAACAATAAATACATTCTTTTTTACACCGTAAGTCATGTGGGCAGAGAAGGCTTCTTGAGATGACGTTTGAGCCGGGAGCTGCAGGAATGAAGGTGGCCAGCCGTGCACTCTCTGAGGGAAGAGGGTTCCAGGCAGAGCAAACAGCAAGTCAAGGGCCCAGGGGGGTTGGTGTGGGGGTGCAGCGTGTGGAAATGAGCTTGTTGTGTTTGAGAAAAGCAGCTGAAGAATGATTACAAAGGGTTGGGGAGACCAGAGAAAAGGGGTTTGGGTTTAATCCTGGGGGGGAAGCATAGACGTGGGTGGCTGTGGGGGCGTGGGACCCAGCGTCCAGGGAGGAGCCAGGTAGAAGCTGCACAGAAGCTGCACGTTTGTCCAGGTGAGAGAAACGAGCTTAGTCTATGAAAGCAGAGACACTAGGAGAGGATGAGATACGTTGTATCCATGAATAGGGTACATTGGAGTCCAAACTTTGGATGCCCTGCCATGCCTTGCAGGGGAGGAAAAGGATTTCACCGTGTAGGTGGTTTTAGAGCAGAGGATGGCTTGGGCAGAGCTATACCTCAGCAGAGCCGTGTCCTTGTATCGACTTGTCGGGGGGAGCGATTCTATGAAAGACGGGCAAGAAGGATTTAGGGAAGGCTTTGGCAAGATGGCAGGGGTCATGCCAAGGCCCAGCTTCCAGGGCTGAGGGGAAGTCTGGCTCTGCTCACAACCGGCTCAGAACCACCAGCCAAGAGGATGAAGTGGACAGAACCCTTAAGGACGCACGTGTGCACACACACCGCTTGGGGCCGGGGCAGCAGCGGGAAGCCATTACCAGAGCTCGCACGATCTATTCTCGCTGAGAATGTTTCCCAATATAACTTACAGAATTTCAGTGGGAAATGCATTAGCCTCTGAGCCGCGAGGGACTTCTGCGGGGCGAGGAGGAAAACTAAATTAAAACCCCAGCGTCGAGCGCGATCGAAGGGCGCGCGCAGCCCGGCAGTCCCCTCTAACCTTTTCAAGTCCAAAGAGCCCTTTTGTTCCACCCGGCGTCGGGGGGCTGGTTCTCATCGGATTTGGTTTCAGAAAGTTATTATGGGCTCCGCTCCCATGGCTGCCACGGAGCTCCATGCAAACACGTCTGTTTACACGACCCCCATAAAAGGACCCCAGAAGGAGAGAGAGAGAGAGAGAGACGCACATTTTAAACCCCACGGAGAGCAGAGAAGAGAGACTGAGAACAAGTGTCAGACAGACAGACAGACAGACAGGAATGGAGACAGAGAAAGAGAGAGAAAGGGGAAGACTGAGAATGATGCATGGCCACTACTTCTCCATGCTGCCTTTAAAATAATATATGCGACCCATAGACCGTTTCTGTTTTATTTCAGGTCGTGCACGTTGTCTCCTGAAGCTCTGTCTACTGGCCCACGGTGCACGGGAAAGTTGTGCTGGTATCTGCAAGGCCATTCACGGACCCCCCTCCCCAGCCCCCCGCCTGGCTTTCCAGGGGTCTTGCTACAAAGATCCTCCCCTCCTGCAAACAGCGCCGCCTAGGGCCCCGTCTCCTGTCTCCTCTCCCCACAGCTCTCCTTCCCTTCTCTTCTGTGTTGTTCATCTGGCTCCGTCTCCGAGAGCGGGCCCCGGGTTCTGCTCAACATTATTGGGGTACCTGTGTAAGTAACATGCCAGACAGAGTCTGGGCTGAGTCCGCGGCCCTCTCCGCAGACTGAGGCGTCCGTTCCGTGGGCACCGAGACCGGGCAGAGAGTGCCAAGATCTCAGGCCACTCTCCCCTGCTGCCAGGCCGGAGCCCGTTCCCACCCCTGCGTCTCCTGGGTCCCTCTGTTCCCAGAGCGAAGCATGTTGGCGATCGCTGGGAGTACCTACTGTGTGTCATCAGGTACAAGAGATGGGAGACAGAGTCCCTGCCTTCACGGGGGACTCATTCTAGCGGGAAGACTCCGGCCAGCAAGCGCACAGATCGACAGCACAAGTCCGGGTAGAGGTGAGCGCTTTGAAAAATAACAATGTACAGAAGCGACCGCATGGTTGGCGGGAGAGGGGGTTCTTGAGATGGGGCAGGCAGGGCGGCCCCGGGGCAGGCGCGTTTGAGAAGCGACTTAGGTGATGCGTAAGGAGAGGAGTCAGGAGACATGCCCTGAGGTGGGAATGAGCAGGGCATCATTAAGAGACAAAAAGAAGTACTTTCAGACTCTTGGCATCACTTGGCAACCTGGGTGAGACAAAAAATAACGTTAGGAGTCCCCGACGCACCGCCCACGTGCTTGTTACCCACACTACAGTGGGCACAAGATGGGCAAAGGCAGTCCCTCTAGCCCCTGACTGCCACCAGGCGTCTGCAGCCAAGGGGACACTTAAAAAGTGGAACAGAGGGCCTGACCCGGGGTGGCGCAGTGGATAAAGCGTCGACCTGGAACACTGAGGTTGCCGGTTCGAAATCCTGCACTTGTTTGGTCAAGGCATATATGGGAGTTGATGCTTCCTGCTCCTCCCCCCCCTCTAAAATGAATAAATTAAAAAAAAAAATTTTTTTAAAGTGGAACAGAGGGAGAGTAGATGCGTCCATGCCTGCCCCACCACGGAGCTTTCCACCTGAGGCTGCCCACCGCAGCCGGCTGCCTAGCTCTCAGATGCTGTACCCCCTGGATCAGGGAAGGCTTCTCTCCCCGGCCCTGCAGTCCATCCGAATCCCTAGCCACAGCCGAGTCCGAGCGAGGCAGACCTGGACGCTGCAGCACCAAGCAGGCAGCCCAAATGCGAGCAGTGCGCACACTGCAGGGCGCAGTGGAGGCGGAGGGAGAGCAACCAGACACACCTTCCGTATGAAGCCATGAAGAAGAGAGACGGGTGGCACTTGCTACATGCCGCTGATCAGATCCTCGGAGGAGGCGCCCGCGGAGGGAGAGCAACCAGACACACCTTCCGTGTGAAGCCGTGAAGAAGAGAGATGGGTGGCACTTTCTACATGCCGCTGATGAGATCCTCGGAGGAGGCGCCCGCGGAGGGAGAGCAACCAGACACACCTTCCGTATGAAGCCGTGAAGAAGAGAGACGGGTGGCACTTTCTACATGCCGCTGATCAGATCCTCGGAGGAGGCGCCCGCGGAGGAGTCGAGAATTTCCTGCCATGGGTGTTAAGGATTGAAAGGGACCCCTTCTACCCGAGCCGGCGTGGGTCACGGGGAAGTGCGTCGATGCTACGAAACTGGGATTATGAAACAAGAAAGAAATCCACACAGGGCAGAGAATTTCTGCTGTCACACACAGACGATATGCAGAGAGGAGAGATTAGAAATTAATGCAACAAATGAATGGAAAGAAACAATGATTTTTTTTTAAATCCAGTCTTCTTGTTGATCATATTGAGATTTTAAATTTCTGTATCACCAAAAAAAAAATAAGAAAGGTGGGGGAAGAGTCTTAACAAAGTCAGAAACTAAGCAGTGACGTAGGAAACAGCACCAGATAATAGACAAAGAACTAATTTTGATTGTTGACAAAGAGCTCTCACAAATCAGTAAGAAGGCAAACAGGCAGACAGCTACATGAGCCAAGTACAAGAACGGGCAGATGGTAGAGAGAAGCAAGGTGTTTGGCCAGTGACATAGGAAAAGAAGGCCAACTTGTTCATAATTAAAGAAATAAAAATTAAGACATTATTTAAAAAATAAAAAAAGAGGGCCCTGGCAGGTTGGCTCAGCGGTAGAGTGTCGGCCTAGCGTGCGGAGGACCCGGGTTCGATTCCCAGCCAGGGCACACAGGAGAAGTGCCCATTTGCTTCTCCACCCCTCTGCCACGCTTTCCTCTCTGTCTCTCTCTTCCCCTCCCGCAGCCAAGGCTCCATTGGAGCAAAGATGGCCCGGGCGCTGGGGATGGCTCTGTGGCCTATGCCTCAGGCGCTAGAGTGGCTCTGGTCGCAACATGGCGACGCCCAGGATGGGCAGAGCATCGCCCCCTGGTGGGCAGAGCGTCGCCCCTGGTGGGCATGCCGGGTGGATCCCGGTCGGGCGCATGCGGGAGTCTGTCTGACTGTCTCTCCCTGTTTCCAGCTTCAGAAAAATGAAAAAAATATATAAATAAAAATAAAAAAATAAAAATAAATAAAAAAAGAAAGAAAGAAAAGAAATGGATTGGCAAGATTTAAAATGTATCCTAATTTGGACCCCTGGAAGCTGACCCTGAGACAGGCGAGTACAGGGAGTTGAGGCAGGAGGACTCCTCGGAGGCGGAGGCATGGAGGCCTGAGGGAAGGAAGGGAGGGGAGGAAGTTAAGTGGCCCACCCTGGCGACCGGAGCTTCGTGCCATTGAGGAGGTGTGGGGGGCTTGTGCAGGGGAGCGTCCTGGGGTACTCACACTGCCATTCCCATCGGACACCAGTAGGAATTTGCTGGGTACGGGGTAGTCCTTATTAACTCCTCAGCTCTCCTGGGCTGCAATGAGCCGTTGTGAGCAAAGCGGCCCCTGGCAGCCAGCAAAGCTCGAGGCAAAGAAGTGTGAGTGCTGGCTGTGAGAAGGTGGGCAGCAGGCAGCCGCTGAAGGGGTGGAGGGGGCAGACGGTCGGGGCACTCTAGGGTCTGCTGCGGAAGCCGACGCCCGTCCCGTGGCTCAGTGTGCAAGGCACCGATCACGCATTTACACGTACCACCATCTCATTTAACACTGTGACCCCCCCCCCCCCCCGATGACATCGATCCCACTTGATTCCTGTTTTCAGGTGAGCAAACAGACACAAAAGGTTGGGTGAAACTGCTTCCCCAGGACTGGCCGTGAGGAGAGGGGTGGAGCCGTGATCATTTCAGGCTGTCACCACACCCCAACTTTTAGCCAGTGCCCGCCCCATGGACAGACGGGAGCGTCCTCACACTCCATGGACAGACGGGAGCATCCTCACACTCCATGGAGGGAAATGTGAGTCTGGTCCAGTCTTTGTGTGTGTGTGTGCGTGTGTGTGTGTGTGCGTGTGTGTGTGGACGCATTTAGCAGTAACTGTCAACATTTTAAACACACATACCGTGTGACTTGTCCCCGCCGCCCATCACTGGCACGCACACATGCGCGTCCACACGTGGGCACATGCGCCCAAATCCCTGTGCACCTGTTTTCCCAGCTTGGCACGCTGGAGTGAAGAATCATCATTTATCTTCTTCCTTGTGCCTACCTTTAGTTCTCTTCTTTCACATTTCCAAAAATGCGGCCGCATGTCGACTCTCTACTAGAAAAAGCAGAAGTATTTTGAGATTGGAAAAGGGAGGGCTGCTGCAGAGAACCCACACTCTGCTCGGGCCTGTGGGACGCAGGGCGGGCGTGCTGCGCGCGGGGACCGAGGGAGCGGGAATGTCCGGTCCAGCGCAGTGCCCCGCACCGAGTAGGCGCTCAGTAAAACGTAGGCGTTTGCACTGTCATGATTATCACTAGACTTACGACGTTCTGATCCACCAGAATATTAGTAAAGTGATTTGCTGTGCCTTCCTTCTTCCAGGCCCCCTCCTCTAGGGTGGCCTTCTCAGTGCCGGCCTTTTCTCCACCCCCAGACCCAAGTCCTCTCTTCTGTCCTTCCCCCCAGGAAACCCTTCCACACTAGAATCCAAGTTCCACCAATCAACGCCATTACAATGGGAATCCTAAGAGTTCATCCTAGCTCCTCATCTGCTTCTACAGAGACCGGCAATGCCTTCACCCCGAAGGACAGCAGTCGTGTGAGTACAGGCTCCCTACCTGGCTGACCCCAGTCCTGGCTCCTCGGACAGGGAGGAGGGTTCCAGAGAGGAAAAGACCCCACCGCTGCACCTGCACTTCCTGACTTGTGACCCTTTCCAACCCTTTTCTTGAAAGCTCTAGACGTTGATGCCCATTGTTTGTCAACTTGTACTCGAAGCACACTACGGACGGGTGAGAGGGGAAATCCCTGGGTGGCTCCCGAGAAATCAGGCTCCTCGTGATGAGTGTCACCATGATCGCATTGCCATCGTCTAAGGATCAAAAGGAGTCACTCACTTGTGCTGAACCAACGTGACCTAGCAGCAGAACCAAGCCAGGGCATCGAGCTGGCCAGGAATGTGTTTAGGGAAGGCATGGTAACACCACACACTCGGAAGATTATGGTTTGAATGCTTGGAAAGAGGGAGCGGAAATTAGTCTTCTTAGTCATCGCTGCAAACTTAGAACCGCATGCCTTAAGTACATTGTGAGTCCATCAAAGTGACTGACTGGGGAATGGAAATCAGCAGATGTTCCTGCTTCAAGGTATGTCCTCTGATGGCCATATTTACGGCTCCCTCCCTCCAGATTGGCCTTATTCCAAATAAATCAGCGCCGATCTCACTGACCCAAACCTTATTTCTTACTAACACATCTTCACACACTCTCTCTCTCTCTCTCTCTCTCTCTTGAGCCTAAATGCAAGTAAGCGCAGTAAAAAATATGATGAATCCTTTAGGGTACTTTTCACCAATTAAAAGTAGCATATTAAATTTCTGAAAACCCCTTTGTAATCTGCAGTATAAAAATCACATTTTATGGTAGCAGATAATTTAGAATCCATAAGCTAATTAAGCGAAGTGAATGACAACTGTATTCTCTGGATAAATGATGTATCAGTCACGGGTAATGTACAAATTTAAGGGACTGGAACCTCCGCGAGGAGAGAAAAACAATAGAAGAATCTGAGTCGCACATGTTAGCCCTTGCACATAAATCTGACTAGTTACATTAGCTGCATAATGGAATTAATTGCTGAAGTCTCTTTTTCTTTTTTTCATTCTTTTTTTGCTTCCAAATATCCACAGAGCTATGGAAATAGGTTCTTTGTTAAAAGAGTCGCTATCTCACAAGACTAAGGATGCTGCCAACACCCCTGGGTTTGGGCAGAGGACACCAGGTCTCTATTCCCAACCCCACAGCGCTGGACACAGACATGTTTCCAGATTAAGACTGAAACTACACTTAAGTAAAACTGTCCACTTCTTGGCCCAGAAGGTGTAGGATCATATCATGCTAAGGGTTGGAAGAAACGTGAAAGGTCATCCAGCTTAGTGTTGAGTAGGACCCTGAGGCTGTGTTCAGGCTCAACAGAGAGCATAGAAATGTGTGGCATGGATATGGGGACAATAGGACATTAGAGGTGCCAACCCCAACCAAGTTCAAATTCCTCCGTGGAGTCAACCCCCCAAAAGGTGAAGTGGTTGCCCAGAGTCAGAAGAGGTCAGAACGGGGAAGAGAAGACAGGAGCCCACACTTTCCCCACAAAGCGCCCCTCGGAGTTCCCCAGAAGTCCCAAGACGACTCTGTCCATCCTAAAAGACAGAGAGGTCAACATAGTTCAGATTGGGGTGACACTGACGTAGGAAGAGCGTCTCCTCACAGACCCTAAGCTTCTGCAGGCCCACGCCAGCCCCTCTTGAGTCAGTGAATCTCCACGGACTTCTTGTGAATCACAGAGAATCGTCCCCATGTTGAATACGCAGCCACACAGAGGACAAGTCCAGCTGGGCTGGGAGCGCCAAGGTAGGACTGGCTGCCTCGTGGAGAATAGGAAACGATCCGAAGGTCGGAAGAGACCAGCGGTTAAGGTTTTGAGTACAGCCGTCACCCATGAGATAAACGAGAAGCACAACTTCATTTGTTTCTTGAGTTCTGGGTTCCCTAATTCCAGGGCAGAATCTGTGAGAGGAGGAATGTGCCTTCCACTTTTTTGTGTGTGTCAGGACCGGACAGTCATGCGCACAGAACGGGTGTGGTGCTGACCGAGTCTCTGGCTTCGACTCAAGCAGTCAACTCGGAGCAGGCCACTGCATGGCAAAGATATTAGTGAGGACACTCACAGCTGAAACCCAACTCAGACTAACTTAAGAATTAAAAAAAAAAAAAAAAAAAAAAAAAAGATGCTATGTGATTCATGAAACTACAATGTCAAGGGTAGAGATCATTTCAGGCATGGTTGGATCCAGGAATTCAAAAGCTGGTCTTGGGATCTCTGATTTCTCCTCCTCATTTCGGTTCTTCTTTCCTCTTGTTGGCTCCATTTTCAGGCAGCTCCCTCAGGCAACAGCCTAGGCAGAGGTCCCCAAACTTTTTACACAGGGGGCCAGTTCACTGTCCCTCAGACCGTTGGAGGGCCGCCACATACAGTGCTCTTCTCACTGACCACCAATGAAAGAGGTGCCCCTTCCGGGAGTGTGGTGGGGGGCCGGATAAATGGCCTCAGGGGGCCACATGCGGCCCGCGGGGCCGTAGTTTGGGGACGCCTGGCCTAGAGCAGCTGTGGGCTGACGCCCCACCCCACCCCCAGCCTCAAGTCCCTCGGAGAGTAAGAGAGACCCCGTTTTCTGGCGGTTCCAGCCCTGGTCCAGGTCTGAGCCTCTCACTGGGACTTGGGTCACATGCCCAGCCCAGAGCACTGGCTCTGGGCAGAGGAATGCCACACTGAGTCCTGCATCAGTTACAATCTATGCTTACCAAGACTCACTCGGTCGCCAGCAAGTTTTAATCAAGTAGTAAAGTATCTTGTTTGAGGTACAACTTCGGGAAGGGGCAAGTCCAGCCCCGTTCATCCTCCACGGACAGAGCTCCATTCATCTCCACGGGGAGATGGTTTCCCCAAAGAAATCCAGGCTCCCGCCGCTCCAAGCCGTGAGGGTACCACCAGCGGATGTCAGGGAGAGCGCAGGACCTCCCCCTCGGGAGCAGTTAGGAGGCCGAGCCCCAGAAGGAAGGGGTCAGCAGGGGTAGGGGCCTCCGGAGCCCCCGCCAAGTCTGCGGTCGGTCAGTGACCACTGACCCATGGAATGAAGAGACGCCAGGTGCAACCAGGTTCAAGTCTCGTGATTAGTGGAGGGGCGCAGGCCCGCAGTTAAACGGTGACCGGTACCGCGGGCTGCACGGAGGAGGCCCCGGAAGCTGTCAGACCCCGATCCCCGGAACCTGTGGCGTGATTTTACAGGGTAATGCGGGTTTGTTCTTGCAGATGTCATTCATTAGGCCAAGAATCTTGAGATGAACCGAACATCCCAGGTTATTCCCCTGGGCCCCTAACTGATGTCGCAGGGGTCCTTACAAGAGCCAGGCAGAGGGACGTGTGACACAGGCAGAGAAGAGGGGGCGAGGGGACTGTGGAGGCAGAGCCTGGAGTGACGCGGCCAAAAGCCAAGGGGCGCCAGCAGTCACCAGGGGCCGGAAGAGGCAGGCGCGGTTCCCCCGTCAGGCCTCTGGGGGCAGTGCGGCCGGCACCTTGATTCGGACCAGTGTCCCCGTGTCCAGACTTGCCCGCCTCCAGAGCGAACGGTAAGAGAAGGAACTTCTTTGGTCTTCAGCCTCCGAGTTGGCGGAGTGTTATAGCAGCCCCCGGAAGTTCACAGGGACAGTGTCAGACAGACGTCGTCTACAGCAGGATAGTTTCGGTTAGCACTGAAGGCAGAACTAACCCTCACCAGGAGAGGGGACGCGAAACACGGAAAGGCCCACACGGGCGTGGGCACACTGTCGGTCAAGAGAGTGTCACCAACTCGCAGAGTCACATCCGAGGATTGAGTCATCTTTCTAAACCCCCCCACCCCACCCCCCACCCCGTTGGGGGTCCGAGCCTTAAAGACGGATGCTGCATGTCTTCTGTTGCGGTTCAGACACTTGGGATAATGAGGCCTCTTTTTCAAAAGGAGTTTGGACCAAGGGGACAACCCACAGTTCTCTGCTTTCAAAAGAGCCACAGGAGCGGGGAGCGTCCTTGGACTTGGGCGCACTGGGCTGCCCCCAGGCTGAGCAGGAAACAAGGCCTTGGTTATCCCACCTTGTCTGGTCCCAGCCTTCAGTGGATGTCTCTTTGACATACAGTGTCCAGAGGGTCCTGATCCTTACACTTTCCTCCTCCCCCACCCTCCAAGGGGAGAAGGATTTTTTAATCCTCCTGATGGGTTTAATCCCCTTAATGGGTCGTCTTCCTTTTATCCTCCTGGGGGGAGAGAGAGCGAGTTTGCAGCCAAGAATAGGATTCCTCAAGGCAGCTGACGGTTGGTGGAAGGGCTTTACAGCTGTTTCACCCCCACAGCAGCCCTGTGAGGTCAACCCCATTTGGCAGAGGGGAAGACCGAGTCGCAGAGAGGTGGAGCACCTCGTCCGAAGACACACAACTGATAAACATCTAGCAGAGCCGGGTTTCGAGCCGATGGCCGCCTGACCTCCGAGCCCACATTCTTAGCACCAGGTCAGGGTGTGAGGCAGGGTGGCCCGGTGGTCAGGGCCACATCTGCCCGCCCCTGGCGCGCCCGCTCACCCAGAGGTTGCTTGGTATCCGCCAGGCATTCTTCAAGGCTGCTACTTTTTTAGCCGTGTTACTGATGAGAACACAGGCTTAGGGAAATCAATGGCTTTAAATTATACCTTTATGTAGCAAGGGTACAAAACAAGCTACAAAACAGAAATACTTCCCTGTGACAAAAAATCAATCTTGCTGATGCTACTGTTCCTTGAGCTGGCCAGCCCCCCCCCCCCGCCCCCCACCCCTGCATTTCCCCCTCTTACTTAAGACTCTGCCCCTGCATCTGCCGGCTTTGTGTCGACTTTCTTCGGGTTTCTTGCTCCGGAGACTCGTTTTATCTAAAAGGTCAATTCTTTCAGCGGGGCACCAAGCAGAATTGAATATAATTATCCCAATCTCTGCCGTGTAGAATTCATGCTTGAATTCATTCAAAAAATAGCATGCAGTATAATTAACTCAGAGTCCAAGCAAATCTATTGAGAAAGCCTCAGGTATCATACAGTGTTCCACTTACAATAGAACATTTTCATTTAAGGACATTGTACGTATTAACCCAAGTCAGCATCCAATTACTCTGAATAAGTGAATTCTCTGTTCCAGGAATGTAATTTGAAAATGTTGTCATGCAATCTGAGGCAAAAGGTCCTTTTTCATTAATCTAACTCTCATTAAAGGGGAAGCCTGCAGGTTATTTCAAATCCATTAGTTTTAAATACAGGTGATTACAATTCTACGGCACATAAGACAACGGAAGTGTCCATCAAGAAATCCTGGGACGTTATGAGGGGTGGGGTGGGTCGGAGGTTCGGCTGTCATTGCCGGGGATGAGATATACCGGCTGATGGGGGGACTCTTTTCTGAACCCCCCACCCCACCCACCCCAGGGCATACTCAGTCTACTGCGTAAACCTGAAGGGTGGGTCAATACTGAAGAGAGCTTGAGTTTGTTCAGTTCTTCCAGAATTATCTGTTGTTTGTATTTCTAATCCACTTAGCTTTGCAAGTGCTGAAATGAACACTAACCAGTTTTAATTCTTGAAGAGGCTGGTGACTTTTGAATACAATGATTTTATCTGCCTACATTCCCCTACCCTACCCCTATCTACATTCTACTCCTCCTTTGGGTCTCTGAAGCAAGGCCCCCTCTCCCAGGCAGCCTTCCCTGACTACCCCAACTGAAAGTGGTGATAAGCCTCTGCTTTGAACTCCGTCCACCCTG
Source organism: Saccopteryx leptura (assembly GCF_036850995.1). NCBI lineage: Eukaryota > Metazoa > Chordata > Mammalia > Chiroptera > Emballonuridae > Saccopteryx > Saccopteryx leptura. The sequence continues at coordinate 5,676,384 of NC_089511.1, forward strand.
AGCATTGGAGTCCTTTGGTATTTGCCAGTTGCTACCTCAGCATTTTAGTTAACCTTCAAATTTGGTTCAAGAAATGTTTTAAGTCACCGGCACATGTCAGGCACTGGATGCGCCTTAGAGATTCGGTGACTAAAGGGTTGTGGGTCTTGCCCTCAAAATACTCACACTGTGGGGAGCAGGGGCAGACAAGTAACTGGGAAATTCCACCCAGTGCCCATGAGTGCTGTGACGTGGGATTTACATGACACGGTGAAAGCTGAAGGCAGAAACTCCCAACCTGCACTTCATACCAGTTCTTTACTTAATACCCTTGAGTGGCTTCCCATTAGATTTGGAACGGAATCGCCACACCTCTTACGAGGCCTCGAAGGTGCCCTGGTGATGTGACCCTGCCTCCCCCTCCCACCTTCACATCTTCACACTCTTTTCTCTTTTCAGCCACACTGGAATCTGCATTCTAAACCCTTTGTTGCCTCAGTGCCTTTGCACTTGCTACTGTCTACACCTCTCTCTCCCAAGCTTCTTCAACTAACGTTTTCCTCTATATCCTAATAGTTTGTCAGCTCACGGAAGTCCCCTTAGCTGTAATTTCTAGAGTAACCTCCAAGTCTGAGATAGTCCCAGTCTATTTCTTTCAAATCCCTTTAGCCACCCGAAATATCAAGTCTTTATTTAGTTAGGTGTTATCTCTGGCCTTCCCTACAATAGAAACAACAAGAAGGCAAGGACTTGGTCCACTTTAATTATTATGAAATCTACTGCACCTAGCCAGAGCCGGGTCCAATAGTAGGACCTCAATAATATTTGTTGAATAAAAGAGGAAAAAAAAAAACAATGAATAAACGACTTAGGGGTTCTTAAAGATTAGGCTTAAGGACTTAACTTCGAAAAAGATAGAGAAGAGAAAGTAGATTGTCTTATTTTCACATTAGATCATGGACTTGAATCATCACACCCAACTCCCTAGAATCCACCATCGGTAAACAGTATATTTCTGTTGTCGGGTTTACCTCATTCTCCAGCGACCCACGTGAACCAAAGGGATGGGCAGAGATGTGGGAATTTGGTTGAGACCCAAACTGGCAGGAGGGGGCCCGAAGGGTTTGCCTCTCAAACCAGGAGGCCGAACACAGCGTCACAACTGAACACAAGACGGAACCCCCACCCCCAATCCCGTGAACTTCCTTCCTCTGCCTGCAGGCCGCCTAGCAAGCACATTGAAATGAACAGGTCACAGGCACTGCAGGTTTGGGTGTGTGCCGGGTTCAGAGTTCAGGCCCCGGTGGCTGAGGAACTGGAAAACATCCATCGCTATCTAAGCTCTGGAGAGAATGACACCCTTTTTGGAGGAAATAAGTCTTTCCCAGAGCAACGGACTCCTTTTAGGTGTTAAAGTTCATCTACGTCCAGGACCTCTTGTAATGTGCCACAGAAACTTCCCAAAAGTTTACAGAAGAACTAAATGGGCTTTGGAGAGAGAGAGAGAGAGAGAGAGAGAGAGAGATGACTTGCTAGAAGCCACATATTCAGGAAGAGACAAAACTCAGACTTGGATCCAGGGACCGGATGGCCACAGGGTCCTGTCACCAGGTTTGGCCATCCTCATGAAAACGCCGTATGCATCAGAAAAAATAGGTCGTCGTGGGAACCCCCTCAGAGTCCCCTGGGACGTGCCAGGTCAGGAAGAGGTGGGCATGCTCGCGAGGGTGACTGTCATAGTCGTGGTACGAGGACCTTCTCGACCACAACCCTCAGGGAAAGCCTTTCGACCACCGTGACTTGACATCATTTCAAACTTCCCATTCCAGCCAGTTTCCACTTCCCAGGCGACCTCAACGGCCACCACCTTCAGGGAGCTGTCCCCGAGTAGTCCTCCAGTTCTGCTTTCTGCATCCGGTGGGCGCCACAGACTCCTGCGATCAATCAGATGCCGTCTTGTGCAATTCCATAATTGCTCCACGGGCTGTCCTGTCTCCCCGACTGCAGGGAAAACAGCTCGGGCAGGAACAGTACTTTATTATGCTAATTACCGGATAATAATCTCTTTTTTTTTTTTTTTTTTTTTTTTCATTTTTCTGAAGCTGGAAACAGGGAGAGACAGTCAGACAGACTCCCGCATGCGCCCGACCGGGATCCACCCAGCACTCCCACCAGGGGCGACGCTCTGCCCACCAGGGGGCGATGCTCTGCCCATCCTGGGCGTCGCCATATTGCGACCAGAGCCACTCCAGCGCCTGAGGCAGAGGCCACAGAGCCATGCCCAGCGCCCGGGCCATCTTTGCTCCAGTGGAGCCTCGGCTGCAGGAGGGGAAGAGAGAGACAGAGAGGAAAGCGCAGCGGAGGGGTGGAGAAGCAAATGGGCGCTTCTCCTGTGTGCCCTGGCCGGGAATCGAACCCGGGTCCTCCGCACGCTAGGCCGACGCTCTACCGCTGAGCCAACCGGCCAGGGCAATAATCTCTTTTATGTATCCATACTTCATAGTTCACGAAACATGTTAAAATACTCACCAAATCCTCCCTGTACCCCAGTGAGGTTGGCAGGACCAGGGCCATGGGTATTCACATGTGACAGATTAAAAGAAAAAAAAAACTGAGGTGAAGATCAAATGACGTGTGTGAGATGTCACAAGCTACCTGGGGGTGTGAAAGGTTGAACCAAACTGAACTGAAAGCTGGTCCACTCCCTAAGAGTATTTCACAGTATCTATCGCCTGAGATGACCTTTCTTTGACCAAAATCTCGGGACTTCCAACTCTCCCTTTTTCCTCTCAACTGTTCTTTTCACCTTCCCACCTTGAGCATCGAGTCCCTTGGGCTCTGAAGCCACATCTGGGTGGGTTAACCAATGCGTAATGTTCTCAAAGATTTTGCTGTTTAAAATGGTGGTCCAGTGACAACAACAGCTCACTTCTATGGAAGCCGTTTGTTTGGGTCCCCACAGCTGGGCCCTTTGAGAACTGATGACCATCGAAGACATCGGCGATCTCCAAGCCCATATGTTCCAATCCTCATCCATGACCAAGAACTAGCCCTTGTACTGACCTGAGCCTTCAGACATAGGTTGGTCTGATTAGAGTTTGGAGATGGGTTTGTATTACTGGGCTATCCAAAGGAGAGAGAACCCCCAGGTAAGATTTACCTGCTGGTCACCGGGGGGCTTACATACATATCTCTAGTTCCTTCTTGCCCCACCCTCTCCCTTGGCAAAGGTAGTGAGCTAGCTCCCTGGGACATCTTGCTAGACCTTCGCCAAGGAAATGAGTTTAGACCACTCTGTGCCGAGCTCTCTTGGAAAAGGGAAATGCGGTGAGAAGAAGGGACCAGAGACATGCTCCAAAGCTATTTTTGTGACATTGGCACTTGGGGCCCCAGCCTGGTGCCTGAAACACAGGTGGGAAGCGATGCCCAGGAGCACGTGGGTGGATTTCCATGAGCAACGTCAGACCTCAGGCGAACCAGGTACACGCGGGTGACACTCCCGGTGAGGTGCGGCCACCTCTACTCTGCGCACCCACTCCATGAGGTGCCCGCGTGCCAATGCCTGGCATCTGTGTGTGCACAGACTCGGAAGAGCAATCCTAGCAAACATTGGCGTTTGAACTATCAACGTTTTAAAACAAATAAAACTCGCGCTTGTCTCATACCTCCAACTGATTGTCACATAAATATGTCGTGGTCCTGGGCTGCCAAAATGCTTTAATCTACCCTTTTTCTCTCCCCCGCCCCCACCCGCGCTGTTTACCTAGTTCTCCTTTCATTTTAGACAGATCTGGGAGAGAAAGACCACGGAAGAGAAAAGTCACCGATTTGCACTCCATAAAATCAAACACACACACACACACACACACACACCTGATTTGGTTCTTTTTTCCATTCTAGTGTGTTTGTTACATTAATCCTCTGATATTAAAATCAGCCCCTTCACAACCAACAGAGCTGGGGGTTTCCACCTCTCAGAACAGCGGGCAGGAGCCCTCACTGGCCACCGCCGAGGTCTGCCTTCCCTTTGTTCCTCTGCACGGAGCCGGAGCCTCCTCTCCAAAGGGACATTTGAATTTCTTTTCAAATGCGTATTTGACCTCATTGACTGTGTGACTCCCCTTATTTTCAAAATGCATATTCGACCGGCTTTTCAAATGTAACAACAGCCCTTTGAAGTTTGTTTACAAGGACTTGCTTTTCCTCTGGATTCCAGAGCATTTTCTGGAAGGGGCCGGCGGGGCGGAGGCAGAGGGTATGGCGTTTCTGTGTCGTAGGTATAGCTAAAGTGACTTTCATTTAAGTATAAGGACCTGGACTGGGAACTAAGGGCCACGCGCTAGGTACTGTGTATAAATGCTGGCGTTCTCAGAGAAAAGGGGACAGACAGGTCAGAGCGCTGTGCTAAGGACTGAGCTGGGGAAGTTCGGGCCCTGACTCCTCCCTGCTCTCCGCAGAGTTGGAGTGACTGTGAAAAGCCACACTTCAGGTCTGGCCTTCTTCCCACACTGTCTCAGGACATTGTGTGAGAAAGGTGCTGCAATTATCCTTGTTGACAACTGCAGTGGTGGGGGGTCCGGAACATTCATCCAAGGTCACAGAGATGGCGAACCAGTGGGCAGGGAGCCCGTTGCCATGCAAGTCGGAACCGTTGTAAAAAATTTTTCTATGAAATGTTGATTAAAAAAAATAAAAAGGTTTTGTTGGTTTGGTGTTGGTTTGGTTTGGGTCAAGTGTGACTTGCGTTCCTATCTTGGGCTCGATCTCAAATGAAGAGACCGTTTGTTTGCCGCAGGCCCCTCTGTCCCCGTCCTCTGCTCCACTCCTCCCTGGCAGGCCTGATTCCTGACCCCCCTACCTCCCCTGCCCCCAGCAGGATGTGTCTAGACTCCCACAGCTCTTGGCTCTGAGCTGGGTCCCACTCACAGGTGCCCTGGGCAGCGGCTGATTCTCTTCCATGGTTCCAGACCCCACCTGACAGCTTTGATGGTGGGCTCTAAGCCGCCTGCTTCCTCTCTTTGACCTTCCTCTCGCCGGGCCGCCCACCCGGTGGTAGTGGATTCCTGCGTTTTCTAATCCCTGATTGGCTCACTGTCCCTCTCGGCTTCTCAGCTCTTCTGTCACCTGTGTGAGCCATCCCCTCTATTCACTCCCTTCCCTGGTATAATACGTGGACTGGATTCTGCCTTCTGGCCGGAACCTGACCGATAGGGAGATGAACACACAGGAGACCCCTGGTGAAGAACACAGATCACAATGGCAGTGGCGAGGAGACGATTACCTTGGTCGACTGCATTTCTCATACTGCCAGGGAGGGCTTTACCAGCAATGAATGCAGGCGGGGAGACACACTACCTGTGTAGGTGTGGGCAGATAGGAAGGTGTTCCCGTGTATCCCAGCAGCCAGCACTTTCCAGGTCCCCGAAGACTGAGAGAGTGAGGACAGCGGGTGGAGCCCCCAGGGACTTGGTGCAAATTTGTTAACCACTGTCCAACAAATGGAGCGACTCTAGCATCTGAATCTCTGAGTCCGTTGCTTGATTTTTGGACACCCTTTCTCCATGTGTCTGGCTCTATTCAAACAACAACAGGCCCGAACAAGGAGGATTTGCAAGGCCCTCCTGGGAGGTGTACACTTCAGCTGAGTCTACGGCAAAGGCGTAGGACAATAGCCGTTGTCTCCCGAGCACCTCCTAGAAAACACAGCTTCTTCTGTTCACCAAGGAAGTTCCTGGGAGACATCTACGTCTGGACACGGCCTAAGTGAGTAACTTAGCAAGTATCAGTCAGAGACATTAGACCAAAGTTGGTTTCATATTATCCTTATTGCAGCAAAATTCTCAGCCGAGACTGCAGTAGGTGTATTAGTTCTCCAGAGAGACAGGACTAATTAGACACCCCCACCACACACACACACACACACACACACACACACACACACACACAGATTTATTATAAGAAACTGGCTCACACAATTATGGAGCCTGACAAATCCAAAATCTACAGAGCCAATGTCTCACAATGTCTCAGTTTAAATCCAAAGACTGGATATGGCTATAGAACCAGGAAGAGCTGATGTCCTAGTTCAAAGGCCATTAGATGGAAGAATTCTCTCTTACTGGGAGAGGGTCCAACTTTTGTTCTATTATATTGACCGAACCCTGATTGGGTGAGGCCCACTCACATGGAGGAGGGTAATCTGCTTTATTCAGTCTAACAATATAAATGTGAGTTTCATCCCAAAATATCCTTATAGAAACATCCAGAATAACGTTTGACCAAATATGTGGGCACCCTTTGGCCAGCCAAGCTGACACATAAAATTCATCATCATGGTAGGTAAGAAAGGTTTACAAAACATAAACATTAAAGTCACAAAGATTGTTCCACTTATATGAGGTCCCTGGAGTTCCAGTCCACGGAGACAGAAAGTGGAACAGTGTTTGCCAGGGGCCAGGAGAAGAGGAGATGAGAACTTATATTTAATGGGGACAGACTTTCTGTTCGGGATGATGCCAAACTTCTGGACATGTTGCACAGCAATGTAAATGGTTTTAATTTTTTTTTAATTGATTGATATTAGAGAGAGAAAGAGAGAGAGAGAAAGAACTATATAGAGAGAAATATCTATTTGTTGTTTCAGGTATTCATGCTTTCCTTGGCTGAGTCTTATATGTTCCGTGACAGGGGATCGAACCCGCCACTTTAGCATAGCAGGGGGCAACGTGGTAACCACTAATCTACCTGGCCAGGGCAACAATGTAACTATATTTAATATCACTGACCTGTACACTTAAAAATGCTTAAAAATCATAACTTTTATGTTGTGTATATTTTACCACAGTCATTTTTTTTTAATTGACAAAACACATTACTCAGGTCATGGAGTTATTGCTTTCTGATGAATTAATACATATTTTGACACTTTCTCCATTAAAAGAAAGAAAGATGGTTTCAGTTACCTAGAGCTGCTGAACAGATCACACCAAAACGTAGTGGGTGGTCCAGCTTTCATGGTGGGCCAATCGCAGCGCTGTTTGGTTGCGCGGTAGGGACCAGGTTGACCAGCACTGCAAAAGTGGGCGGTTTTTATAAAAAGTTTGAAGACCCCTGAAAGCAACAGCGGCCACCTTGCATCATCGTGGTTGTTGTTCTTATTCTGCCCGTCGGGGTTGGGATCTCTCCCCAGAGCAGTCAGATGGTAGATTTGGCTGCAACATCCAAGGCAGCTTCACCACGCCTGGTACCTGGGCAGAGATGGCTGCCTGTCTGGGGCGTCTCTTGACACATGGTCTCTCCTTGGGACCAGCTCGGGCTTCTTTACGCGGTGGCCGGATCCCAAGAGTGAGGGTTGGAGGTGAACCAAAGTGGAAGTCACCATCGCTCTTACATTTAAGCCTGGAATGGTACCTTCTTCTTGGGTCTTAGCCATCGGGGGTGGGGGTGAGGTAGGGGGTGAGGGGGGGGCAGTCTTCTTTCAAAGGTCATTAACATAAACCCCGCCTCTCAAAGGGGAGGGGCCAAGGACCTGTGGCCATCTCTCATCTGCCACAAAGTGACTAGCAGTGGCAGAAAGCAAGAGCATTCCCCCTCCCCACCCCACCCCCCATTTCCATGCCTAGTCACCATTCAAAGAAAGTATTACGCAGGAAAGTGACGGTCACCAGACTGTCATGGTTTCAGGTCTTGCACAGGAGAGCATCCCACAGGAGCCGGGACGGCTCTTGGGGCAAATCTCACCCTCGTCTGAAAAGAGTTTCAAGAGTATAGCGCCGCGCACAGATGGCTGCCGTTCAAAGCCTCGGTTTGCGTCCCATCTATTTAATGCTAGAGCTGCAGAAATTCATTTCAACTTTCTTCGATGACTCAGAAGAAGGGGGGGGGGGTCACCACCACCAGCATCCATTATCATTCCGCTTGGTCCTGCCCCCCAGGGCTGGTTGACAGAACGCCAAGGAGATAAACCGCTTTTACTGTAATTCAGCCTCTGAAAAAAAGGGATTTACTAAGCAAATTAAGAGGGTGAAGAAACTCGCAGGGGGTGACATTTAGCCTACTCCCAGACACCAAACTTTTCCAGCACTTTAGAAGCGTGATTTACATACAATTACAGGAATGCTTCATTTATCCACCCCTGACAGGGGAAGAGCAGCTCCATAGAAGTGGACTGTTCCAGATAATAATTGCTTCCCCCTAGAGGCACCCCGCCATCTTAGCGGGGCCTGCAGAGGTCTTTCCCAAACGCATGGAGGGCCTCCACCCTCCACCCCCAGAGGCACGCCCAGTACTTGGCATCACGACTTGGCTCCGATGAGCCCAATTTCTCAGTGTAGCCTGCTATCTCGAGCAGGTCCCTAAAACGACGGTGGCCTGGAAGTTACATATTTGTTTTTCCAAGCGCTGCCTTCACTCATTCAAAACACTTTTATTGGCCCACTACTTTCTATCAGGTGCTGTTTTTTTTATCATTCTCTTACCTATTTTTTTTCTAACTTCAGGTGCAAAGAGTTGAGATCACTTACTTCAAGGTAAGCAGCTTGCTCTCGCCAGTCAGCTTTCCTTCCTCCCTCCCTCCCTCCCTCCCTCCCTCCCTCCCTCTCTTCCTTCCTCCCTTCCTTCCTTCCTTCCTTCCTTCCTTCCTTCCTTCCTTCCTTCCTTCCTTCCTTCCTTCCTTCCTTCCTTCCTTCCTTCCTCCCTTTCTTTCTTTCTTTCTTTCTTTCTTTCTTTCTTTCTTTCTTTCTTTCCTTCCTTCTCTCTCTTTTTCATCGCTGATCCCTTGACCCATCCCTCACCGCCCGTTCAGGGTCCCTATCTATATGCATATGTTTTTGTTACATTCTTTCATGTCTGTGTCTTAGGAAAATGCTTGGGGCTGTTCTGTGTGTCTGGGTTTTCTTCTTATTATTTTTCATCTCTATGGCATCATGCTGTAGAACTCGTCCTGTTACCTCCTGTCCCTACCGAACTCGGTGGCTGTGAGAAGGACTGTCCTGCTCCTCAGGGCTGCATGTTTTCCACCCGGCTCCATGTTTTATCTTTGGATCGCTTTTGGGACGGGCAACCAGGTCGCCCCCAACTTCCCGCCTCACACGCTCCGCTGCAGAGGACATCCTTGTGGGACGTCCCTGAGGAATCATTTCCCCGAGGCTGAGCACATGGAACCGGAAATATTACTGTGGCCATTTTTTTTTTTTTTTTTTTTTAGAAAATACAACTGGCCACAGCGAGGATCTGCCCAAACGAGAAACCAGGCTGAAGGTACAGTATTCATTTGTCACAGCCTCGATCGCCCCGCCTGTCCCATGAGCAGGTTGGGTCAGGCCAGTGGTTTTAAAATTGATTGATGGTAACTTTAAACCCAGCAAATCCTCAACAGATGGAGCAGGCAGCAATGAAGCTGTGAACCTCGGAGCAACGCCGACACGGAGCCCCGGGAACAAGCCTCCTCTTTCCACGGACGGCTCTAAGTTCCCTTCCAGCTGGAACAGTCTCTGACTCGACATCGCAGGTCCTAGGAAGGATGGCGTGTCCCCTCTGGCTCCCCAGCTTGTGCCTAAAGAGCAAAAAACCCTCCGTCCGCCACCATTCCCGGCACCCAGCCTGCGAGCGATCGATGTAACCCCACAGAGCTAGACCGGCGAAATCAGCCTTGCACTAGGCGCACGACAGAACGGTACCCAGGAGGGACAGGGAAGCAGAAAGGGAACAGACCCGGACAGTTTCCAGACATCTCCACTGCCCAGTGCTTCGTTCACTTAAATAAACAGATACCGCCCAGGCCGCTGGCAGCCAGTGTCTCCGCCCCTGCAGGAACGGTCTCCTTTCACCGGACCCCGAGACTAGTCAATGCCCCCTAGTCGCACCACCACGGGCCCAAACCGCCCACGCACATCCCAGCCAGCTCTCCACGTCTGGGCATCGAGGGCGCCCAGGGCGGAGGTGAGACCCCTCGTTTCCACCCACCTGGAGCGGGGAAGGGTGATCACTGCGAGAGGAGGCTGGGGTCCCTGCGAGTACAGGCGCAGACGCAGTTCAGTGTGCCTGAGATGGAGGGGGAAACGATGGTGAGAGGGCTTCTAGGAGTTGGACAGTCCGTGAGAATAGACGGCGAGCATCTTCCATCACCCCCAGTCGGCTGCCGGGAGCCAACCAGGTGGTATATACAGAAATCCAGGCCCACCCATTCAGAAACAGTCCCTACGTCAACCGCTGGAGTCCCCTCTGCGATCCTTGACCGTGTCCCGGGTCTATAGCTCACAGGGCCCTGAGCATAGCTCTCCTTTCCCAGGGAATGGATCCCAGTGGGACAGGAGGCACACTGACCCTTGGGCCAGATGACCAGGGAGTGACCCATTATGAGTGGCCAGAAACCACTATCTCTTACTTGGGCTGTACTACCAACTCCAACTATTTTCCCCACGGGCCCATCCTGAAGTTTTTCTGTGGCACAATTTCAGGGGTCCCTCATTCCCAGATCTACTCCTACCTTGACTTGTGGGACAGCCGTGCACTCTGGTCATGGATACGGGAAGCGTGTCAGTGTCCCTGCCCGGGAGGTCAAGGAGAAAGCCCCATAGCTCATTGTGCTCCACCTGCCGCAGCAAGAAGACACGATGTTCCAACTCTTTCTCTGTCATTTGTATATCATCTTCGTGATTGTGGCCATACCCCACGTTTCAGTTATTAAAGAATTTTTTTTTGAGTTGACTCAATTTCTTAGAGGGAAAAAAAAAAGAGATATTTATTTTTAAGGAAATCTTTTTTATCACTGCCTACACTGGAAAACCAGTATCACACACCATACGTAGACTATGGCTATAAAAACACGCACAGGGGAAGTTCGTGGTGGATTCAACACAAACGTGTTACTCTGTTTGTTGCTGAAACCCTAATGAAATGACAGGGGATAAAAACCAAAAGCCATAAACCCACAAGACCAAAAAGAAATGGAAGAGGAGCAGATGGCAAATGACAGATGTCGAGAAAGTTTTGGAGACTAGTGAGATAATGGATCAGGATTCGTGGACATCTAGGTCTGAGGGGACGGAGACAAAGAAACAAGAGATGAGATGAGCAATGCCGTCTTCAAGGCTCCTGGAAAGAGGAGAGTTTGGGTAGGACTAGTACCAGTAGAATCCATGCAATACCTGAAGTAGGGTCTCTCTCATCAACCCCCTCACCAGAGACCAACCCTCCCCTATCCTCCATCCCCCCCAAAAAAGGTAAGATGTTTATTATTTGGGAAGTTTGATAGTGAAATCAGTCCTTCCACCACCCAAAGGACTTTATAACAACACTCAAGTTGAAAAATGCAATGAACGATAAAAACAAGTCCTTAGTGTCATTCTACCTGCATTGCTTAGGCAGCGGGTTTGCATACACTAAAACAACAAGGCCCAGGGGCCCTGGTGGGCACTGCAGCTTCCACTATGCACAATTGAGAAAAGAGAAGATGTTCATGAAAACAGACACACAAAACTGTAAGATGGAACACTCAGCAAGGAGAAGGTAAGAAAGGGGGAAGTGAGCAGACAAAGGATAAGAAAATGAGTGAATTGTTCTGGAGCTGCTATGTGCATACAAATATTGATCGACTTACGACCTATGCAACTTATGACCATTCGACTTTACAACCACAATCGCTAGCCACAACTGCTCCGCGCCTGGCAGCACAAGCGTTGCCCACCTGGGCGTACAACAGTGCGGACCAGCTTCCGGCAGCACTACCATCTCCGCGTGTACCATTTCAACTGTTATCCCAGACTCGGTACAGCAATTTGTGTTTTGTGTCTTGGATATTTTTCATCAAACCCCTCCCAAGATGTCTACCAAGAGGAAATTGTCTTTGCAAATATTAAACCAGTTGTACTGGTAATGCAGTGTTTTACTTAAACCTGGCAAATGTAAAAAATAAGAAACAAAATGGTGTAGAGGTGATACAAATGGCATAAAATGAACAAAGAAAATTATGATATGTAACAATAATGAAAGAAAAAATTATGATAAAATATGACTGAAAGATTTTTATAACATCATTTCACAGTATTGTACATATAGCCTACTCAACTTACGACCAAATCGTGTTACGATGGGTCTGTCAGAACCAATCGTGGTTGTAAGTCGAGCACTAGCTGTAATAGACATTCCAGACATATATATATATATATATATATATATATATATATATATATATATGATACATATATTTATCACATGTATGATATATATATGATACAGACATATATATATATATATATATATATATATATATATATATGATACAGAGTGGAGAAAATTGTCAAAGAAATAATACAAGAAAATTTCCCAGAAACTAAAGACTTTGGTTTTCCAATTGAAAGAGCTCACTAAGTGCCTAAGAGAATGAATGAACAGCTGGCCACATCAGGGGAGACCATCATGAAATTTCAGAGCATCAAGAATAGAGAGAAGAGACTGAAAATCTTCCAGAGAGAAAATAAGAGATGAATAAAAAATAAATAAAATAAAACAACAAAACCAAGGCACATACATAAAAAATTAGGACCCAGTAAGGCAATGCACTTTTCCTTAGCAACACTGGAAGCCAATGGAATAGTCCCTTGAAAATTCTGAAAGAAAATGACTTCCACACTTGGATTTTATACACAGCTAAACTATCATCCAATGGCAGAGAATAACACACACTTTTTTTTTTTTTTTTTTTTTAGGTTATGTGAGGTATCAAAAACTTGCACCTTTTCTCAGGAGCCTAGTACAGAATGTGCTCCACCAACACAAGGAAATAAATAAAAAAAGATGAAGACGTGAGACCCAGGACACAGGGGCTCATGCCTAGGACAACAGTGAGGTAAGTCCCTGGTGGCAGCTGTGTTGTAGGATGAGATGCAGCAGGAGGACAGATGTCTCCAGGAAAAAAAAAAAAAAAATGGGACTGACAGATGAACTGACAGGTATAAAATTGGTTTGAGGGCTTTTGTATGAAGATACGAGAGGGAATGGGAAGAGTCATCTAGACATTCAGAGAGAGCTGAGCCACAGGAAGCAAAGGCCGGGAAAGCATGACATCCTGACACTAACTGACTGAGCTGTGAATATTATGTACCCATTTTGTCATAGTGGAAACACTAAATCTGGCTTTAATAATTATAATAATAATAATAATAATAGAAACCTATGATGGAAGGTGGGGAAGAGATATCTAAGAACTGGTCTAAGAGAGCATTCGTTATTCCTATATGGAAATAAATAATAGCTACCTGATGTGTGAGAACAGCCAGGAGATAATAGCATGAACATGTCATTTAGGCGCACAGAGGAAAAAAAAAAAAAACAACCAAACAAACAGAAGAAACATCTGTAAGACTTGACAGCGGTGTTTTCAGGAAATTGGCATTTTGGGGTTGAAATCGAGAGGTGGCTGGACCAGGGAGTCTGATATTCCTGATAAGCCTTGTACTGTTCATCTGGGTGCTAAGCTATGTGAATTTATGAGTTTGACTGATATTCTCAATGAATTCAAAAAACAATACAACTAAAGAAGAGATATATGATTGGATTTTTGCTAGATGGCGTTGCCGGTTCCAAGTTCTGCGCCTGAGTCCCTGTTCTCTATTTCAAAAAGGAGATTAGGTCAAATTAGACAGGTGGCCAAGACAAGCGAGCACCCCACAGAGTTGTCTCCCAGGCAGGAAATCAGAAAGATAGAAAGACACCAAATGCTGGCTCCTCAGATATTACCGACGCAACTGGTTGCCTTAGACTGGTTAGCAAACCGTGGCTTGCGAGCCACATGCGGCTCTCTGGCCTCTTGAGTGTGGCTCTTCCACAAAATACCACGTGCGGGCGCTACCTCGATAAGAAATGTACCTACCTATGTAGTTTAAGTTTAGAAAATTTGGCTCTCAATAGTTCAATCGTTGTACTATTGATATTTGGCTCTGTTGACTCATGAGTTTGCCGACCACTTAGACCAAGCTGGGTTCATTGTCGCCGGGGCAAGAGAGAACATCGCAGCATCTCAGAGCGGGGAAAGTTGGGTGCAGATGTACTGAGAACTGACGTTTGGTTTTTAGGGAGGGTCTTGCGATACAGGGACTTATTAGAATTGGGTGAAAGCCACGAGACAGTAGGCCAGGATGGGTGGGAAGAGCAGGGAAGGATTTTGAGAGGACAGTTAGAAAGGACTGTTAGGGCACAAAGTATCCGGTTGATGCTCTCATTGAAGAGTTTGGTGGCTTTTCCAGAAGTTGCTGGAATGAACACGCGAGCCATCCGCTTGAGCAGGACGGGCGAATGAAGGGAGCGGAATAGCCAGGTCCCGGTACTGTGGACGGCAGAGCGTGGCTTGGTTCTCAGGGTTATAGCCAAGTCCCGGTACTGTGGACGGCAGAGCGTGGCTTGGTTCTCAGGGTAATAGCCAGGTCCCGGTACTGTGGACGGCAGAGCGTGGCTTGGTTCTCAGGGTAACAGCCAAGTCCCGGTACTGTGGACGGCAAAGCGTGGCTTGGTTCTCAGGGTAATAGCCAGGTCCCGGTACTGTGGACGGCAGAGCGTGGCTTGGTTCTCAGGGTGCAGGCTGAGCTTGGGGGAGACAGTTTGGGTTCTTTGGGATGATTAGAAAGGGATAATCAACCAATACTAAGGAATGCTACCTTTGCTGGTTAGCTATATACCCAAGGTATGTTGGCCCACATTTTGAGGTAAGACAAGTATTAGAGTAAACTAAGCGTTACTTCCAAGGAATGCTAATGGCACTCAGATAATTATGAGGCCTCAAAACTCGAGGGCCTGAATCTTTGTCTTCCTTTAATGATTCTGAAACAGGGGGGAGGGGACCGTCTCAGGACCATCAGGGCACGACACTCTTCTCACAGACCCGGGCGACCCCCGGCCGCAGAACAAGATGTCCAGGGCACTTATTTTTTTTTTGCTATTTTCAAGTGTCCAGTGTCCCAAGTATTTGAGGATTTGAGGCATTTCCTATATATCTATTTCTAATTCACTGAAAAGATTTTGAATAATACACAATGGGAAGGCCACAGCCTGCATTTGCTGTCTGCCCTTAGTATGTTCTAGAATGTTTCCCTCTAATTGTACCTGGCCCAGCCCAGATGGCAGGAACAGGGGCCACCAGCCTACCTATCAGATGCTGGCCCAGGGCTGGCAGGGGGCAGGGCTGGGCTAATGTGACTTTTCGTGGAGGGCTGCCCCGCTGCCCACAGGCCAGCTCAGGGAGCTTCCCCAGCTGGACAGGGCTGCTCCGTGATACTTTCTCCCCACGTATAGAGTCTGTTTTCTGATGGACACAGGACAGAACGGGGTTCCTTATTTTCAGAAGCAATCTGTGAGCAAACATCTCCAACCTGCCTCTGGCCGTGTCCCGGGCCCGGCCCCCAAGGCTCCCGCCCCCCAAGGTTCCGGCACCCGCCCGGGCAGCTTCTCCCTTCTCTTTCCCGATCTTCCTGCATCTAGATAAAGGGCTTGGTCTCAGGGCGGGGGGGATGAGGGTGGGGTCAGGCCAGCTGTACAGATCACTGAGGCAGGGGGCCTTCTCAAAGACAGCCACAGAGGTCACGTCACAGCCGTCACCCCTGGGGCCTGCAAGTTGCTTTTTCTCTGACAGGCAGCTGTACCAGGTACTTGGCTGAAGTTTCTATCAGATTCCAGTGTGAGAGGCTAAAGGGCTTGTTGTTTAAGTTCAGTCCGTGTACGAAGGCCTTGCGGGGGTGGAGGGGTGTCTGTGCCTAGCTTTTTGATGTCATCAGCAATTGCCTAGAAAGGCAAAACATAAATAAAGCACACAACAGCACCAAAAAGAAGAAAGAAAGAAAGAAAGAAAGAAAGAAAGAAAGAAAGAAAGAAAGAAAGAAAGAAAGAAGAAAGAAAGAAGAAAGAAAGAAAGAAAGAAAGAAAGAAAGAAAGAAGAAAGAAAGAAAGAAAGAAAGAAAGAAAGAAAGAAAGAAAGAGAAAGAAAGAAAGACAACCCCTCCCCCCAACTTTCAATTGTTTTTAAAGGCTTCATTTAAAAACTAAGCCGGGTTCATTTTGAAGGGTGGGCTGGGGGCAGGAGGGTGCCCAGACCCGACCCGGGCAGCACCACGGCCTCCCCCACAAGTCCCAGCAGGTCCCGGCAAGGGCGTCGGTGCCGCCTGGCCTCCCCCGGCCGCGCCCCTCCCTGCCCATTCCACCGGGCCGGCCGGCCAGACCCAGAACAAGACAGGAGATTGGTGCCTGCTGATGTGTGGCCCGTCCCAATGAAGGGGGCTTTTCATTAACAAAGTCCCGGACGGTGTCATCTTCCCTGGAGTCGGAATCATTCACTATTAGCACAATGTGTTATTATTGTATTTTTAATTGAAATGTAAATTCTGGGAACACTCTGACCCAATTTACTCCCAGGGAAAAAAAGGGCAAAATTCTCATTTTCAAGGCCCTAGAAATGCAAGTTAGTGTTATTAATGATTAAGCTCTTTTTCCTGCCCCCCCCCCCCCGCCCGGCAGTGGGGCAGAGGCCGGAATGGGGACCTTCTTACCCAGGCACAATGGTAACGTTACCCGGTCCTCCTCCTCGGAGTGTATTTGATCGGCTCAGTAGATCTCTGGGTGGGAAGCTCGAATATTCCACCCCACCCCCACCCCCACCACCAGCCCTGGGGTTCACACCTGGGCCGGGAAGTGGCCCAGAGTGTATAGATGGGGTTTCAGGTTTTAAAGGACGAGCGATGATTGATACGTGATTAAATGATTGATTTGCAAGAGGAGATTACCTCTGTCCCGTCTATTTTTAAAGAGACTTCTCTTTGTAAAAACAGCACCGAGTGGAGACAGGATGATGAGCCAGGCATTGATTCAGACTTTGCCCACAAACATCGGAGACCCACAGCCCATGGGCTGATGCTGCTAGAACTTAACGCTGGGGCTGGGAGGGCGGTGAGGTGTTGCAGCCCCCGCCACCTGCGTGTGGAGAGGAGGGGGGCACCGGCCCGCAGACAAATATTTACTTAGTCCTTACTAAGTTCCACCGGGCCCTAGGAGATGGGTAGAGAGCCGGGGTGAATGCTCTGTGTCTCCTGCCTTCCTACCTACGTTTTTGTGACCGCCCAAGGGTCCCCTTGTTAAGAGAGGACTTCCCTACCGCCCAGTCTAAGACACTCCCCCACCCCCCACCACTCTCTGTGCTTGGTCCTTTAAAATGTTTCCTTCCGGCCCTGGCCGGTTGGCTCAGTGGTAGAGCGTCGGCCTGGCGTGCAGAAGTCCCGGGTTCGATTCCCGGCCAGGGCACACAGGAGAAGCGCCCATCTGCTTCTCCACCCCTCCCCCTCTCCTTCCTCTCTGTCTCTCTCTTCCCCTCCCGCAGCTGAGGCTCCATTGGAGCAAAGATGGCCCGGGCGCTGGGGATGGCTCCTTGGCCTCTACCCCAGGCGCTAGAGTGGCTCTGGTTGCAACAGAGCATCGCCCCCTGGTGGGCGTGCCGGGTGGATCCCGGTCGGGTGCATGCGGGAGTCTGTCTGTCTCTCCCCGTTTCCCGCTTCAGAAAAAAAAAAAAAAATGTTTCCTTCCTAGGGCCGGTCATTGCTAACGGTGCAGACTCACTAAGCAGACACAATCAGTCTGGAGGGCCCATGGGCAGGGTGAGGACTTCCTTAAGGAAGTTCTCCCCTCCACAAAATTGCAAGAGCCCCCCTGGCAGAACTGTGGGTTTGTGATTAAGCTCTAGGGTTCTCACTCCCATCCCCACCCCACCCCCGTGTCTCCCTTTCCCCATCTATAAATACCCCTCCACCTTGGCACGAAGGCCGGAGCCTGCACGTGGCTTGCTCGTCCGCGGGCACAGGGTGGTAACCCTCCCTACTGCCCCCCGTATACATCCTTTCTGGTGACGAAACACCTTGACAGGATACTATTTTTCAGCCGCCACTGGAGGTTATCATGCCCACTTGTCCATTATCTGTTGCACCTCTCTGCCGACCAGCCTGCTCCTGCTAGGATGAGTCCCATCGGGCTCTGGCCTTGACCGCTGTGGTCCTCAGTGCATCCCCAGGGCAAGAGCCCCTGCACCGACCAGCGATGAATGAATATGGACTAACAAGTGGATGACCGTAGGAGGAGGACAAAACGTCCGCCTGGCCCCCCCAGGGACGACGTCTCCCACCCGTGTCGTGATTCCACACGCCCCCCACCCACCCCCAACACACACCCCCGTGTGCCACCAAAATGACCCTGCACACACAGCCTTGGCCGGGAGGAGCTCAGGGTTGGTGCAAGAGACCAATAGCAAATGCAGCCGGATGTGATCATGTCACAGACCGTGGTTCTCACCTGGGGGACGATTTTGCATCCCCAGCCCCGGGGGACATTGGGCAATGTCTGAAGGTCTGTTTGGTCATCCAACAAAAGGGAGGTGCCCCTGGCCATCTCGTGGGTAAGGATCCGGGGACACTAAGCATCCTACAATGCACCAAGAATTAAGACAAAGAATGAAGAAGTCTCTCAAAGTGACGAGAATGCCAAGGGCGAGGGGAAACTCTGCTATGGACAATAACTAACGTTCATTTGGAGGCAAAGCTCGGGTGGAGGGGGCTCTCAGCGAGTGGCCTTGCAGAAGAAGCGGGCTGGCACCGTCACGCCCCCAATTCCTGGAGTCACCTCTCAATCTAGCCAGAAGGGTGAGGGCTCCCCGATCCTCTCTCCCTTGTCTGCTTGGATATGCAAACTCTTCCGATAGGAGCCCCTAATCTACCTCCATCGCTTCATAGAAGGGAAGGTTGAGGCTCTGATAAGAAAACAGGCTATAGGATTACCTAGTAACCCTGTGGTTCGTGAAGGAGATTAAAGTCCCTGGTTAGGAAGGGACAGACAGTCTAGGCCAGGCGTGGCCAACAGTTTTTGCCCCCGGGGCCAGATTAGAAAGAAAACTTTTTTTCACGGGCCGGATGAAATATTAAAATTAAAAAAATGTTAACTACAAAAACGATTCGTTTAAGTAAACAAAACTTTATTACGTAATTTTTTTATGAATAAATGTAAGTAATTTAGTACAACAAATTAACAAAGAAACTAATGTGACGTGTTGAGGCACTTTGCATCGCCTATTATTTTTTTAATATCTGGCTCTATACTTGTAGTAGCTATTCTTAACACAACCTCCAAATGTAAATCATTCGATCTTGATCTTGTACTTTTATTTAGATTCATTAAAGAAAAAGTTTGTTCACAAATATAAGTTGAGCTGAAGATGACTGAAGATATCGTAGTTTATGTATAACGATTTACAAGTCCCACTTATTTCATTTCCACAGTGTGTCATGCAGAGAATATTAAAAATTTCATTGCGGGCCACATAAACTCATCACGCGGGCCGAATCCGGCCCGTGGGCCGTATGTTGGCCATGCTTGGTCCAGGCTGACGGCGAGTCTGGGACATCTCCCTTTTCACGTTCCCCTCAAAGTGAAGGGACACAGCTGCCCCACGCTAACCTGGACGGGTCCTTCTCACAAGACAGAAAGAGCCGGCTCCTGCTCCCCCGGACCCCAGACCCGCTGCTTTGCTGAAGCAGGAATTGAGCCCATCAGCTCAACTCTTTTCATGTTACTCTTACACAAGTTATCCGTGGCCTCCTGCAAGCAAGACGCAAACAAGCGCTGGTGAAGAGAACAACGGTTGGTGCAAACCGAGCAACAGGCGGGGACTCTGGGACGACGAGACTTCAGGCAGAGTGCTGCTGTCGGCTGCTGGACGATCCCGGGTTAAACTCCGGGTGTTTGTTTGTTTAATGTTTAAGAAAATTGGCATCTCCTACTCTACTTATAGACCATAGAACAAACGGGCAAGGCCTGAGCGTGGTGGGGCGGGAGGAAGTCCGGAGTGATGTACGAAGGTCGGGGTGGTAGTGGAGGGGAGGAGAGAGCTGTGAGAAGAGTCGGCTCCTCTGGGGACCCCCCCTGTCTCCGAGCCGGGACTCGGCGGCTGCTGCGTGTTTACCAACCAGGGCTTGAGGCCGAGCTAAAAAGGTCTCTGCTTCCAAAAGCCCCTTGGGGTGGGGACAGGGCCTCCAAACAGCCACCCGCCTTGTTGTCCAGGTTGGCCCCGTGAGCTCCGCGCAGACATCTCAGGGTCCCTTCGCTGGCTCGCCTCCCTGATCAGATGTCCCCTTCCCTGTGGGTTGAGGAAGGTGCCCCGTTCTGTAGACACAGAGGACCCAGCAGAAAGCCCCAGAGCCTCCTGCAGGGGCAGGCAGGGTTCCCTCGACAGCCAGTGCTGTTGGTGACAGGCCCCAGCATGCCAGGCACAGGGTGGGGGTGACAGAAAAAGGAGTCGCCCCACCACTCATGAGTGCGTAAGCTGATTGAGGTAGGGTATGCATATGTCGATTACAGAGCAGCAGTTCCAAAAGGACCCACAAAGAAGAGGCCATACTGTGAGTGCAGGGACGAGAGAGCTCTGGGCTGGTGTGTGCGGGGTGTGGGTGGGGGGGAGTGGCCAGAGATGCTCACCTGTCTGTGCGTCTCCTTAGGAGATGGACAGGATGTCTGGACCCTGCCCTGCGGTGGTTCTCTGCAGCGTACTAAAGTAGAACAAATTATGCCCCTGGCTATAAAGAGTTTCGGTCCTTCTGGGAGGAAGCAGTTGTCAGGAGTCTGAACACTTCTGCCCAAGTGCATTGCAGGCAGCAGAAATGATGGGTTCATAAGCATCTCAAACCCAGTTTGACCTCCCTGTCTGACCTCTCCCTTCCCTCCTAGACCAATGGCTTTTCTTATAATAAATGTCTTAGGGAACATCACTCCAGTCTACATTGTTACCAAACCAGAAATGGGGGCCTCATCCCAGACTCCTCCATCTCTTCCATCCACTTCTTACTGCCTACCAACTGCCAGTGTGACTTCCTTACTCTCTCCACCGCCCTCCGCAGTGTTAGCTCAGGTGACATCCTGTCACCTCCTGCCCGGTGACCCTACCGGTGTCCTAATTCATCTCCTCATGTCCAGCCTGGAGTTCTTCATGTTTATACTCCGCCCAGAAGGGGCTTTCTAAAGCACAAGTCTGGTCGTAAAAGCAGCGAGTGTTTATTTAGGACTTACTATGTGCCAGGCTCTGGCATCAAGCCCCTCAGAACCCCTCTCTTCTTTAGCCCTTGCAGCTACTCCGAGATGGGTACAAGGACTTGGAAGCCTGGGGAGGTGAGGACACATTAACCCCAGGCCACACAGCCCTCCGGTGAGAGTTGAGTCTTGAACCAGATTCCTGGTGCTCGAGGCCACTCTCTTAGCTACAAGCCACAAGCTTCCTCTCACCATCCGGCTCCAAACTCCTCCATGGAGCGCCAGCCCCTTCTGGACGGAGGTCACACTTGCTTGACCCTGCTGTCTCATTTCCTCGTGTCTTCATCTCCCTCCCACCACATGCCACCCCTCCCCCCCCCACACACACACACGCACACGCACACATGTGTCACTCAATCTAAACCACCCGAGGTAACCAACCATGCTTTCAAAGAAGCAGGCCATCCTTGAATGCAAGCCCTCCTCCACCTGGCCATTGTCACATGCTCCTCCAGGCTCCGTGCAAATGCCACTTCCTCCGGGAAGCCTGCCCCCTGGACTCGGGTTGAAGGGCTGCCTCTGTGCCAACACAGCGCCCTCAGTCTCTGTGGCAGGACTTACACTCTATTGCAGTTGTCTTTACGGAATTGGAGACAGCAGACCGCGGGCTTCCCGAGAGCAGGGTCTGTGTCTCGCTTTCCCTCTGCCCACCACCGTGATAGGTACGCGGTAAGCTGGACTTGGTGAGCGATTGCTGGGTGAACATAGGAAGCAGGTCTTTAAAGCATTGATAGTGAGAATGTGAGTTGAATGGACGGTTCCAGGCTTCCAGCTGCAGGGAGAGAGACAGAGACAGAGACAGACAGAAAGGGGGACATGCCCGGGGGAGTGAGGGTCCCTACAACATCGCTAGCGGAGGCATCGCCTGAAATAGGGCTCTCGTACAGACCCCACATCCGCAAGGGTGCCCTCAGACAGGAAACTGAACAACAAAGGAGACAGCAGCTGCCGTGTTTTTCAGCGTGGCATCTTCATCAAATAGTGTCACAGGGCGTGTCCCCATCAAACACACATTCATAGCACACACGAGTGTCATCATCGTCGTCGTCCATGTTGGATCGCTCAGTACGTGCAATCTGACGGCTTGGGTTGGCATCTTAGCTCAGCCGTGGCCTTGCCCGGTGACCTCCGACAAGGTCCTTAAACTGTCTGTGCCTCCGTGTCCTCGCTGCAACGTAGGGAAACGAACACGTCCACCCTTTTAGATTTCCGTGACTATAAAACCAAATAGAAGGTACAAAACCAAAGACTCAAAAGAAAAAAAAAAAGGTAGCTAATACTATCATCACACACATACTTTCATGGCAAATGGCACCAAATTTCATGAGAGAGACTTTCTGGTCTAAGAATTTTGTAGCACTTCTTCTGATTAGCCGAGCCCTACCGGGAAATTACAGAGGCGGAGTGTGAAGTCATGAGATCTCGTCTGTGACAGAGGCATGCAGCTGCCTCCGCTGAACAAGCCACCAACCAGAAGCCGACCCCAACCGCCCACTCAGGAAGCATCCCCTGGCACCTCGTTTTCCTGCGGCACAAGCTTGGGGGTCACCCGGGAGCAGCCGTCCCAGGGAGCGGGGAAGCCCAGCTTTCAGGAACGCAGCACTGGAAGACTATCTATCGCTCTTCCTGTGACAAGCACTTCCTGAGGACCAGCCTGGTCAAATAGCATCAATCTTTAAATATATGGGGATCGGTCCATTTAATTTGTTCTTTCGTATGGATGGATTGGTTAGCAAAGTCACCGGGCGGGGAGACGATCGCTATTTCTGCATCCCTTTCAGACCAGCTGCGGAGACAGATGAGGGGGCAGAGAGAGACTTGCAGATGAA